>NC_089471.1:1543487-1852185 GCF_001720195.1 Cryptococcus depauperatus CBS 7841 | reverse complement strand
GCTCATCAACACCAAACCCGCAGGAAGTTTGTATCCTTCATCTCGAAGATACATACAAAGAGCCAAACTTAGTCCACCACCAGCTGAATCTCCTGCTATTACTATGTTTTCTGGGGATATCGATAGCGGAGGAGACAATAGCCGTAGATACCCATGCAGTACATCATGTAACGGTAGCGGGAAAACATTTTCTGGAGCCAAGCGATACGTAATGGCTTTACACACTCAGTATACAACCATACTCATCTCGCTGTACTCACCGAAAACTCGAGCGTTGCAGGACTTGCTCACAGAGATAGTGATTAGTCTATGCGTGGCTGCATTGCCAACGTAGTATGCTCCTCCATGAATGTAGTAAATGACTTTTTCCCGCGTAGTTTTAGTCTTCTTGACTGGTCTAGATTCAACGTCAACCGCTAAGTCTCTACTCCCATTTTCCAGTCTCCGTGGCCGATGCGAGTTGCTCTCCGATGATGCTTGTCTTCTTTGTCTTGCCCTTCTCTCAGCTTTGAGCCGTTTCCAAACACCTGTACCAACTACCCATTCCCCCGAAAGCTCTCTTGTTCCGCTTTCCGCTAAATCCCACTGTCTCATGAATCCTCTAGCGACTTCAGCGTCTTTTCTTCGGGGCACTGTAAAAGTTATAGGAGTAATTACCGCGTCCTCCGGAAGGGGCACGAGGAAATGTAGAGCAATGAACCGCCTGATCAAGACGATATCCGCTAAACTAGAGTGGTCGGCAATGTTGCGCATAAATGAAGTCATGAATGTCATCCGGTATCCCCAGCTAGCTCGTTTTGGGCCAAGGAAAAAGTGGCAGAGCAAAGCCACAAAGACATGAATGCCTTTAGTAAAGACAAAACGGATAAAGAGCCACCATGTGGGGAGTGTCCACAACAGAGGACTAGCAGAACTTGCAGGAGGAAGTCGCTGTTCGAGTTCTGGGTCCACCCTAGACGAGGGTGGCAAGGGAGACGGCGAGCGCAAGGGATGTGATGTCGTATAGGTTTCCAAAAGATGTTGCAAGGGCAATGGCCGGATAGATGGCATGTTGGAGGCTGTCATGACGGATGGATGGCAAATATAGGCCTCTAGGCAAGAGAGCCTGTTACCGCAGATTGTCAATAGTTGGGAGTTTAGCTTGCAGGTGATGATAATAAAGTGGAATAGATTGTATCTTTGTAATGAAGAAATGATAAATGCGTTGTCAATATGCGGAAAGATGGTTGTAAAGTAAATGGCAAAGAGAATACAAAATTGTTTCATGAAAATACAAGCAACTGGGTGTGTATTCATGCATAATTGTAGGCTTAAGTGCCTCACTGTAATTAAGAGTTCTATTACTTGAGGTTGTCGTAGAAAGGCTTAAGGTGCAATGCAGCAAAACTAGCACTGGTGGTGCACAAGAAATGAAGCATCAAAGAGAAACTATTCTATCTACAATTATCTATTCTATGTTGACGGACTTTCCACGTTTTCCCATGTGGCACCGTGAAGTGCCATGCACTTATAGTTCAGTTCGTAATAATGAATCATCCTCCCTGCATGATTCCGTAATGATAAATAGTCATTTCCGCCTTTTACCATTCTGTGTATCTGTTACGACCTGGTACAGGTGGACGGTGGTTACTGGCTTACAGGCGGAGCTGTAAGTGGTAGTGGTACTCGTGTGAGAGCCGGACGGTTGTACTTTAGATGTAAGTATGAATGTAGTGGTAAGGCCTATTGTATAACATATAATAGTTGATCCTCGAAGAGGATCAAACATGCTACGAGTACTTTTATATATCTATGTATTGGTATCAATAAACAAACACAACTGTTCCGCTATTGATACCACAACAGACAGCAAGAAGTAAACAAGGATGACCGTACCAATGTGGCGACTCTATGCCGTAATGAGTGGTGTGTAGGATGGCATATGTGTCGGGTCGTAACAACATGGCAAGATTAATATTTGCCGGACGGTCTTTCTTGGCTGGATGGCTTTTGAAAGGGCATCCACTAGCTCAACGTCGTATCGTCATTTTCATAGAGCCAGCGGATCCAAGCCTCGAAAATGTTTTGACTCGAACCATGCCCTATGACCAGGACTCAATACATCTTCCATTATACCCAAGCTTATCATCACATGTTCTTCGTTGACTGAGAAACGGCATTCATGAAGCTACTTCCATGCGAGCATCTCGCACTGCAATGCCGCATACCAAGCATCCTCCATCGCAGCCCAGTTCCTTGAGGCATTCAACGTCTCGTGTATCTCGTCTTTGGTGATGCCAGCTTCCAGCCAGCTCTGGTGTAAGGGATCACCAGGCTGTAACTGGCTCTCGGCACGCTTGGCTAGCCACTGTCGAGTGTCTGCTCCCGAGAAGACGGTGCTTCCTGTGCCGATACGAACCTTGCCGCCGTCCGTATCAAAATCCGCACGGCGGAACAAAGCTGGCATAGCAGGAGGTGACAGGTCCGTTGCAGCGTTCCCTCTGAGCACCGCTCGGCGGAAATTCGCTACCCAGAGACGGTCAAGGTCCACACTGCGCGGGTAAAAGTGCTGTTCGACAGTATCGCGTGTGGCCAAGATTCCTCCGGGTTTCAGCACCCGTCGCATCTCGGTAAGCGCCGTAACAGGCATGTCTGGTGGCGGCATATACCCAAGGGTATGAGCGCAGAATACAATGTCGAACGTATGGTCCGGGTAGGCGAGCCCTTCCAGGACATTGCCTTTTTCGAAAATGATGGCGCCTGGCCCTTCTCTAGACATGCCGCAACCATCGGCCACTGCCTTGGCCTTGTCCAAGACCTCAGCCGAAATATCGATACCGACCGTCTTTCCTTCGCAGGCGTATTTGACGAATCCCGTGGTGATGGTACCAGGACCGCAGCCGACATCCAGGATGGAGTCTGTTTTTTTTATGTATGGCAGTAGAAATGCAGCCTCCGACTCGGCTGTGCGCGTTTGTTGAGTTGCGACAGTCTGGCTGGAATAGCCCTGCTTGTAGTTACTCGCTAGACGGATGCTTGTCATGGTTGTTCTGAAAGGTAGAACGAAATGAGCGGTTTCTCCCACAGTCCAATTTGGTTAAAAGCCATACCAACCTAACTGTAGTTCTTGGAGTTCGAAAATGGATACGTTTTGTGAATGAGACGTTCAATTGAGATAGTCGATAGGGTTATTCATTTCCAAGAGCGAGCCGAACGCTGTTCAGTTTGAAATAATGAATCAGCCTCTCTGTATGATTACGTAATGATTAATGGTTGTCATTTCCACCTTTTACCATTTCGTGCATCTGAATGTTTATGTTCAAGTCATGTATAACTAATAAGCAAACTAGAGCTCTGTTCTTCTGGGAACTATGCCGACAGCATCCCAGCTACACGGGTCTCTCAATATCTTGGACAAAAATCTAGCTAAGCGCTCCAGTATCACCCAGCATCTTCCAACCGTCGGTTCAATCACTTCCTCCTATCTTTAGGACATGATATCTCGTTTTAGTCGCCGAAGATGGGATAAAGGATGTCCCATTCTGGGCAGATCATTCGTACGTCGTCTACCAATAGCCCAGCGGAACAGCTAGGGCTTGAGATGGTGTTTATGACTTGCTCGCCCAAGGCATCCCTCTCCGCACCTACATGGCCATCAATGGGTGCATGATCAATGATGTATTGTCCCTGTCCATTTCCAGTCCCATCTTTCTAGCCTCTGGCATTGATTCAATCCGAATGAAGGCGTGTCAACTAAGAATGAGCTATGGAAGTGTATAGACTTGAACGGGAGGGCTTTTCCATTTACTTTGCTTCGTATATCTGAAGACGTCGGAGAAGTGGTGCATCCTCGTTCCTTGAGGTAGGCCGATGCCGTCTTGTATCCATTCTGCGGCTTGGAGCCACCCTTACCTTTCAGAGAGTCATAATTACCTGGAATCGGCAGCCAATCTAGTAGAAGTGACAGGGATGAAGGAATTTGACCAGTGCCGTCGTTATGCCAGTCAGTATTGGTCGCTGAGGACTGTGGTAGGTTCTCGGGTTCTGTCGGAATAGCTGAGGGGTTAGATTTTGTGACCCGGCGCCGTTTACGTGTTTGAGAGGAAGTTAACGGTGCAGGAAGATGGCTCTGGGAAGGGCTATGCTGGGTGAGACCCTGGAGCCGTCCGATGAGCCAATCTGCAAGCTTGACATATCTATGGATGGCCTTGACGGCTGGGTGTTGAAAAGTGTTGAGTTTGAAGGTATGTGTTATATAGAACAAGATAAGCATTGAGTTTGAAGATTTATCTTATATTAAACAAAATATGACAAGTTGAACATCAGCTTTTCGAGTTGAACACGCAAAAAACCCTATACAATTCGGACCGAATTAAACACAGCCAAAATTTGCTTCCGTGATTATAACTCCTGTTCAGTTAACAGAAATGAATAACCCAATTACGTAATTATACAGGGAGGCTTATTCATTATTGCGAGCTGAACAGTGTTCAACTCGCCCTTGGAAATGAATAACCCTAATGACCACTCAGATAATTATAAATGTCTGAAATTTCAGAGCCATTTCAATATCATGATTCTTACTATATTATACGCTTCGGAAACAGGAAATGCTCAAGATACAGCTGAGCGTGCTGCTCGCGCTTTCAGATTACGCGGTAGAGCAGTAAGCTGCCTCTCAATGGACCAGTTTCCAATCACAGAATTACCCCATACACACCTTCTCATCTTGATAGCATCAACTCATGGGAGAGGGGATCCACCGGCGTCCATGCTGCCACTCTGGAAAGCAATGTTACGGAGCTCTCTACCTGAAGATGTACTAGAGGATGTCCATTTTGCGCTCTTTGGACTGGGCGACAGTAGTTATGAGAGATTTTGTTATGCTGGGAAAATGCTGCTGCGAAGAATGGAGCAGTTAGGAGCCAGTCAACTGGGAGAGCCAGCCTGGGGAGACGAGCGCTCACCGAATGGGTGAGCATGGTTTTGAGAGTATGTCAATATCGCTAACAAATGTCAAGTATCGAGGATGCTTTCCTGCCCTGGCTAGAAAGTACTCTAGACTTGTTCTTACCCTATCTTCCTCCAACTCGTCCGGGTCCTTCAGAAATCTCAGCGATGGATCTTCCTCCGCCTATATATCGACTGAAGCCAGTTAAGGAGAACCTTGCAGAGGATATAAATTTCGGTCGGTTATCAATTTCCACTACCTCTAATGGACACAGCACAACCGCCCCTGTTCGAATAATAGACCAGGGCGAAAATCGAATGCTACGGCAGACAAGGGAGTTGAGTGATTGGACCTGGGTAACCTTGAAGAAGCACAATCGAGTGACAAGCCAAGGCTGGTGGCAAGACGTAAGAGAGATTGAGCTGGAATTGGAAGATTCGTATGTGGACGAGGTAGACGACATGGGTGATAGCAAAACTTATGAGCTTGTAGGGTGAACTATGCTCCTGGATCAATATGTTCTCTTCAACCGCAATCAAGAGAAAATGATGTCAATGAATTTCTAAAGATGATGAATTTTGAGTCCCAGGCAGACGAAATGATGGTAATCGATTGTCTGCTTCCTGGTTCGTTTGTCATTGTTTGTTTCTGCATCGCATACTGACGATTTGCTGTAATCAGAACAACCTTTGCCTTCCCATCTGTCTGCAATAGAAACTTCTATAACGCTGCGATCTCTACTGACAAATCACCTGGACATCCAACATCCACCTAGGAAAAGTTTCTTCGAATGGCTGAGAAAATTGAGTCCTGACGAGCTAGAACAAGAGAGACTAGACGAGTTTATTGCAGATCCTGTAAGCTTCTCGATGGAAATCAGGTTGCCAGTCTAATGTTATCTTATCAGGACGAGATACATACATATGCGACGCGACCCTCTCGAACAATAGTGGAGACCTTGGCAGACTTTAGACATTCGCGAATACCTCTATCCCATATTCTCGAGATCTTACCGCCCCTCAGAAAGCGACAATTCTCAATAGCCAGTTCAGCAGAGGTTAGATTTCGCTTCCATCCTGTGCAGCAATTACTCACGCCGTACAGGAACATCCAGGTAAAATTCAGCTTCTAGTCGCTCTAGTAGAATACAAAACCAACCTTAAAATACCAAGGGAAGGTCTTTGCTCTTCCTGGATGAAAGAACTCAGAATTGGCACACGGATACCTATCCACATAGCCCCTCCTACTCTCTTTTTGCCCACCAATCCAAAAGTACCAGTGGTTCTTGTCGGTCCTGGAACAGGCGTAGCGCCAATGAGAGCGTTTTTAGAAACAAGAGTGAGACAAGGCGCCATTCACAGTAAGTTCAGTTTCCCGAGCTTCTTTAGCTCCATGATGGCTAAACATACCCTTAGATACATCTCTTTTCTTTGGCTGCCGATCAGTGCTATCAGATTACTATTACAGAGAGGAATTTGATAATTATCGGGAGAAGGGCGTCAAGATACATGTTGCTGCAAGCAGAGATCAAAAAGAAAAGATATACGTTCAGCATCTGATACGTCAAGAGAAAGAGTATATTAAAAAATGGATTGTCGACAAAGAAGGCTGGCTCTTCATCTCAGGGTGAGCCTCTCCTGGCGCATAGTCCAATTACTAATACCTCCAACAGATCCTCAAATGCTATGCCCAGAGAAGTTCGGGAAGCTGTAGAATGGTGCATATCTAAAGCTGGAGCTGGCGATATGACTGAGGAGGAATCCAAGGCCTATGTAGAACAGATGCTGGAGGAGAAGCGTGGAGGAGAGGAAAGTTGGTAGGACTGACTGGCACTAATGATGATCTTGTCGACCTTATCAGCTCGAATGGTAATGGGAAGACAACAATCGGCTACTAGGCTACCTTGCATACTATCAAATTTATCAATATATGTTGTTTTAAATTGCTCTATATTCTATATTCATTCCATTTTTCTAATGCATCTGTTATAGACAAAAAAATCTGATGATATCACGACCCAAATAAACTGGCCTCCACCTCCGTCTTTCTTGGTCAATCCGCAAATGAATCAATATTATATATTTTTCAATAGCCTTTTTGTTTGAATACATAATCCATCTTGAAACTTTCTCAATTACCAACACAACTTTAGAGCTTCTTTATGCCATCTCCACAGCTATTTCAACTCCCATATGACCGTGTATCTCCAAAAGATAAACAGAGGTGAGCGAACGGTCTGCCATCATGTAGATTGGCTAATGAGACAACTCTATAGTTTTGCTTATACAACTCTTGTCAAACGGTATAGTATTCTCTTAATTAAACTCGATATGCCATGCTCAGCTCTATCGTAAGGTGGCCGGTAGTCCTCACCAACGTCATCTCTAGCGTATCCAATACCAACCATGAACTCTCTAAAACACCGTCATATGGTAACGAAGAAAAGCTTGCTGAGGGTAAGAAAATTATCTCGCAAATCTCTGAAATGAAATATGAAATGGGCCGCAATACTGTTCTGAGGTATGTCTGTTGTTTGTTCTATCAAAATGCCAGATATCGCTCAGTTTATCGTTGATCTGACACAATGATACAGCCCTATTGAGGCCGACGGCGATATTAATGTTGATTGCTACAACGAGGAGCTATCAGGCTATCCTGAGCACAATCGTAGATGGAACACTATGAACTGGCTCTTTGCAGAATGCTATGTGTAGGCTCCGATGCTCGTCTCTGTCGAGCACTAGCGACTCACAAAAAGATCAGATATCGTCGCTTGAGGTCATATTTTTCCCGGACAAAACATTGGAAGGAATATGATCCCTTCTTTAATCAAAAAGCAGAAACGTATAAGTCAAGTTCTATTGCCATCATCAGTAAGTCTTGAGCTCGACTTCATATTAGACCTTATACTGATGGGAAATAAAGAGTTGGCAAAAGCAATGGACAATGCTATAAAAGAAAAGGAAGATTTGGAAAAAGACTTTGAAAAGTCTGGATCAGCTTTGGAGATTGCATTCATGTATCGTTGATCGCTTTTAGCCATGGATCCTCTGATGTTTTCAAAGGGAAATGATTCAAGCAGACCTGTGGGGTAACGCGACGGTGAGTTTCTGATGTTTGATTGGCTTCTCCAGTTCAACATGGGCTACTAGGACTTATCCCTCTTAATTGATCTCAAATACGAAGATCTGCAGAAACTTCAAGCTGTTGGTTCAGATGCCCAGGCAAAACAAGCCAAGTTCATTCTACGAAATGATTTGGGAAAAGCTTGGAATCATATCAAAAGTCTTAAAAATGGACGCATCGACATTGTCATGGATAACGGTATGCTCCGATGAACTTGATACACTCGATGCAACTGGAGACTGACATGAACATTAGCTGGGTTTGAGGTCAGCAAGTATGATATAGGGCTGATATTTTCTCTACTTATGCAATATCTTAGCTCTACACTGATCTTATTTTGGCGGACTTCTTGATTTCTTGTACACCATTTGTTCGTGAAGTCGTATTTCAGTACGTAATACATATTCCATCATAATAGTCTCATTTTCATAATAACATCCTGCAGCGGCAAAGCCATTCCCTGGTTTGTCAGCGATGTCCTTCCTTACGACTTTCTTTGGGCCATAGATTCTCTCTCAGACAGGACCTTCTTCTCTCAACATGTATCGACTCCAGTGACGAAAGAGGACACAGACAGCCTTGCAAAGCTGGTTGCCCGATGGAAAAGCTATATCAACGACGGTAGCTTCCGCCTCTCTGTGCCGCTCGATACCAAAATTGGACAGGAAACCCCTCTTGGTGGGTTTTGGACTACCCAATATGCATATCAGGATATGCCTGTGACTGCCCCAGAGGTATTGAAGGAGCTCAAACAATCAGATTTGGTTATTTTCAAAGGGGACTTGAACTATAGAAAGTAAGTAATTTCACAAATTTGTTTCGCGCAACTCTTACATATCCCAGATTGCTTGGCGATGCGTGGTGGCCCCCGACCACACCTTTTGAAGATGTTCTTGGTAAGCGTTTTCTAGTTCATTCGTTCAAAACGCTGTCTTGCTCAATAATTCTTAGGTCCCTTGGCTGGACAAATTAACTTGCTCAGCTTGCGGACCAATAAAGCAGATACCATGTAAGTTTTACCCACCATTCAGTTCACGTCCTAAACACATTACACAGTGCCGGCTTAGAAGCTGGAATTGCTGAAAAGCTCGACAAAGAAGCACCAGATTGGAAGGTGTCGGGAAAATATGCGGTAATATCTTTCTCCAAAAGGTATTAGATATGGAAACTTACAAAGCATGCATTTCATATTATCATAGCAACACTAGCTCAAAACCCTAAAAACTTAAAGAAAATATATAAAACATTCATACACCGTCCCCTTAATCATACCTTTCGACTACGAATGCTCAGTATATTCATCACCTTCAATTTTTCTTTCTGCTAGCCAGATTGGGGGCGGCTTCTTCCTGACTGACGGCGACGTTGTAGGCCTCGGCACATTGGACGTAAGACAGCCTCCAGTCTCTAGAGGTGGGGTAGTTGACCGGTAAATTGAACCAAAAGAATTATTCCGTGAGACGGATTGTGCAGTATCTTTTGATGGTGGCTGAGAGTGTGAAGATGATTGACGTTTTGTTGGAGTACCATAGACATCCGTTGGAAAGGAGATAAAGACCAAGTTTCCTGTAGGCTGATCTAATGATAAACTCAGATTGATGGAGCTTGTGGTGGACGATGCATACGAAATGCTTGGTGCGGTTCCCAGTCGTTGAGAATGACCAGACTGCAAGACAGTACCCTTGGACGATCGCCGCCGTACAACCACCTCCCATTTCATTGTGTCACTCTCCACCCTATCATCAGAACAACTGATTTGTACTTCATAACCGTTTCCTTGAGAATTAACTGAATCCTTGATGGAGCTAGTTGGAAAACTAGCCGCCGGAGTAGAACGACAGACGAAACCCAGTTCATCCTCAGACGAAGAAATGGTATCATTAGTTTCTGAATCAGTGGATGAACGTGAAATGGTCCGCAGACAACCAGATGCCGTCTCAACCATCATGAAAGGAGATTTTTCAACGGTCGACCTTGAGATGTTTCTGATTGGATGAGGGGATGGAGTGCTCATAAGACTTTTAGCGGATACAGGAGGGGAAGGAAGTGGTATATTGCCGGGGGAGAAGGAAGGATTGTGCTTCAATTTGCCAGAGGACGGCTTGCGTTTCAGCCACTCTGCAGTTATCACCGGTGTCCGTGGCCTTTGGGGCTGACTCCGTGGTCTCGGCGGAACACAAATTTGAAGCTGAGAAGGAGACTTTGTAACGCCAAACTCTTTGGAAATCGACGTGACTAGTGTGGTAGGCCTTTCACCCTGTGCCTCGACAAAAGTGTTCTGGCTCTGCTTCTTTTGCCTTAACTGTTGCATGGTTTGAGGCTGAAAATGTATAGGCCGTCGAGGGGGAGACAGAGCGGTAGGATACATCGTGGATGAATTGGGAGCACTGGAGCTAGAAGGGGTCAAAGGGCTGAATGGAAATATATCCTTGACCACAAGCGCATCTTGATCTTTTGCAATCTTTTCATTAATTCCTATTTGAGCATCCCATCCAGTCAGAGAAACGTCTCCTTGATGCACAGCTGCTGTACTTACCATTCTTGACACGCCCTGCCGTGTCTCTCACACCTAGATTGTCAAATTCACTACCCAAGTCACAGAAAACATCACTGTCTCCAAACGCATGTTGAGATATCTTTACTGGCATTTGTTTCGGGAGATTTCCATCGTGTGAGCGCTGTTTGTAAACCCAAACCGCTCTTCTCGAAGAAAATGACGGGCGTCTCGCAATTTCTTTGCGAGATTTGCTCAAATTCCTTGTAAACAACCTTGACCATTCCTTTTCATCATCATCTTCCTGATCCCGTTCGGGATCATCTCCAAGCCCATATGGAAATGGAGCTCTCTCAGCATCATAAAAACTTCCAATGCTACTAGCCGTCACTGGCGCATCAACATCGACGCCACCGGTCGGTACGTCTACTGTCTTGTCTCCGAAACTGGCCTTGCGCCGAAGAAGTCGTGCAGGATTATATTTGAAAGTCGGTGAATCAGCGTCTGAAGACATTATAGCTGGTGTCTGGTTGTACGGTGTTAGAACGGGTGAGGCCAATCCAGCGTGCCTCTCCCTGTCCCCCTTCCTGAAGGAAATATGCGGTTTAATCATAGCAGCACTGGCGATTCGGGTTTGAAAATTGCAAGAGACCAAGGGTCAACAGAGCAAGAACGAGCTGCTATATCTCTCTACCGCCTTTGGCAAACAAACATGAAGGTGGCCCTTGACAAACACAATAGCCACCTTACAACAACATTAGCCAGTGTTTATAGAACAGCAACGTACCAGGCTCTGATTGCCTTTGCTGCTACTAAGTTAACCCTCTGAGGTAGCGCATTCGTATACCAAGAGGAAAATGTAGAAACAAGAAAACAGAACTGGAGTCTTTTGTTTCAAATACAAACTTTATACATTAAGCTTAAAAAACCGTTCTGACGGAAGCAATTTAACAATAAGTAATTAATCACTTTGTTAGTGCAAGCACCTCGCACTGCCATTCTTAAAAACCCCGCGGGATTATGGAAGAGGAGGATGACAGATAAGTGTTGAATAATTAGATGTACATTTCTCTTTGATACTTCATTTGGTATGTAAGACCATTGCTAGATTTGCTGTATCAGAATATCCATTGCCATAGCTATACCGTCTTTACATCTCGTATACCTAGAATATATACCCAACAAACGCAGTGTGGCACACCAGATGCCTACACACTTCGTCGTTAATAACAAAAGTGTAAGAATGAAATCCTCTTGTTTATAATTTATTTTCACCTGCAATGCAGCAGTTCTCGTTCCCATACATTACTAGCGCAGGAGCAACGTCCGTACCAGTCATATCACAGAGAATTTCTTGTGCAAACACCCAGAAGCCAAAACTACGACGATGGTGGAAGAGACTCAACTATATACATCCTCAACAGTCATAACTAGATGTAGATGTTGCATATCAGATGTAGATGCCACATAGTATACTATACATACAATACCCAATTCTCATGTCATCAATGCGTGAATAGAATGTACAAATCCGACACCTCAAAATGCCCAAGACAGAAACCGACCATCAGACCCAGAAGGGCAGACATTCCCCTTCTGGACATGCCTCCTTGACATCTGGCGACTGACAGGCGCAAACATTCTTTCCGTACAGATCCCACGGCATCGCATAGGGCTGCAGTCCCAGACATGCACCCTCGGCAGGAAGACCAGGCGTGGGCGGTAAAGAACCGCCATCCGATGAGCTAGGCGAGAGACCTGTCGGACCAGACTCGCCCTGCAACGATGGCGTGTCGAATTCTTCGAGATAATACACCTCTGGCGAAACTTCAGCTTCGCTGCAGCCGGCAAAGAATGAGCTAGCGCTGAGGACAATTTTCCTGAGGGCAGGTAGGGTGATTCGCTGCCCCGGATCCAGCGTGAATATGCGCTCAAGTATAGCACCACACTCGTCAGATACGGGGAGAATTTGCCGCAGGAATGATGGGTCTGTAAGGTAGGCGTTGAAGGACTCATCCGATGGCGCTGCCATACGCCATGGGTTTCGTCCACATACAAGGTTGACAAGTATCACACCGAGCGACCAGACATCGCCAGAACGGGTCGGGTATGTCCCCTCCTCTGGAGACCAAACGCCGAGGCATTCTGTAACTGTCAGCAGGCCGTCGCTCGTCGTCCAACTTACCTGGTGCGACATAAAAGCTTGATCCACAACCGAATTCACCAGAGGCCACCTGGGACGTTGCGAGGCCAAAATCGCAGATGCGCACCCTTGTCCCACCGTTGGAGCAGACAACGTTTTCTGGCTTGATGTCACGGTGGCTGATACCGAGGGCGTGAAGCCAAGCGACACCGTCGATGAGCTGGAGAAAGACCCGGCGGACAAGTTCATCATTACCGGAATACTGTACACGTCAGCAAAGTCAGCAAACATAGAAAATGCGCCTACCCGTCTCGCTTCTGTGATCATGGAGAAGAGGTCGCCCTCTTCACCGTATTCCATGACGACATAGACGCAGTCGTCTGCTTCAATAACTCTGTCGAGTGCAACGACACTAGGATGGGCAGAGGCGAGGCTGTGGAGAAGGATTTCTCGTCGCTGAAAATGTCGCTGGCGGGCGTCCAAGCCTTTCCGTTGCATGCGCTTCACTGCACGGTAGACGGGCTCGCCATACCTGGTATCGAGAGCGAGGTAGACGACACCGTAGGCTCCGGTCCCAATAACGGTGAGAAGTTCCAGCATTCCATCGTCAATAAACCGAGGAGTGTCTGCGGCTTGAGAAGAGCTCGATGTCATTGTGCTTTGGCAGTGTTGTGAGCTGGGCGTCGACTTGAATGGGCAGGTTATATGGCGTCACGAGCCAAGAGGCAGGCAATGCATGCCGCAGCCGATGCCGATTTCTCGCGACATCTTCACTCCAAGTCGACGTAGCATTCAGGGGTCAGCATTTTGGGTACGATTAGGGCAAAAGCTAGCAAAGTCTGCAGATCCAGCACTGAGCATGTCTGCGATGCTGGGCACCCAACGATCGTTCTCTCCTACCGCTGATGACAAAGTGCCGGCAGAGGTTAACAGGTGAGCCAATAGTAATCTATCCTTGAAGAGTTAGGGTGAAAATAAGTTTTAAGATCTAGGAAAGGCGGCGAGAGTTGGAACGGCAAATAACAAGATGAAAAGAAAAATCAGGGAGAGAGTATTACGGAAATGCTTGTCTTTGCCATTCACATCGGCATTACGTAAATGGCCGGTCCCTTGGGCTTGGTTTGTTTGGTTCCTGCGTTGAGGCGGAAAAAGTTTTTTGTTTTCAGCCATCTCGTTTTGTAAGCGAACTTTATGGCAGGATTATGGCCGTAAGCTGACGTATTAATGGAAAGTAGACGTCGTCATACGGCAGTGATCCTAGGTTAGGGCTAGGAAGGGATACGACTTGGCCAGGGTTAATTTAGCGAGCAGATAACAGCCTTCCCATGGAATCGAGACTACCAGGATTGTTCTTACTGCGGTTTCTTATGCTTAACGACTTTTACGGCAAGTTTACGTCAATAGGAACAAACGTAAGGCGGAGAAATGGCTGGTACCTTTGTTCTCAGCTGTCAGCAACACTTACGTACCTGCGTCAAGATTTGCTCAAAGTTCCATTCAGAATTTACAGACTTGGACCTATTGACGACAGCAGTAATTAGCTTGGCGAGATCACGTAAAGGATTTGAGATTTGCTGCGATGGCGCGGGGAATAACGGAACAACAAAGAACCGAAAGAAATGGGAAGTGGTTGGTCTGATGTCGTTAGACGGACATTGATTATGGCGAGGACAAGGGTAGCGGTCGATAAGAATGGTAATGTTTTTTTGCTGGGTAGTCACTGCTGTGTCTGCATAGTTCCATTCCTAAAGTCTGGATGCGTTGTGCCTGGCGCATCAACTTTTGTCTCGAACAAACATTTGGAACTATCACGAAGCAGTGGCAACTGCAGTAGATAGGTGGTGATGTACGTGAAGGACTGGGTGTAAGCACAGATACATGGCAATAATCATCAGAGGTCGTGGATGGTGATTGAAAACCGTGCTATAGGAATACACAGATGACGTTTGATCTAAGTCTAAGCCGTGCCAACATATCAGTGCATCATGCCTGCTCCGCCTTTTGTCGATCCTCCTACCCTTTCAAACGGCAAGGCCATACTGCAAGCCGCGGTTAGGCAGAATATTGCGGCAGACGTGAATACCGGAAGAGAAGGGGAAATAGCAAGTAGAAAGCCGGCCGCGATGGGAGCGGCCACACCCGTCCTAGCCTTTTTATCAGCTCTCATCGTCAAGTGAAGAAAGCAGATAAAACATACAATCGGCTCAGAGCAGCAGATGTTCCGCATGCCGTGCCACGAATGGACGTGCCAAACGTCTCTGGTGTCATTCCATCTAACAGATGTTGGCACCAAAACAGTGGAGGACAAGATAACACCTACAGAGCACCGCATACATGGCTGTCGCAGCCGCTGAAATAACCATCGAACTGACGATCACAGCCCACATCTTTTGCACATTGATAAAAGCAAAAGTGGATAGACCTGTAGCAAGTGTACATATGGCCAACGACTTTCTTCTACCAAGACGAGTTTGAATCATCCATGCACCAAACTGATCACAATACAGTTAGCTTGTGAGCTTTCATTTAGACATTTGTATGCTTACTAGAGATCCCGGACATCCAGCAACTTTTTGGAGTTGATGAGTTATATCCACATGTCTCAGAGGAGACAAAACTTACGTGAATACAAGACGTAATCATTAAGAGCTTCCCTAATCGCTTCGTCGCCGTCTGACGACGCACGACTTTCCAGCACTGCTGGTAACCAAACGTTGAACATTGTATAAGCTATAGAAATAAGGACAATTAGATGTTGAAGGCAAGAGAATTAGATACTTGCCAAGGGAGATGGATCCCCAGATGATCCACATTAAAATCACCGTCTTTCTCCATTGGGGTACGAACAACCTCCCCATTTGAACCGCCCAGCTTTGCCACCACTCTTTGGGTTTGACTGTACAGCGAGAATCCTTACCGGATCGCTCTTGAGTACTTTGGACTGTTATCATGTCTCTAGTATTGTTTGTAAATTCATTCACTTCGTCACTTATCAACCTCTCTCGCTCCTCTTCTGTTCTATTCTCTGCTCCATGGAACGACTGATCAAATACGTTTCCCTCATGTCTATTAGGTGATCCAGGTGTTTTGTAGAACGAAGAACCAGTTCTCAGTGGCGTATTGCTTAAAGACCTTGGAGGTGCTATCTCAAGTCCACCATAGGATGCATTTTCGGAAGGGTCATTACCATCGGCGACTGTAAACAAGCCATGGCGGGTGTTAGACTCAGGCGTCGAATATTCGTGACTGCTGACATCAACTCTTTGAATGTTCATCGTGTGGGAGTTATAGCTGGCAATAGTTTGAAGGGCAACTACGGCTTCTTGTTCACGACCATTCGACACAAGATAGCGGGGGGATTCTTGGAGATTGAATAAGAACCATCGAGCTAGAGCACAGGCTAGGTTCTTTACAAACGGGAGATGAATATTTGGTTCTGGAGTAGATTGGAACCACTCACAAAGAGGCCCAGAATTAACAAAACTCTTCTCCAGCCGTCATTATGATGATTATCAAAATCACATTCCGCATGTACTCTACAGCTTGCACCTGGTAAAAATATCAAACTGACAACTGAGGAAAAAACGGCGCCGAGTGAAAAGAAAATTGAAAGAAGGGTGAGAAGATATTGTTTGCTATGTGGAAGGTTTTCCAAGAATAAGGTACCGTCGGTTGGCATCGAGCCACTATCAAGATCGCTGATTAGTGACAAACATTAAGATGAGGGGAACCTACCCCACAGCGCTTCCAAGTAAGAAGAGCCAAAAGCATAAAACTCCGAAATTAGGACTAAAACTGGCGCATATGCCAAACACCCCAGTAAGAAACAAAGTCAAGTTGAAAGGCAATGCTCGACCAAGAATATCAGATATCACCCCCCATCCAACCGCGCCAACCATCATCTAAGTGCAAGTCACATTCATCAGTGATAGACTTTTATATTCTAGACCTCATAACATACGCCGGCCATAGTAGAGGCCGACAAAAGACCAACTATCCTTGAAGATAGGTCAAAGTGTATCTGAACTCGAGGGAGGATAACAGCTTTGTATTCCAAACGAGCGTTCATGGTTAGCGTAGCAACACTTTCATGTACTGGTCATACCTATACACTGCAGCGCGGAGTTATCACTCATCCACCCAAAACCACACAAAGCCTTGACTTGTTCAGCTCCCACAGTTTATACACACTGGAGTAACACCTTACTAGTAATCGCCAGTGATAGGGTCCTACACAAGTATCAGTCTGCATCTCTTCAATTCACCCCGCTAGGGCTTACCAAATCCAAGTCTTTCCAGCGTCTCCTCTAGCCCTCTTTTCCTCTGCTCCTCAACAAACGCCGCATCATCATTGACCTCTTGCGCATCTAGCCCTATATTTGTACCATCCTCATGCTCTATCCCCAGCGCAGACTCAGCAATTGACCGAACAGATGGTTTACGCGTATGTTCCGATGATTGTTGCCTAGAATGGGGATAGATATAGCTGCTCTGGCAAGAAGATGGCGGCGGTGGCAGCATGATGCTATATTCTCATAAGTGCGTCTTTGAAGAGTGTTGGGAAATGTACTTTTTGGTGGTGGATAAGTCACTGTATATCTTAAAAAGACAAAAAGTTGATTGTTGTATTCATTTGCATTAGCTAATAAATGGTTCGGCGATCGCCGCCTGTAAACCGGAAGCAAATTATATTCAGATTATTTATGTTGACAAGAGGTAAGAACTATAATAGTTTATATTACAAAACAACCGGATTGAGCTGATATATTTGAATGCCATCTTCGGTCCTACCACATCGCTTCAAGCTGGGTACATAGCATGTCCCAGTTACCCAGTCCTACGGTTCCAGCATGTCCAAATGGGATTTTCATCTTCCCACCAGATTCGGTTGTGGTAGAAGATGCAGATGAAGAGGTCAGTCGATTGGTCTTTTGAAAGTTTTGCTACCTCAACGGATAGAGTTAGATTATGGAGCTTTACATGAATCTGGCAAGTATATCAGAAGGAGAAGGTGTTGGCCAAAGTTTGATTGGACTTGGATTCCTCGACTCTACACAATCTGTACTAAAACTATCATTGGAGTTGGCGCCGCCGCTTGATGTCATAACGAGAAACGCCTCTCAAAACCAGGTTGTCAAGAGCAAAGGAAGAAAGCAGAGGGTGAAAAAGTTGCAAGACGAGAGCCGGGTGCTTGGTATAGACGTACAGATACATCAAGACTTGACAGCTTTAAAAGGTCGTAAGGGAGAAACAGGTTTGCCCCTTTATCTCAGAGTAAGCGCATTGTTCTAAACTATGACTGGACAGGCAGTGTGCTCTGGCGCAGCTCTCTCCATCTTGCAAGGGATATTCTTCTTCAGAATTATTACCCATCTACCAAACCACTCCTGCAGTTTCCCTTGCTTAAAGACGCTCATGTATTGGAGCTTGGAAGCGGTACAGGACTACTAGCTGTGCTGCTTAGCCGTCTTTGCGGAAGTTACACTGCCTCGGACAAATACGACAACCTCCGGCTTGTCCAGAGAAACCTGGAGCTGAATGGCGTAAACAATCGTATTCGTGGCTCACCTTTGACCCAAAAAAACGATCGTGATAGTAAGCGGCCTGAGGATGTACACACCGAGGTCATCTTGGAAGAGATTGATTGGGTCGATATCTCGAAAAACAAGACAAGATATCAAAGCGAATCGCCAAATACCAAAAAAATACATTACGATGTAGTTCTTGCAGTAGACTGCATCTATAACGAGCATCTTGTGCAGCCTTTTATTGATACCCTTACAACGTACTGTCCTGTCGGAGGACGCACCGTGGTTTGGGTTGTGGTCGAGCTGAGAAGCGCTGAGGTTGTAAGTTGATGTATCATGCTCGAAACGTGGCAAACTTATACTTTTATCAGCTCACAACCTTTTTGAAGAGCTGGCTAGATGATTCGAATGGAAGGTGGACTGTCGTTAGGCTTGGGGACGATGCCATGGGCGATTGGATGGGAAGAAGACCTCGGTGGGTGGGGTGGGTTGGTTGGAGGTGAACAAGGATGTTTGATGCTATTCCCAATAGCATCCACCTTGACAATCCCATCCACCTCTCAGGTCTCTGTCCGCTGGATCTCCAGATCTGAGAGCCACCCAATGCCAAATCATACTTTAACATGGGCTGATTAAAACCGACAAAATCGAGAGCGACACGATGGCTAGAGAATGGAAACTAGACACAACTATCCCAGCCATACCTGGGAATGCAAACTACTACCATCCAAATTATCTAGACATCGAAAACAGCATACACAGTGGACAATCAACAGCTCATCCCCTAACTAATCATACAACAGAGATGCGTCGATTGTAACTGACCAGTAAATGACTAGCAACTTTATTCTCTTCTAAGGAAAACAAGAGTTTGCTATAAAAATCTAGAAATGTATACTATCTGTGACTTGGAAAAAAACTCGTCGTTCTCTTTCATTTTTATTTGTATAGTCTTTTTTTTTCTCATCCTGTAAATCTCAACTCTCCATCGGAGCCTTATTTGGTTCCGTCAAACAACAGCACCTTTGAATATCCTTTGATCCTCTTATTCTCTTTACAAAAACATCCTTTCTCAAGGCCTCCAAGGTGAGTATTATACGCCCTCATTTGTTTCCTCCCTGTTTTGCTTTTCCATCCTGTTCTTCTCTACAGTGCTGACATTAAAACCTCGCTCTTCTTTACCCTCAGCTCTGCCTACTCACTGTCTCAACCATGCCGGGTTTGCTGGATTCAATATTTGGAGGCGCAGACGCAAACCCTTTGGATCCAAATGCAGAAAAGCCGTCCCCTGCCGTCAAATCCAACACCAGGAGTGTGACGTCGATTGTCACTGCAAGTAACGGGACGAACACAATCAGTCAGCAGAAAGCAACTCCTGTGGTTGGTGAGTAAAAGGCTTGGAGCGCAGCATGGATTGCTGATGGCAATGCAGGTATATCAACTACAACCTCTGCTACAACTTCTCGTTCGTCAACTCTGCCTATATCGGCCGTTACAAATTCTAGTACCTCGTCTACACAATTATCGAAAACTACCACCTCCAACGGCACTTCGACCGATAGAGGCGTCACAAACACAGGATCGTCCACCACAAGCCAAGCTTCCATTACATCCGCTGTGAATACAAGTCAGACTACATCAGATGCTTCGTCGACAGCAAGTATTGCAGGTGCGAATTCCAAGGGTAGCTCCAGCAAGTCTGGTCTCAGTACGGGCGCCGTAAGTTGCTTCCATTGTTGGTGTTAAGGTCGGTTGTTGACAGATGTTAGATTGTCGGTATTGTCATTGCCTGTATTGTTGGCGTTGTGATAATTGCTTGGTTGGCTACCAGCTCTTTGAGGAGAAAGAGGAAAGCAGACCGGGCCAAGAGACGAAGTTCCGTGTTTGATTGGCCTGCCACAGGAATGCAAGAAGGACAGCAAGAGAAGTCACGGGTGAGTTTGGCTACTTACCTCGCCGTCGGCTTCCTCGGGTATTGACATGCCGTTTAGTATGAACTTCCCTCTCAGTCATTTGCCATGTCTGAACCGTATAATAACAACCGATCGGGCCCTGGTTACTCCACTAATGAAGCTATCCAAGCTGCTGGGCTTACCAGCTCAGCTGTTTCACAGATTCATATGGAAAGGCACAATCCTCTGGTCAATTATCGCAACAGCCTCCAGTCGCTCTCGTTGATTCCCCCTTTACCTCCCGGGCAAGGCCAAAATACATACTCTCAACAACCCAACCCTCACTACCAACAGAGCTTTGCTGGGGCCGGCGGAGCAGCGTCTCACATACCACAGACGACCGTTACAGGTGGTTCATGGGTCAGGGTCAAGGTTGGCTTCGTTCGATCTATGGAAGATGAGCTTGGTATGTACAACATCTACTGTCCAACATGTTATAATATGCTGATCTACCTCACAGCCATCGCCCCTGGTCAAAAACTTTACTTGCACGAGGTTTATGATGACGATTGGACACTATGCGAAGATGAACGACGCAATAGAGGAGTTGTCCCTGTGAGTTGTCTTGAGCCGCTGTAAGGCGGTGGTACGACGATAGACCGCTCCGTTATTGGACGATTTTTCAATGGAAGACGGGGAAATCGTTCTCTGGTTCGCGCCCCTGGCGGGCAGTAGTGTAAAGAAGTGCAAAGCATTTCATACACGGACTCAACATGATTTTCTCTGCTTTACTTTTCATTTCCATCTTTTCTTTGGGCAGCTTGCAAATCGCGGATGACTTTCTATAGCAGGACATTTATATTAATTTTTTTATTGTCTTACAAATCTTATCTCTTGATGTATTCTAAGATATATCAGAATTATAATACCGGTTGATTGCGCCCGTTGTACCCGTTAAATCTTAACAAAGAGCAGATGGGAAGCACACGGTGACTGGTGCATTGCTGAAGGTTTACTACAAAATGTGTTTACAACATAATTTTGCTAATCAAGATCAATCATGTCATCCTCTATACTATTTTCTGTCTGCGAGGCTATAAGAGGTACTTGATCACTGCCTTTGACATTCTTTGAGTTTTGCTTCATTTGCTTCACTCTCAGAGCTTTCTCCATTCGACAGCTTGAACTCAATTCCTTCAAGTCTGCTAAGGCGCTCCACTAGATATTCAATTTAACTGATCATCCCCTCAAAGTGAATACCATTAGATTGACTTACCCTCTTCTTTTCTTCTTCTTTATTAAATTGCTTCTTTTTCGCCGAAGGGTCATGCCCAATCCTTCTGATTGCTTCTGCCGAAAACACTCGTTTATGTATTTCAATCTCCTCATTTGATTCGGTATCTTGATATTTATCTGTCGTCTTTGACGTTTTTCTCAACGCCTCAAGATACTTCCACCCGGCAGTACTTCCTCCTATACCTTTCTCTCTCTCAAACAAAAGTTCCAGGTTCTCTTCTACCTTTTGTTGCTCTTCTTGTCTCCTACGTTTTTTAGCTCGATTCCTTCCTAACCGGGATGACACGTCCTCCAATCCAAACGAGCTCCCTCCAGTCTTAACTACGCCTCCACTAACAATGTAGGTAGCGCCGCCACCGTCTTCTGTCCATCGAGGAGCAACGCCTGTCCCTGTATTGGCAGTGGGCAAAAAACCACGTTTAGTACGAGGACCGATAGCCGAACTTCCAAGAAACCGTTGGTGCTGAGCAGGCTGAGCCGACGTCAGAGAGTATGAGGAAGTGCTATAGAGCGATGAACAAGATGTATAATTATTAGTAATAAGGTTTGATATTTACCTAGCAGTAAACTCTCCTCGTCCAGAACGGCCCCGCTTGACAGCGGCGTGTACATGATACTCACATACTTGTCCTAAACGTCTGTAAATCAAGTGTAAGTTTGATTCTTTGCTTTTTGTTCAGGCAATGCATAACCCACAGGTCAACCCAAGACCAACATCTGTTTCCATCTCTCTGTATTGCCGAACACCGCCCGAGATCACTGGCATGACCTATGTGGATGATTGAGTCGTCTGAAATTGGATTGATGCCCAAGGGAGATGTCATAGGATGCGGTTTCGTAATTCCTCCCTATACGAAATACCGTCATCATGGAAAGACTAAAGGATGAAGATTAACAGCACAAACCTTGAGATTGCGCCATATTCTTGGGTTCATTATTGCAATCACGCTACCTTCTGCCAGATTACACCACTTTTCATAGGCGCCTCCGGAGCCTCCCCGGTATGATTTCACAACTTCGCCATCTTCATCCTCTGTACTGACCACACAATCTGCCTCAAAAAGCAAGAGCTGGAGAAGTGAATCGCCCGCTGTCATTGTCGCATTGTAATTGCGCCGAGGAAGAGCACATAGAGTCAAGTTGATGTATTTACGTGGTTCACGTTTCTTCTTCCAATCATCCTTGTCAGATTGGTTCAAATTGTCTTTGTTTTTGGTCTTTTGTTTTCTTTTGACACCTTCAACTTTAGTTCTTGAGAAATTTGTGTCAATATTTTCTTCTCTTCCCTCGCTTTCAGTGCTGGAAGCATCAGAGGTATTATCTTTACTAGCAACATTCCCCTTATCACGACTGCTTTCCGCTGTCTTCACTTTTGTTCCGCTGACCCTGATTGGACTTCTTTGGGCGACAACGGCTATCGTGACCCAGTCTTTATCGACCGGTATATCATAGGATGTTCCATCACGAGAAAGTCGGACCACGGAGTAGAGCTTGGAGGGTGGAATATAATACCGGTCTGTTAGAAAGTCTTGGACTTCATCATGAGCCAGCAAGCGCTTCCTATAATGGACCTGTGTTAGTTGTGACAGATCAAACGTCTAAAGAATGTTTACCGAAGTCTGATGCCTGAATTGGGTTCTAAAGAAAGCCACTCGCCTTCGCCTTCTAAGTCTTGACCAAATTCCTTAGGACCCAGTTCCAACTCTTCGACAAGGGTGCTATCTATATCATCTCTTTTATAATTAGGCAGTCTGTCTTCCACTTCTAAAAGCGAGCCCGGAGATTGGGACCTCTTCCTGCGTCGAGATGTTTTGAAATCATGAGCAATACTGTGACTCAATTGTCCCTGAGAAAGTCCGGCGTCTGTAACCAATGAATTTCTACGTTTGAGCGCAGCAACGCCACTGTTCATTGACGGTGGTATTTCGAGAGGGAGAGAGGACAAATTTTGTGTAACACTAGATGAAGTCTGACCCAAGTTTGGTTTAGAAGGTTCTTTTGACGCTTTTGTGACAATCTCCGAACTTTGTGAGTAAAATACACGAGACGCCGCATGCGGTGGTTCCGACCTGTGCAGTGCATGACCTTGTCGCATAGCAGCTAGCCCTAGACTCAGCTTGGAAGGCTGCGTAGTATTGAAAGAATGCAGTGGTTCATTCAACTTTTCCTTAGACTTGGATAGCGACAACTTTGGCTGCGAAGGAGCCGGAGAGAGTGGTTGGTTTTTGATCTTCTCTATGACAAGATGTGAGCGTTACAACATTACTAGCGACTCACACTCACCTTTCAGAGATGCTTTCGTAGGTGTCGCATTCACAAGGATATTTGCCTTTTCTTCTTCTTGAGCGCGATGGATCTTCTCTGCTTTAGCCAGTCTCGCCGCTCTTTTGGCCTCTAGCTGGGCAATCTCAGCATCCAAGTCAGCCGTGTCGATACATGAATCGTTATCCATTTTGAAAATTGGACTAGCCTGCAATAACAAATGCAATTACCAAAGGCACAATGCAAAATTAATTGGAATTTTCAGAAAGACGCGTCGCGTCAGGTGCTGCCCCCCTAAAAAAAATCAAATATTTATTTATTTCGTTTTTGTATACAATTTGAATCTTGATTCAATTCCATAAA
Organism: Cryptococcus depauperatus CBS 7841; assembly: GCF_001720195.1. NCBI lineage: Eukaryota > Fungi > Basidiomycota > Tremellomycetes > Tremellales > Cryptococcaceae > Cryptococcus > Cryptococcus depauperatus. Next base: position 1,828,151 of record NC_089471.1, on the reverse strand, counting down.
AAGTATCAACCTGATATTCTATGATTAATACCAACTACGCTGCTTTAAAGGCTCTGGAAAGCTAATGTTCACCATACTCAATGGCTATGCCTCGGAATGCCCGCTGTCTGCGCCAATCTTTGGTATTTGATGGCATCTTTGATGACCATGCCTTCGCTCAGCTCACTAGCTGTCTGCCTGAAAATTTCTTGCCATGGTGTTTGGCTGGCAGGAATTTTGTAGGGGCTCATTTCCTTCTTTCGCTTCTCCACTTCCTCGTCTGAGATCAAGACATCCGCTCTACGTTTTAACAAATCTATTCTGATCCGGTCTCCATCTCTCAGATAAGCCAACATACCGCCAGTAGCTGCCTCTGGCGAGGCATTCAATATAGAGGGCGATCCGCTTGTACCGCTTTGGCGGCCATCTCCAACACAAGGCAACTCAATCCCTTTGTTTATCAGTCTTCCTGGGGGAATCATATTCACCACCTCAGCCGCACCTGGGTATCCTTGCGGACCAGCTCCGCGCATGATCAAGATTGTGCCAGCCTCAATATGAGGGGAGTGTTCTATACGGTGGTGATAATCTTCAGGTCCATCAAAAACGGCAACGGGTCCTTCAAATGCCATAGGATCTTTCTCATCAGAAAGATACTGTTGATGAAAGGCTTCAGATATTACAGAGGTTTTCATGATAGCACTGTCGAAAAGAGAGCCCTTCAAGTGCAAGAACCCTGCTTTGGACTTGAGAGGTTTGTTAAAAGGTCGAATTACTCTGTGGTCTCGAGAGAAATCTCCTTCACAATTAGCTCGAAGAGACTTGCCAGTTACTGTCAGACAGTCTGGGTGAGGTAATTGGTCATGTTTTAACAATTCAGCAATTACAGCTTTGTTGGGAGACAAGAATTTAGTTAATTACACAGAATTAACGGAAAACATGATCTCACCTGGTAGACCACCAGAACGATGAAACTCTTCGCATAACCACTCGCCGGCGGGTTGCACATTTACGAGCAGAGGTAGATGATATCCCACTCTCTCCCAATCATCCCCTGAAAGATCAACCCCGATATGTTTTGCGATTGCGATGAGATGGATAGGGGCGTTTGTTGAACCACCAAGAGCGGTGTTGACTGCAATTGCATTTTCGAAAGCGGCTTTTGTAAGTATGTCGGAAGGCTTGATGTCTTCGCGCACCATATCGACGATGCGTTTGCCAGTTACATAAGCACATGCAGTTCTCTCTCTATATGGGGCGGGTATCGTAGCACTCCCTGGGAGTGCCATGCCTAGAGCCTCTGCCATACAATTCATGGTCGTGGCGGTCCCCTGGATTTGTCTCAAAAACTGGTTCAAAAGACACGCGTTATCAACTTACAACTGTGTTGCAGTGGCCAACGCTATAGTTGCCCGTCAGTATCGATCTCATTACGATAGGCGAAGCTTGATACCTAGGTGCTGAGAGAGATACTTGTTGCACAAATTGAGCTTCATTGATTTTTCCAGCGGAAAGCTCTGCCCGGCTGTCCCACACCACCACACCAGATCCTACAAGTTTGGGTCCTCGGTAACCTACATGAGTGTCAGCAGATGCTAACTAGCTAACTTGACGGAATTGACTTGCCGTTCAACATAGGCCCAACATTCTATACATATAAGCTGATATCGAGACTGTATCTAGCGAACCTTACCATGACGAGCGCAGGTATGTTGACAGTAGCAGCAGCCATGAGTAAGGCTGGTGTGCTTATGGACTCTTCAGCTCATTTTTCGTCCCAAGCTGACCTACGTTTTATCACATCCGGTGAGAAGAACGACGCCGTCCATAGGATACCCAAACAAGACTTCTACTAACGATAGATACGACAGATTTCGGTCAAGACTTGCTGTTGGACGCTTGCCTGTTTCTTGAATGGGGTGACACGGAAACTCAAATGGCGTGCCACCAGCAGCGATGATACCGTCTCTCACTCTCTTCGCCAATTCCATATGATGACGATTGCATGGCGCCAGATCAGACCCGGTTTGCGCAATGCCGATGATGGGCCGGTTCTTGGGATGCAATTCATCCAGCGTAAGTCCGCCATTCAAGTAACGCTCAAGATACAAAGCAGACATTCCTATCTAGGATCAGTATAGCTCTCAAAAGGTCTTTTTTCGACGCACCTGGGTCCTCGGGATCATTGAACCATTTTTTGGAGCGGAATGGTACAGCTGGCTCGATACCTTCGTAAGGCGTAGCATCGGCAGGAGCTGTGAATGATCTTTCGGTTCGTGGTACAGTCTCGTCGACCGTCAATCCCTCGGCTCGACCACAAGTGCAACCTTCACAAGCACCGTTTCTAGACATGGCTGGGTATTTAAAATGATCTCTTCAACTCAGTCGTCTTTATATAAAGATGGGATTCACCTTTAGAAGCCTTTTGCGATCAATTTAATCGGTCATGAGGGCTTATCTAGAAAAGGGTTCGGCCCGGAATTACCGAGGCTGGCTGGGCAATCGGTCCATTTCTATGACAGGTCTTTACTTGTCGGCTTTTTACCGCTATCAATGGTCGTTATCTATTTCTTATCTAATCAAAAGATATAGAGTGACGTAAAACGTCATTCAAGAGGCGTATAGATAAGTTTCAGGCGTGAGTGCGCAAAGCAATCCATCTTCAGTGATACTTATCTGGCTTGTATATACAAGATGAGAACGGTTGACAGAGTCTACATCGTCACGCTCTGCTCTTCGTCCAACTAGAGCCGTATAATCTCGCAAAAGACGGGAAGCTTGTGGAGGTATGTACCTGCACGATGGTAGAATAGATGGATTGAAGCGTAACAAGGCCTGGCACATTCGCCGTCTTTCTTCCGCTCTAAATGGTGCATTCCCAAAACTGTACATGTAATCAAGACAAATAATGTTATAGTGGTCTACAATGCATTGGAGGTGCAGGTGAATGGCTGTCTCACAGTTCCCGAGCTATGCCAATATTAGCATTTGTCATGGAGAGACAAGAAGCGGCCCTACTAGTCAATAATGATAGCATCAATACTGGTATACAAGCCAGGTCCCAGCATGAAACAACCAAGACCAAAGATGAGGATGTTGAATAATGTTGATGCAATCATACGTTTGCTGGCAAAAAGCTGACCTTGGTTGAGGCGATAATATGCCACGGGCCAATAGCCAAATCCTACAAAAGAATCAAAGGCAGAGCTCATGATGGACAAGAAATCTCCCATTGAAGGGATGACACTGTAACAAAGTGGTCAGTATATTTTTCCGTTTGGAGGATTGAATCTACTCACTTTCCGAGGATGAATGCTAGGCCCCAGATGAAGACATCAATGGCAATCCATGTGCCCCATCCGATAAAACTGTGAGAGTACACATGTCTACTTTTCCCCAAGATTCGGTGAAAGATGAATTTTCCAGCTACATTGGCGTATATGGAACCAATAATGACGGTGGGCACGAGGACAAAGGCAAAAGCAGACTTTCTGGCCCAAGGTTCCGATAAAGATCCAATGATGGGCGCCGTGGCGTATTGACCAACAAAGTAATAGCCAACAGCAGCGGTTACTGTGAACAAAATAAGCTCCATGATGACCAAGGCTGTAAGAGCCTTGGGAAAGTCTTGTGGCCTTTTCATCTCAGCAATAAAAGAGGGATAGAGGATCTGACCAATCCAGAGGAAAGTGATGCTGCCATTTGTGAGCACAAGTATTGACACTAGAGAAACAGCTTACTTTAGTACAGCATTCAGACCATTGACAAAGCCTGGCCCGCCATTGGGCAAACCAATGGAAGTCGTGACGGGGCCTAATTCGGGATAGGACCCTCCATAACCAAACCCAGGCGCATCTTCGATCCCTGCATATATCAATGACAAGAGAATTGCGATAAACATTGCAATTGCAGAAATAATAGAAAGAAGAGAAACGTGGTTTAGAGTTCGTGGAATGGTAGTAATAACTGCAATAGATCAATGACTTTGCGAATATCTAAACTAGGAACTGGAACTTACTTCCAATGATGGCAGTCACAGCTTGAAAAACGACCGTACAAGCTCCACCGTCGCTCAGAGTGTTCAAGACTTGGGTACCAGCGTCAGCGACAATTGAAACTCGTGAATTCTTACTCTTTGCGCCAGTGAAAACATGAAAGCCCACTAAAAGCAAAAGTCAGAAAACGATCCACATGTTCACATCTGAAACCCACCAAGAAAGATGTTATTTAACAAGAGAATTATACCCGTAAATTCAAAAGCAATCCTAGGAATGGACGGCTACACCCTTTTAATCAGCCTGGTATCACTCACAACCGTCAACTCACAAAGAGAATGGCAGCAATATCACAAATATCCCGTGCCTCTGGGTGCTTCATACAAAACTGCCAGAGGACATAACTCGTGTCTGCTCTACAGATCAGCGTACTAAAACACAAACATGCACGTAGACTTGCACCAGGTAATCAGACCCAGACCAAAGGTTATGAAGGCACCGCAAATCTAACCAGTCAGCAATCTCGCCTTCACATCCAAATCGACGACACTCACCCATCCGAGCACACTCCAACTCCAGGCAAGAGCGAGAATTGCAAGACAGACATACTCGCCAAACAAGAGAATCGCCGCCTTTTGCCAACTCAGCGTTCGGTACTTGATATCGTGGCTCTCTTCCTCTTGAGCGAGAGCGCTGAATGTGTCGACTGTCGTTCCTTCCTCGGTCTGAGATGCTATCTTTTTCTTCATCTCATCTTCCAAGGACAGATGATCTGGCATCTCGAATATGCGTCGCTTCGGTTTTACTATGCGTGAAGCAAAAACCTCTTGCAAGCTGCCAAATATGCCAATATCACAAACCGCAAGCACAGAATGACGTTCTACAACCTCAGCTCCACCGTTTTCTTTTGTACTTTTGCGGAAAACGCAAAGAGATGCACATAAATGCAAAAAAAAAACAACCCAGCCTTGCGTGACCCTGACCACAGAAGACAACCTTGCATATCATATTATTCCAGATAATCGTCCAGAAATCATAAAAGGGCCAGTTGATTCGTCGCTTGGATGGCGTGCTGGGTGCTGGAGTAGCTTGGCGACTGGCAAAATAGCAACAAAAGCGTTTACCGATACACTCCGCTGCAGTAAGGGTTTTTCGTCACAGGATTCAGGAAAGAATTGAAAAGCATGGAATAATTATGCGTCATCTGCGGAACACCCTTGGTGTTAAGCGTCAAGCCTACGTCGTATCAGACCAACCTACCTGAGATGCCATCCTAGGTTTTGACTTGCTGTCCGTCACTGTCTCGGTAACGCTGACGGCGATAGTTGGATTATTATTTTCTTTTTTTCTATTATCCAACGAGAAAAGAAGTTGTAAAAAAAAATGAATCGCAAATTGTAATGACAAAGAGGATAATCGTAATCAGGAACTATCAGGAGCCAGGAACTATCGCGCATCGTCAAAGGACCTTTTTTTAATCAAGCACGTGATTTGATTTTATCTTATCATATTGGTGGTATCATAATGAGATGTTGTAGATGGTTTTAATGTCACGAAGCGACACTGCTATGAGATGGTCAGTAATGGTCTCTGTTGGTGCTTCAAGAAGGAGTTTGAATGCTTGACTTGCGATGATTTGAATGTTAGTACTTTTAGATATTTTTGCGACAGTAGTAGATGAGAGTGGTGGAAGAGAATGGAGAGTTGCGACGCTCAGTCAATGGAAACATCACCGAGCCGACAAACACCCTTCATACCTGTCCTAATCGCATCTTGCTGTCAGCTGCCAGACTTACTGTTTGTTAGGATAAGGGCGAAGAAATCTGTACCATCAAGACCAACGCACAATGACGGGATGTACATGCATCACATCTTTGCCTAAAAAGCATAACGTGATATGTTTGGCAAGCTTCGTACACGCGCTACAGAACCGATCCCAGTCCCAGCAGTTATCGCAACCTCTTTCAGGCTTGATTTCCATTTAGCATACTCTTCTGATACTTCCTCATTCTCTTTGGTGTCGTGTTTTGATCGCAGTGTGCAGACACTGACAGAGTCGGAGCTGGAAGAATCAGAAAATCGGCTAACCAGACCTTGTCGATCCTCCAAGAGATCCTCTGTGTCTCTTTTAGGAGACATTTGATAACGAGCACCGCCTCTAGCGTTCGGAGAGTCTAGAATCCACACCTCTGGTTTTCTAGCTTTGATTGCCCATTGAGGCTTTGCAGTCCAGATCGAGGAGAAAGATGAAGTCGCTATCGTCGAGATAGATGCACTGTCGCTATCATCATACGGAAAAGGGGGCCGATTTACATGGAACGAAGCAGTACCCGGAGATCGATGTGGTCTTGCCGGCGGTGCATCAAGATAGACATCCACTGTTGAATGAACATCAGAGCGATAAGAATCAGCGCTATTCCTTCTAGACTTATTATCGTCCGGTGTTCTAGACTTGAGAATGCTATCCGGGGTCAAATTTTCTTCTCTTGGCTCTGTCTCATTCGTTTTCCTCCGAGTTACCACAAAGAAAAAGCCTTTGACCTTGTCACTCAGACGGCGTCTACATCCTTTAGCTTGCATTGCGACTCTTGGTATCTGTTTCTGTGTCCGACGTTTGTGTGAGCGAGGACTAGGGCCGAGAGGAGACCCATGGCCAACGATCACAAAAGCTTCACGGTGTGCTGCATGTGTGCGATGTGCGTTATTAGAAGGCAGATGGAGAGGGGCGGTTTTACACAGAGGCGATCTGAGAGTCGAATGGTGAATTTGTCTCGAGATGTGAGGATGTTTTGTAATGCTAGGAGGCAGCGATGGGATGATACGTAGTTGAGGGCGAAGAGATTGAGTAGTCTGCTCAGCAGGAGTACTAACAAGAGTCTGATACAGTTTGGATGGTTGCGAGGTAGTGATTGCAGTTGCGCGGGAAGCGGCTGGCAAATGTTTTGCCGGCGTAGGCATGTCCGTGGATTGGTAATCAACCATATTTAGCTCGGCACACATGGGTCATAGCACCTATACTGTTCAAGATTGTAGTAGGGCTTCAGAGACATAGACATCGTAGTGGCAAGATGATTTCGGCGATGGGCCGACGTTATATATAACACATTCGATTACATAGGAAAGAAGGCTGGCGAGACTGCCACTGCAGAATTTCCTTTGAAGACAATGGCAAGTTTTGAAACTAGAAGTTTGTCATAGTGCTTATAAACCAGGTAAGAATCCCAGAAAGAGTCTGGCCTTGCTGAAAGGAAGGTACTGTTCTGACACATAGATTGCGGCGGCCTATACGATAAGGCAGTAGCGAGGCGAGGCCGTCTACTTGTTCTGAAACACAGTTCAATAGTCTACCCAATCTGGACGCCATTTACGATCATAGTCGACTTTTCTAGGCTGGAAGGCCGCGATAAACTGCTGCATCATCAGGATTTCGTTGAAAATGCACGAGAGCAGATACTCGCCTCCATACCAGCATCTCCCAGACCTACTCCTTCAGCTCCGCCTGCTGGTCCAGCAAACATATCGCCCTCAGCAAATAACCCAGTTAAACTCCAGGATTGAAATTTTCGGATTAAAGCGCAAACCAGTGTACAACTTCCTTTTCCAGTATCATCATGCACTAGTAATGGGTGGTTTCTTTTATCCAGTAGAACCCTCAGCAAATCCTCCAGTCGCTTCTGGCCTTCAGAGGTGTAAAGATCAGACTCTTTGCTAAGATCAAAACGATAGAGCGTAAGATTTTGAGAGTGGACAAAGTCCAACGAGTCTTGTCTATAAGGATCGCTTCCCTCAAGATATACGATGCCCGCAAGGTTGAGACGTCTGAGAAAAGCAAAGTTCTTGCGGTTGGGATGACCGGAACGGTAAATACCTGGCGCAACGAGAGAAAAGTTGATGGGCGGAACGACCACTAGTTTATGATCCAAGTCTTCAGTTATGGTTGATCCAGCGATACGAGTAAGCATAGTTGCGCAATGTCGAGTAATGAGAGTTTCTATAATGATTCAATTTTGATGATTAGAGATAAATGTTCAATATTGTAAAATGTTAAACAAATGAGATGGGAAAGAGTTGATGCTGGGTTTTTATATTACAAAATCAATTGTAGTGCTTTGAAACCAATTTCCACGTAGATGTTTCCTCTGGAGATTTTATATAAATGGTTGTGCTAATCGCAGGCTACTGATTGCTAGGAAAGAAATATTATGTATTGATCTTTGTCTTTATATATCTCACAAATGATCAGTTACAAAGACATGTATATATATCTCATCCTTAGAAAACAATGATAGGGCTTGTGTTGCAGTGGTAGCATTCTAGACTTCGAGGTCGTGAACTGGAGTTTATCTAGCGGTCGCGGGTTCAAATCCCGTCGAGCCTTTGTTTTTGCTTGGGTTTGAGGAAACTCACCCTTGATTTTTTGCACTCACTGGTGATGGATATAAAACACAATGCAATGAAGCTTTGTTCAATAATTCAGGCGGTTCTAATGCATATTCTCAAGATAATCTTCAAAAGAGATTACCCCCAAAGAGTACATTATACAATGCCATAATCTTATATGGTAAGTTTTTCTTGGTACAACACTCTCTACTAGCCTTCCAGTCTTGGTCGCTTTTCATCGAGGTAAGCATTTACCACAACATCCATCTCGCTCCATGCGCTTTCTTATGGTAAACATATTCTAATTGGCGTTGACGGTTGCTTCCCACTTAATCCGACTACGTTTATTGAGAATCTATTTTTGACTCGAGCAATCACCATCTCATCCAATAGGTTCCTGCTTATTCCCAAAGAGTCCCCTTGTGTCCCAGTATCAGTTTGCCATGGAAGTGAAAACCTCTCAAGTTTGACCCATGTTGGCATGAGCGTTACACCTGAAAATCCACCGCTGCACATTACTTGCCAACGGTCTTTCATTTTATGCCAGCAGTCAAGCGGGAAAAGAAAGACAGATCAATCTCTCGGGTTGTTCTTCTTCCACCAGCCTGTACATTGTTGTTCTTCAGGCTTCCCAGTCTGGCCTGCTTCTAATGGTCACAACTTGGTGCTTCTTACAACGCATTCCCATCAGGATACCAGTCTTTTTTGTTGTCAAATCAGACAACCATACCTTGGCTTCGTATTAAGAGTCTCCGTGACCGACCCAAACATACGCTTTCTTATAAGTGCTCAACGAAAATCTGCAACCTCGAAAAGACCCATCGTACTTGAGCCAAAACTGCAACAAGTCTGTTACAGGTCAAGCAAAACCAAAAGACAACCCTCAAAGCCATCCTTGGGAACCAGCCCCACAACCAGATTGGTCATGCTATTCCGTTTCATCTCAGCAAATCTCAGCATATCAACAAACCTACCATCTTTTCAGACAAAAGCAATGACAATCAATGTAAAGAATAAATCAATTCAACATTGATTCCCTTTCCAAATATATTTGGTTCCGCTGGCCAAACCAAAGACGGTTATTTTAGTTACCGGCAATTACAACTTGTGGCTAATCTTCTTCTTTTTATTCTTTCCTCATCAAGTAATAGCAATACAACTGGTATGGTTGTCACATGATGAGTGTATACACAAGGGCTTGTGTTTCTCCGACATAATATCCTGCTGACTTGTGTAAAAAGAGTCAGCCGAAGAACAAATGGTGGTTAGGCATGCAAAAGAGTGGCACGCCTAATTACATTCCCCGATAGTTCGGCCCGAGAGAAACATTTATATACTGCTCTTATACTCTCCCTTCTATATCCTATTTGTGTAAATCCGGTCAATCCTAAACATGGCAGCCTATATCGAGCCAGAAAACTCAGAGAAACAGCGCTATGAAGCTACGCCGCCAGGTCCCTCTGTTTTGGAGGGTATCGGGGATGAAAAGTCTGCTGCTGCAGCTCAATTGGCAGCCATGAGCCCAGAAGAGTATCAAGCGATGGAGAAGAAGTTGTTGAGAAGAATGGATTTGAATTTGATCCCTTGGATGACGTGAGGGAGACTATCGCTGGTGGATGTGTTTGCTGACTTGGTTTTAGTTTGCTGTATTTGGTGCGCCTGCTCAGTGAGGAGCGAGAGTGACTGCTGACGAGTAGCCTAGTTGAGCTTCATTGATCGTGTCAACGTTGGCGCCGCAAAGCTGGTTGGTAAGGCATTCCATGGTCATTGTGTGGGACGGGGTAACAATGGTTAGGTCTCACCACTGAGCTTCACCTTACTTCTCTCCAATATTCAAATGCTTCCATGAGTACATATTTTGTAATGCTGTTGTCTGTTCAGAATTGACCGTAACAGTTTTCTTTGTACCCTATGTGGTATTTGAAGTTCCATCCAATCTATTGTACGGCTCTTTGGTTTAAAAAGAGATTGAGCTGATGGCATATCTAGGCTGAAGCGGCTGCGTCCATCCAGATGGATTCCTTTTACAATGGTTCGTACTTGGCTTAATCTCCTGGAACGAGGTCTAATGGACGTCCTTAAGGTCTGCTGGGCAATCTTTCAAACAACGAGTACGTGGTTTTGAATTAGACTGCCCACTCGGCTGATATTTCTTCTAGTGGGTCTTGTCACCAACTATGGTCAACTACTCGCATTGCGATTCTGTCTCGGTCTGTTTGAAGCTGGCCTGTTTCCGGGCCTAAACTTCTACTTGACTGGATGGTACAAGCGAGATGAGATCAACAAACGTTGTGCCTTCTTTTTCGGCGGTGCGGTCCTCGCAGGTGCTTTTGGCTCTCTACTCGGTTGTAAGTTAGTGATTTGAAGAAACTGTTGATGACTTGTGTTAGATGGATTGAGCAAGATGAAGGGTGTCGGAGGGAAACAGGGATGGTCATGGATCGTATGTTATCCTTGGTTGGACATATTAAGCTTATGAGAATATATTGTAGTTTATCATTGAGGGTCTCCTGACATTAGTCATCGCTGTGGCTAGTTTCTGGATGATTCACGATTGGCCAGACACTGCGAAATTCCTCACTCCCCTTGAAAGGGAAATGGTACTTTCCCGTCTCAAATCAGAGCAGGGCTTGGTCAGTGTTTTGTAACAACTCTATAACTCTACTGATGTACACTGACAGGGGACTGGAGAGAGCTACAACAAGAAAGCATTCAAAAGAGCTCTCTCTGACTGGAAGGTATGTATCATAATCCCGCAATGAAATTATGCTCCAAGCTAAATCTTGCCAGGTTTACTGCTTAATGTTGATGTACATAGGAGCTGCCGAGCCTCTATACAGGCGAGTCCGCTGTCTTGCAGCCTTGGCATTGAGAGCTGACCGGCGTCATAGTGGGAGTCTCTTCACTCCGTCCATCATCGCAGCCTTGGGTAAATACACCGTCAGCGAATCTCTCCTTCTCACTGTCCCACGTAAGTATCATTGTCAAGCCAGTCTGAATACTGATTATGGCATAGCCTACGTATTGATGTTTATAACAACTATGGGCACCGCCTGGCTAAGCGATAGATTGAAACTGCGAGGACCTGTTCTCATGGCATGGTAAGCACTCAGTGTATCAGCTGGGGTCAATCGTTAATTCACATCCATAACAGGTCCCTCGTAGGTGCTATAGGATATTTGCTGCTTTTGACTATTCCTCAACGATATCCGGTATGCCCTCACCATAAAAACCCTTGAAAGCTCCGTGCTAATTTGACTCAATGGTAGGGTGCTCAATACTTTGCGGTTTTCGTCGCTTCAGCAGCTGTTGGCCCTCTGATTGCGACAACGATTGCTTGGGTAGGAAACACATGGGTGGATCACTGTATGCCTCTCTTGGTACCAATGTGCTGTCGCTGACGAGCCACATTTAGACAAGAAAGCCATTTGCATGGGCCTCGTCTTCTCTTGCGGTAATTCAGGCGGTATCGTCTCTTCTCAAGCGTACCGAAACAAGGATGCGCCTCTTTTCCGGCCTGGCCATGCGACGGCGATGGCTTTCTGTCTCCTCAACTTTTCCATGGCTTTCTTTTTGCACGTGATGAATAAACGAGAAAACCGAAGGAGAGACGAGAAATACGGACCGCCTCCAGCAGCTGATGAAGTTGAAGATTATGAAAGCCCCGAATATCAGAGAAGGTATGGTCTTGAGGGTATGCCTAAGGAGGATATTCTGGAGTTGGGTGATGATCACCCAGCATTCAGATACGTCTTGTAAGATGGAAAGAGAAGAGTGAATGGAATGACTGAGCAGGATCCTTTGCATACAATCTCTGGACTGTCGGTCAAACCATACATCATCCCAAAATCTATTCGTATGCAAATCTTTTGACCACAACACTGAGACTGTCATTCATTCTGGATTTTGAACGGATACAAATAAATGTCCTCATGTCCGCCCATCGTGTCCGGTCACAACCTTTCTTGAAGAGTTTTACTTTGTTTAGGAAAACTCTCTAATCTTGACATTTTTTTAAATGGCAAAAAGTATTTACAACAATCAACATTCACCTTCAACTCCGCCAGTTCAAACTCTCTCTCCTCTGACGCCAATATCTCCATGGCCTTCGCTTCCAGAAGACCCAGCGTCGCCCACTATCCCGCCCTCAGAACAAGTCCCAAATGCGACAGATGTGTACGCCAGTATAGCTATCCTAGGGACTTATCTTCTCTTTGGACTCTATCTTTTCTGGGCTTTCTCGCCAAAGGATTCAAAATGGACAGGATGGTTGCCTGATAGGTGTGTTTCTTTTCTTACTCCTTAACACAAGAGACTCGTATCGACACCCAGTAGCATATACTGATGTATTTGGAAAAGGGAATGGGCCGTCATCGTACCGTGCTGGTTGATGATGGTCGTTCTTTTGACATACTGGACTTATGCGGCATTGATGCTGTATAATACCCCGTCTTTCAGCTCACCAGATTGCATAACTGGTAAATTGCAATGTAGAGATATTTGTTGACCTTTTTTGCAGATCCTTATTCAAATATCCCTTGCAAGTTTCAAGATACGCAGCCATATTACTGGAAGTATGCAAAGTCAGATGCAATACCAGACGCCGTAGATCTGCCAATAGATCTTGTCCAAAGAACTTTGTATCAGCCTCACAAGAGACATTTGGGGAAGGATGTAAAAGGCCAACAGAGCAAGGACTGATACAAAGTGATGAACTGTATCTTTGATAGCAGTCCAAGTCTGAAATGACGATTATTTGCCATAAAAGGTCAGTATTAGGATCCGACAGTGCTATCAAGCAGAGAGACTTACGTTGCAATTTAGCGTCTTGTTTAACGGATAGCTGCTTGCGGTGACACTGGTTATCGTGTCATGGCAAGAGATCATTCTAAAATGTCCTTACTTCATGCTACAATTGTTAGCGGATATGGTTGACAGTTGGTAGCAACGCGCCTTTCATTGCGTCCCAACAGTCTTGGCACTGCAAGAATCAATATAAATTCATTCACATGGAAGTGTGAATCTTTTTCCTAGGCTCACTCTTGGCAGGCTTTTTGGGGATTATGTAAATCGGCATTTGTGTCACCAAAATCACATTACAGAGGACCATAAACAAAGCCTGGACTACAGAAAGAGCAGCAAAGAGCGACAGCAGAGTACCAAAAGGCAAGACATGTGATTTTAGTCTGGTTACAAAAGCGGCTTTTGGGCTTTGATAAGCTGGTGTTTGAACTGGATATGCTGAAGCAAGAGTAACAGGCACTCATGTCCTGCCTGGCTAGGAGTCTGTATAGCCTTCTATGCTTGCGAAACTTTTACTACAAGAGACTCCATCTCTCGGGCCGATCAACTTTAGCCTTATAATTAAGCAATGCAATGGAATCATTGTTGAATGCGAGCGACAATACTACATTTCGACTGTTTACTTGGCCAAAACTTTTTAGATGCCCAAACCTTCTATACATTGATATTAACAAGTACCCATCAACACTGATTTATGGCTGACAGTTGTATATTGCATCATGGTGTACTGATAGTAAAGGTCTACCCTACCTGGTCAGCGGTAAGTTAAATCATGAACTTTGACGAGACAAAGTAAATACTGACTATTCCGACACAAAAGTCAGTTGTCTTATATATTTCTCAGAGTTTGAGACAGCCAACATATCTATCAAATATCCATGCCATCCGCTTTCATCTACCATACCGATACAGGTGTGGCGATCCTAGGATAAGTCAAAATCCATAAAAAAATATCTTGGATTCTCGTACAAAGAGAGTCACAACGTCAAACCCAACAATAGTGACGAACTTAGGTCCCAGACAGCGCCATTGTACATAGGTGCATTAAAAATAACACGATTTGACAAGCACATGCAATAGTGGCCTCTATAATGGTATAGCTCAAGACTAAAACACTTATAGTCAATATCTCTCCCCGCTTTGGATTATAATAGTAAATTTCTGTTTATCTTTACAAGAGACTTCGCAAATCACTAATCTGATGTGCTTTCTTCTCTAGAATCGTAATAACATCCCTGAGTCGTTGGGCAAGAGCACGCCGTTTTTGGGGATCAGCAGCGGGATCAAGGCGTTTGTAGCGATCTGACAGTTCAGTATAGACACTACAAACATGTTAACCACTGGTAAGCAGAGAATGATAACGGAAAATATACCGTCTGTGGCGATTATAATCATCTTCCAACTCTCCAACGACTCTTTGCAATCTGTTCTTCTTGTCCTTCTCATCATCTTTCTTCTCAGGCTCTTGGCTTTTCTTGAACTCTTCAGCAGTCATACTGAAAAATTCTTTTTCCAATTGATCCACGTTAATATCTGGAGAAACTGTTTTGACAGTCGATGCCAGCGGCTTCTTGTGGTTAACGAGAGCTCTAGATGATTGTCTGGAAGGTGCTTGAGCCGTCGGAGTAGGTGAACACGTAAGGTTTTCTGACGGTGAATACTTTCGAGTGGTTTTTTCAATTGTAGAGGGAGCAAGCGTGTCAAAATTGGAAGCAGCAGTTTGAAGACCTTGTCTCAATTTGGATGGTTTTGGCAGACCCTTCCCGTGCTTTGTTCCTTCATCCTTGTCGTAATTATTGCATCCATCAGCCATGACCTGCCGAACAATCTTCATCATTTCTTCTCTTTCCATCTTTAAAGTCCTTTCTCCTCTAGCTCGCTTCCTTGCCTCAAGACCCTGCTCGACAATGGCATTGACAGTAGAGACTTGACGAGAGAGTCGGGCAATCTTATCCCGAATTTCAGCGAGCTCAGCCGAATTTGACAATGTGTCGAGTTTGGACGATTGTAATTTAACCACAAGATCCTTCTGCTGTCCAAGTTCAAGCGTGAGACGAGCAAGATGTTCCCTCGTGGAGGCGACAAGATTTTCAAGAGCTTTCAAATATCGTCGATATATCATCTCAAATTGTTACCAATAACTCACCAGTCTTTTCACTTTTAGCATCCTGAAATTCTTTCTCACCAATCCGCCCAGCCTCCACGACCTCCTCTTTGGCTCTAGCCACTTCATCTTCCAATTCCTTTACTCGCCGTCTCGATGTAGAATTTTCAATCTCTAGACACTTTAATCTCTCGTTGAGCTTTCCCAACGCTTCGGGGATATCCATCGCCGCCTTGCCGCCTACACTTTCGTCTGGATCCAAATGGCCAAACTTGGCCGCTTGTGCCGGACTCTGCATCAAGCTTGTCATGCCAGTAATATTTCCCGGAGTTTTAGGATTCTGTACCGGAGCACTAACAGATCGAGACCTCGATGTCTCTGCCCGTATCCCATGGACACGGTCTTTCTCTAATTTGTGGTTCCGTCGGCTTAGGACGGGTAAAGCCAAATTGGATAATGAAACTTCATCTGGAGGCTCTTTCAGCGACTGCTGCTGTCTGTTCGCCGCAGTCTTTTTCGTCCTCGGTTTTGGAGTCTGCTCATCTCCATGATCACTTGGAGGAGGGCTCGGTAAGGGAGAGTTGCGAGTAAAAATAAAAGAAAAGTTGAGCGGATTGGACCCTATTGGTGTGGGAGACCGAACTGGAGAAAAGGGAGATGTAGGTCTTTCGGGTAATCTCTGCTCATTGTTAGCCATAGATAAAAGAACACTTTACAGACGCACGTCGGTTCCCATCACCTTGTCAAGTTCATTCACCAATCTTCCCAGGCTTCTCTCTGGATCAAACTCGCCGCTCGTGTCTGGATAGGACTGACCTTTTCCTTGAGAGAAGACGCCGGCACCTAGAGTCACAGCGCTTGCATGATGGCCTGCTGTAGACGCCAAGCTGGTATCGACAAACATGCTCTGCTCTCTTGTGTGATAACTAGAACTTGCACTGTGTTCAGCATGGTCGTAATGCTTGCTTGCTGCCATGACATCCGCACCCCGAACATATTCAAGAGACTCTTCTTCAGAAACATATGATGTAGGCGACGGCGCGGAAGTGAAGGACGGAGAATACAGCTCGTTGGCTAGGGTTGACTCTAGACGCTGGCGAGAAAGATCAGAATGGGATGGGAGGATAAGAGGAGCCATAGCAACGATCCTCTCTGTCTACAAGTGACAGCGTATTAAAAGTTTTATTCACAATTATAGTATGTGGTATAAGGGAATGATGAAAAAAGAAAAGAGAAAAAAACATTTAGACTCTAATCTCTTGTGTCGTTTGTTTACACTCTGAAAATAAAAAACAGCCGCGATCTTACTATATTTTTTTGGTTTTATAAGTTACAATGCATGTATAATTCTGATTTTTAACTCAAAAGGTGCAAAATATCTTATTACATAGCTGATACAGATAGAAAGAAATTCGCAGGATGCATGCAGTAGTCTCATTCATTTCTATATTTTCATCGCTTTTGTGCCTGCGGCGTTTTATTTTCGTAATGAGCCTCCACCTGTCATCAAATCAACATTTTTTATTTTTTATTTTTTATTTTTTATTTTTTCCTTTGACTATCATTTCCGTTTTGTTTTTATTTCTCCCTTTTACAACTTGAGTCGGTTTGCATCATCTGAGACAGTTTGAAGCCGGCATTGCCTGTTTGTATGTTTGCTTGTGCTTATTGTAGGCGAAAAGTGCCACAATTGACGACTTGGCTAGGGATACACAAGTGAATATATTCTTCAAACAATGCCACAAAACCCAATACCAAGTCAAGGAGGTTTACTAGGGCTTCTTCATTCCTATGAAGTACTCAGTGAAGCGCTTCAGCAGAATGTCAACAGCTTAAATGACGCTATTGACAGACTGAGAAACCATTCAGAGTATATGGCGAGGCAAGGTAGAGAAGTTGAGCCGGCTGAGCAGCGCGGGCAGGTGAGGGATGGAGAGACCAGAAATCAACAAATGGCGATTCCTCAGATTGGTACAGTATGTGTGAGCAAATTTTGGTCTATTTTGGAACTAATAGCACCATAGATCATTGTAGAAATTTCAGAAGCGACCGCCAATACGCCACTACTTGGTTTGAGCGAACAGTCTTTTGATCAACCGTTGCTTTCCCGCTTATCGCTTGATGATCGACCTGCTCTTGGAATGTCCCCTTCATTGCCGATTAGATCTGTTAGTAATACTGAAGATGGTTCACAAAACATAGATCCCACTGTAGAACAGAGTGCAAGAAGCATCGAAGCTCGTATTGCCCGTCTCACAGAGGCAGCAAGACGGCTCCGCGAGAGAGCAGGACAAGTTGATGACTTTACTAGATCTGGCAGGGTGTTGGATATCCCCTTTCCTTCTGGCGAGATCGCCAACGGTCCCAACAATCTTGCACAAAACGGCACTGCAGACAGACATGTAGGTTTTGAAGAGAGGATACAAAGAATGGTTTCTGCTTTTCGGGGAGAGACGTTGTCCGTCTCTCATTCAGACTCATCTTCCAATCAAGATCATCACCATCAACCGGATGTCCAAGATAGATCACGAGAGCGGTCCCAAATACTTCAAGATCAGGGAGCTAGACGGATCCTTCAAAACCATGTACCAGCTAGACTTCATACTGGTACAGCAGCTTTAAGCCGACAGATGCAGGCGGAAATTCAACCTCAAACACACCAATGCCCGAGTATGAGAGCAAGGACTGGTGCTTCTTCTGTTGTCCCGCCACGAACCTCTCAAATGGGTAGGAGACGTGGTTGCTTGCCTACAAATGCAGCTATTCAGCAGACTCAAGTCCCTCCACGTCAAGTGCGGTCCAATATTAATTCGCCGGCTTTCAATTCGCCTGCTTCGACCATTCGACCATCTCTGCGCACACCTACATCTCCTCTAAGTTCTGCTCTCGCCAATGATGACATGATTCCGTTGGACCGTTCAATGACTGTACCGCACGAGAGACACGAAGAAATCTCCCAATCTTCGTTAGCTGAATCCAGCTCTGGATCCAATAGTCGAGCCTTTGTGGTAGACGAAAATGTCAATGATGGTCGCAATGCGTTGACCTTTCGAGGGATGAGAATTGCAGATCAAATGCAACGAGCAAGGTTAGATAACAACCCTGCAGAACCGAATACAAACGGTGGATCTTACTCGGACGAATCTGGACTTGAATGGGAGTCTGCAGGTCAAAGAGGGTACATCATGTCCTTGTTCCAAGATAGTCCTCTCAGTCGTTTTCTTCATCCCCCATGGGCCGTTCCTGGCACTCATCTCCAATTGACCTTGTCTGGATCGTCTAATAACTCTCCGGCTGAAAACCAGGCCGCTGAGCCTGGGACTTCTCAACTTCCTCCACCACAAGTTCTGCCGCAACAACAGGCAACAACCTCTGCACCTACTATAGGCTCAATTTTGCCCCTTGGTGCTCAGGCAATCATTGTTGAAGCACGTAATCCAGCTGGTGGTAGCCATACTCGCATCTTGGGCGATCTTGAACCCCAGAGTGGGACTCTAAGTCAGAATGATAATGCCGAGGTTATTAGGGCGACCAATGATACCAGAAATACCCTGATGCGAGTTGGCCAATCGCGAAGGAATATCAATATGGTCAGACAAAGATCTCTTCCCTCACAAGCAAACCCTTCGCAGACACAAACTCCCAGCAGACCTGCAATGAACCCTGTAATACCCAACATTCCAGAGCTGCTGTTGACATTGTTCAATCAAGATGTTCCTGTATTCGAACCAGGACTGACCCCAAGTCAAAGTATATCCCTTGCAGGCTTCCGAGATGGTCAACGGGTGGATCCTATTAGGCATATTGCCTTGGAATTTCCGGGTAATATTGTTGATGATCCTGAGTTAGGTATACCTATGAGCGCAGAAGAGAGGCAGTCATATAACGAATTGCTGAATATAATGATGCAACGAGCTCAAGAAGACACTCCACGGGAAGATAGTTAGTATCAAGACTAAAGTTCCTTTTGGATCTAAACCGTTGCTGATGCTGATGAACAGATCAGACCAATAATTCTGTGGATGAAACGCAAACTGAGGAGGATAGGGTGATTGCAAGGGAGGGTACCGGGACGGCTACCAAGGAGAATTTGGACGCTAATATACATCTGCTGTCATCGTCAGCATGGAGTTGACGCGACAGAAGCACAGCATTGGTTTAGTTTAGTTCAAGTCAAATAGTTATGCTTCGCCGTTTCTTTAGAGTCATCAAGTTGTAGAAATACGACTATGGGTATGATATACATGGAAACTTTATGAACTGGAACTAGAAAAGACTGTTGGACTGTGTTAACGTTTGTCACTGGTGAGTCATGTCGCGGACTCCCTTTTCACTGCTTTTACATCAACAAATGTACCGGATGTGTGTATCAACAGAAGAGAAACAAACCTGAAGCTTAACATCCCCCCTTCTTGCAATAATTCCACAATTGCTTCAGCTTCTTCCAATGACAAATCGCCCAGCACTTTGTTCACCTTATCCAAATTCTCCGTTTTAAGAGCCTTCCTAAATTCCTCGGGGAATGCTTCGAAGATCTGCCATTTCCGTTGCAAAAACGCTCTGACTTGTTCAACATCAAGCTCCTCTGCGCCTTCACCTTCCAGGCGAAGTTCTTCAGGAGGAGGACCATCGGGCAGATTAAAGGCAATAGTCATATTGGGGTCTGTAGCCACAAGCTGGATTGTCTCGCGTTCACCAGACCCTTGTGTAGCTTCCTCTGCCAAAATTTCCTTGGTGCGAGAGGAAATCCGGCCATAAGTCCGTTGAAAATCTTCGTTAAACATTTTTATAGATTTGGGGTTATTTTGAATCATCCTGTCAAGTGATTAGTGTCAGGCAGGCATAGTCTTGCAAGAGAAACGTACTTTTGGAAGAACAACCCTACACCATCTTTACCAAGTTGTCTGCAGTAGCTTATTAGAAGACTCTGGTGCACGCATCTCATCGCCAGCTCCTTGTCGTTTCGACGTTCAGCATCAAATGCTTCTGCAAGTAGAGAATCATGGGTAGAGGATGAAAGGACGGAAGAGTCGTTTTGAATAAATTCATAAGATTTCTGAAATTCACCGAGAGGAATTTGAGCGAATGCTTTGCCAGACGCCGTGAGAGGCCCAAATTCCTCTTCGTCATTGGTTTCTGCTGCAGCAACAGAAGGCTGAATGGGAGGAAGCGAGGACTACAATAGTTGAGAACGTTATGAAAAGCGGGATTATCGTATACTCACGCTGGCCTTGGGATTCAAAACCTCAATCGTTTCAGTGGTCGATTTTTTTCCCTTTGTCTTTTCTTTCTCTTCATCCCAAATTGAAGGCTTCGGGGGAGCAATAGCTGAGGAGCTCCAGCCTTCATGAATATCCTCTGATGTGATCTTTTTCTTCATCTCTTTTTCTTCTTGTTCAATCTCCTTTTTTATGTCTTGCTCCCTCTTATCTAGCTCCTCAATATGCCATTTCAATCTTTGCTCGAGCTTCTCTTTGAGCGTTTCTTTTTTGCCGTCGGGTATCTCTCCATCTGCCCAGGAGGGTCGACCAGTCTTTTCATCAACCTTCTTACCATCATATACCACTTTATTGCCCTCTATTTCCCCCCCCTCTACTAACCATGCTGCCTCTCGGAAGACATCATCCAAAAGCTGACCCATCATCATGTCATACGTAGGCTGATTTGGAGCACCAGTATTTGGCTTTTCAGGAGAAGGATCTTCCCGGAGCCTTCGTTGGACCGCGCGGTAGTGATCGACACCTGAAGAATTGAGACCATTGATAACTGTCACAATACGTGGGTGTAGGATAGTATTGAGGGATAATTCAAAGTTGAGTTTAGCAATATTTTGTTTCCTTGCTTCTCGCTTCTCATGAATATCCCGTTGCTTCCAGCTACCCATCTCATAAACAATCATCATAAAGCGGCTCGATAGCATACTTACCGAATCATGCTCCTCTTGTCAACGTTGGGATGCTCTTCAATGTCCGAGTCATCAGAGAGCTAATGGTCAGTCTTACCTCTGTACTTGAGTTGCCTACCTCTAGCATATCCCACTTTGAGTAGTTGAGCGGCATAATGTCAATAACTGAATTGCTGATGGAAAGACAAAACCAAGAATAAAAGATAACAAATATACGTTTAAGATGGAACATCCCAGAATGAGTCATATGTCATTTTTCGGTGACCTCCGCCTCCACTTTTTTAGACTGATTCTTATCAACAAAATTCTTTGCATGTTTTTTCTTCCTCTTCAACTTTTGCTTTACTTCTTTCTTTATATATATATACTTTATTCTATTATCATGTCTGACATTGCTCGTTTAAAATCCCTCCTTGGTGTACATCCAGATTTTCCAAAACAAGTATGTCCTCTCTCTATGCCCTCGTCTATTGCCCAAGGCTCACTCCAATGTAGGGCATCACCTTTCTCGACATCTTTCCTCTTCTCCGTGATCCTGTGGCATTTGAAAGCCTTGTTACTCACATTTTACATCATATCTTTACTACCCATGAGGTTAAGCCAGATGTCATAGTCGGTCTTGACGCCCGTGGTTTCCTTCTCGGGCCTGTCATCGCTATGCGACTCGGCGTCGGTTTTGTCCCTGTCAGGAAAGGCGGTAAACTCCCTGGATCTGTTGAGATAGTCAAGTATGAGAAAGAATATGGCGTCGACGAATTTGAGATGCAGTCTGGGGCTGTTCAACCTGGACAGAAATGTATTGTTATCGAGTACGTCTTGTCGAGTTTAAGTTTTTATATATTGAGTCAGTGCTGATTTTCTTGGAATGTAGTGACTTGATTGCTACAGGTGGTTCCGCTGCTGCCGCGGGCCAGCTCATCAAAAAGTCTGGTGGAGCGACACTTGAATACCTCTTCATTGTGGGGTTACCTTTCCTCAAGGGCCACGAAAAACTTGACGCTCCCGTTTACTCGATGATTGAGGCTGAGGATTAGAGCCCGGCTGGTGTCATGTTGTGTGTACATTCGGATGATTTGGGCATAGAGTTATAGATGTGTTTCGTATGCATATATAGAATTGTCATACATCCGCTATTGGGTCGACAAAGGGCCTTGTATATCAAAGTCGTCCAAACCCAGATCATCATCTTCTCCAACGTCCATACCCAACGTCCTTAGCATATGCGCAACTGCTTTCCCTGCTCTGACTCGTTTTTCGTCTTCATCTTGGACATTGGAAAGCTCGGATCGGACTGTCTGAAGATGTGACAGTAGTGGCGTAGGATCTAGCGAAACCGTTTCAGCTGACATTGAGCGAGGGGCAAATTGAAGGTCTGAGAAATTATTTTCAAAGCCTTTGGTGGATGTTTGAAGGATTGGGTTAAATCGCGAATCATCCTCTTCCAACCAATCTCCATCTGATCGATTGTCCTTGTCCTCTTGTTTCTCTATACTTTGACGGTCGATTTGGGTTGATGATTGAGGCGTTGAATTATCTTCTTTCAACCAATCGCCTATCTTTTGATCTTTCTCTTCTTTATCTCTCAGCTTAAATGGTTGAAACTCTCTATCATTTTCCTCGAACCAATCTTCCAGTATTTGGTATTCTTCTGCATCCGGACCCATCGCGTCATCATCTTCCAAAAGAGCGTATTCTCCCTCGTGGTTGGTAAGGCTGTGAAACTGATCTAGGGCATCTACAGATGCAAAATCTTCAGCATAAATCGCCGCTTTGAGTTCTTGTACGTCTGGAAATTCCCCCTTCTCACCCTTGGCCCCTCTTTCCGGGGACAAAGACGAACGGTCAAAAGTCACGTCAAATTTGGCATGATTGGGAGAAGGTATGCTGGTTGATACGGAAGAAGGCGATAGAGTCGGAGAGAGATAGGAGGAAGAGTTGGGTAATTTGCGGGTGAGAGAGGGCCACATATGAGTTTGGAGAGTTTGCCGTATTATATCAAGAGGCTTCATGGCTTCAAGTACACAAGATGAGCCTGATGTTTTTTGGACTGCGATAGATCAATGCCACTCACGACGCTCATCGTCTTCATCCGTTAATGGGTTCACTTCATCAATAAACTCCAATCCAATCTCGCCAAACATCTCGACCGCAGATCCAACATCGCTTTCCTTGTTAAACTTGTCGTCATTCGCACTAGTGTCGAGAGGTGTGTTTGGTAATGCACGCACTGCAAGTGCAATATCTCGCGGCTCTGCCATAAATTTGACAAGATTGCTTGGCAACGATTTTGGTATCTAGACGTATCCCATTAGCGAATCTCAAGCAGCCATTCAAGCAGTACTCACATCCCCGTCAAAGACATACACAACCACTTCAATATCATTATACCTCTCCAGCCAGTCTGAACGCTCGCAGAGAAGCTGCCACTCCAGACAGGCAGTATAGTACTTGTTGTCCACATCCCAGACTATTGGTTCTGACTTTCCAGCGTCGTCTGGCAAGTCCTTACCTAACAATCCTACATTCTTTGTCAGTCCATACTCAAGATAAAAGATTGGCCTGACGTGAGAGGAAAGAAGCAGAGTTGTAATAGAGTGGATGAATCAAAAGTATAGTATTGCTGTTCTTTGCCATCTCGCCAAATATCTTGAATGCTGAAATGTAAAGTCAAAAATAAAAGATAGATAAGTTGTTTACAATAGTTTATGTCCGGACATGTATAACGAATATTTCTATCATTTCTTATTCTTTCTTTCTTTTTCTCTTTTACTTTTATAACAAAACCGCCATAATGCCTTATACTCATATATCTCTAGCTGACGATTTATCAACCTATATCCCACCTGCCACAGCTCCGCCTTTTCTTCGTCGCCTCATAGTCACTACATTGCTGAGAAGAGGATTTGACAGTGCAGAGGCTGGGGCATTGGCAGAGATGGAGCGCTTGGTCTTACACCGTACGTCTGCTCACTGAGGCCACCCTAACAGCGGTTAGATATCGAGCATACGGTGGAGGAAGCCAAGGACTATGCAAACCTCTGTGGACGAATACAGGTGCATGCTGGAGATATCGTCAAAGTTCAAGAGGATAGTGGATGGGGTGTAAAGGGTATGAGAAAAGAAACAAAACGGAAGCGAAAAGGTCTGGCCTGCTCTTTGAGAATGATCTTTTGCTGAGAGCAAACAGCCTTGCGTCTCGATACCATCCCATCGCCTCCAATGTCACCCTATTCTTTGGAAGTTACTCTTCCCGACTTGCTCAGGCAAGAATTACAATCGTCTCAGCTACACGACGATATCAAACCTTTGCTAAGACCATCAGGTAACGAGAGAGAGGATGCTGGGAATAAGCTGCCCTTCGCTGAAGAATGGTTACCTGCATTGCCGGACAAGTGGACCTATGCGCTACCTCAAGTCTGTCCCTATTTGCATCGACTTCGTATTCTGCTGATGATGCTGCATCAGGACAACACGGCATCATCCAAGCCAGATCATCCTCAAATATCTGCTTCTTTGTTGGATTTTATAAAACTCACGGCTGCCGAGCGAGGCGATATACCTCCCGAACTGGGTCTCGTAGATTATCGACGGCAGACAGCGACAGGCCCAGGAATGACGGGCGGGAAAAGAAGATGGGGTGTTGGGAGTGCGACAAGATAGTTTGATGTGCGCAGAGTGCATTGGGTGCATTGTAAATGTTGTAAGAGTCGAATGTATCGCGCATCTTTCTAAACGTATCTCCACCTAGTCACTGTTGGAAGCAAACTCTTCCTGGACGACTCTACGCCTGGTTGACCTGTCAACAATAACACCTAGACTAATAAACGACTGACCTTTTTTGGTTTGGCTGTAAAAGGCTAACGCCTCTCGGTGGTTTGGGCAGCTTTGGCCGAGGAGAACGCTGAGAGTCTTGACACAATCAGCTCACCGATCAGCCATCATTAAATCCAAGGCATACTCGACAGCAGGTATTGAGAAGACTGGGAAGCTTGGCTAGTTAGAGTGGCCAGCTGCCTGTTTACAGATTCCAGCATTGCCTGATCAAGAGCGATCAGTATATCCTTCCACTCTGCAAACAGTTGGATGGTGTACGTCTCTCTCCTTGATCTGAGCCTTCAAACTCTCGAGCTGCTCTACAGCCCATGTCAGTGAATACACCCGAGGATCAGCCATCTCAGTCACCCAGGTCTCCGTCCTCGTCCTTTTCCTCGCCAAGTCGTTTCTCCATGTCTGCTACGGCGAGAGGCCTTTCAAGCAGCTATCGTTGCTTTAGACAGCCCTCTGTCCCGGTACCACATACTCTATACGTTGCTTCCATGAGCATCCCAATACAATCTTCCACCTGGCCTTCCCCCAGCCACCGCAATAACGGTATAGGCTTAACCAGTATCTTCAGCTGCCATCCATCAGCTCATTGTCCCGACGCTCTACTGAGAGACTGCTCACTTGCAGCTCATCTAATGTACGCAATATAGCCGTATCGACCTGGCGCTGTCTTATAACCACTTGGAGCATGCCACTCTCTATCGCCTCTACCACATCTTGCTCACTACTCCCATCTTTTTCAATCTGCGTAGCTGGATGAACACAGGTGCTGGAGATGGAGGAAAACATACCTGGTCGAGAGAGAGGACTTCTCTCCAGACTCTGATACTGCCACCATCGCTGGCAGTCCCATCCTGCCAAAACAGACACAGTGTCCAATCCTGGCCTTGTCCGTCGTCTGATACAGAAGAACACAGTAGAAATTTTTCGCTGGGCACGAGCTGGGTAGAAATCAATTGTTGCGAAAGAGAATGAAGAAAACAAGTCATAATAGTGTCATGAAATGCGAAATAAAAACATTAAAACACCAAAACACCAATAGTGATCAACATGCCATTACATAAACACATCCAAAAAAAGGTCATTTTCTGCCATAAGATGCCAGCCAGTTATGCTTCTCTTTCATACAACTATAAATAATGCTAATCATTATACACATTATGGAAACTCGTTGGATAGGTAATGCCATTCAATTGCAGCATAATGTCGTGGTGCTCTAGATGCGTATAGGGCGAGCTTTTGGAGTCATTTCGTCGTCTTGCCACAATGGCTTGATATCTTTGCCTTGCGCTCTCACACCTAAACTCATTCTCCTCATGCTCATATTATCCCGTTCCCGCCCGCCGGTTTCTCGCGACATCGGCGTCCAAAAATCGCTCTTGCAACTCATCGCACGTCCGCGATATCTCGGCGGGGTAGAAGGCTGCGAGCCTGACGCAACGGTGGGTGACACGCTGGGCGAGAGCGCACACTCGACCTGGTCCTCATCGCTGCCGCGGTACATAACGGCCGGAGCCGTCAAAGGCAAGACAGGGTTATCGACCTCCCTCAAAAACGCCTCGAGGGGAATGTCAGGCGAAAGAGATGTGACGGGAGGTGAAGGCAATGGGAAACGCCAGACCGGAGGAGGTAGCGGCACCTGCAGACTCGGTCTTGGTCGACGGGACGAGAGCTATTCCATCAGCACAGGTCAAACCGAGCCCGACTTACACCTCCAACCAGCACCTCTACAGCAAGTTCATCGGCCTGGGTAATCTTGACAGCCTGGATACCCTTGCTTGCCTTGTCGATCTCGTTGCCAGCCTGCTTTCGGCACACCAAACTCTGTTCCACCTTGGGTGTACCGCCATCCAGCGTAAACATCTCCAACACTCGCCGTCGCGAGCTCAAACTCCTCGTCAACGCCTCAGCTGCCTCCTCCGCCGTCTGGACACCGTACGGGATCACACTCGCCAACGCATAATGCCTGTCGTTTGACTTTGGCAGCGTACGAATACTCGACCAACCCCACGTGATCAACCCCGCCAGCGACCCCAACGAGCCAGCCTTTCCGTGCTTTTGCCACTCCTCACACCGCCGTTCCTTCTCCCTCTCCGAGTCACCCGTCGAAGAGCCTTCCTCTGCTCCGTCACACACACTCCCCATCAACTCAAACGGTGGAAAGTACGACACGGTGTCTGTCGCTGGCAGTCTCGACGGAGACGCTGCCTTCGCCCTCAGCGAGCACTTTCCCGAGACTTGTGTTGCCGTCGTGGACATGGATACGAACAAATTCTTAAAAGCCGAGAAAAAAAAAGAGAAAGAAGAAGAGAAATTATCTCGACGTGTGGCTTTATAATGTTTTTGAATGGTGGAGGCGTGTAGAAATGACGCGTAGAGTCTAGGCCTTGGGATTCGGGATCGAATCGCCGCAAGTCGTGACGTCGAAACTTTTTTCTTTCTCACGTGGTACGATGAAAACAATAAATATAAAATGTAAATGAATTCTCAACTGCATTTATAAAACACTTCTTTTTATATCTCTTCTAAATCCCATACCCACAAAAGAAACAAAAAGAATCCAGACCTGAGCTAACCAAACCGACACTCTTGGACAGCTCCTGAATCGCCTCGCACAAAAGTTGGAGTACTCGAGGAAAAGGGTAGCGTCGCAGGTTTACTAGGCACACGGCAAGGATTAGGGAGACCTTTCGACGGGTGGTGAGCAGTGTGGATGGATGAAAGGGAGCAGAGACAATTGTGTTGTCGCAGCGGGATACAATAGGGTTCTCGACGTCCACCAGCTATCACAATAGATGGGAAAAGAATAGTAGAGATGGCGTCGCTGAACTTTGAAGCAAGAGGCGGAGGCCGCCGCTTTACTGTTTGGGTCGTTTCCACGTGGCAAGTGTAGATAGCCTTATACAGCTGTTTGTGTGGAAGGACAGTAAAATCAGTCGCGTGTATTTGGTTCCGTCGCCTCGGGCGGAGATGGAATAATCTCCGGTTTTGTGGCAGCCGTCTTGTTCTCTCAACTTACCAACTTTGCATCTTGACAGCGATTCTATTCACCATACTTCGACAAACGCTAGTTTTGTGTGGAAGGATGCCTTCGCCCGTGGCAGAACTTCTCAAGGCGAAGATGGCGAGCGAGCCAAAGACTCCGATAGGTGTTGTGGCAGATACGGTGAGCGGAACGTCGTCGGTCTGGGGTGGAAGCTGATAGGTGGGTAGTTTGTCTCACCGGCGCAGCCGGTGACGGATAAGAAGCAACTGCCAACGTCTATTCCTCTGCCAGTGTTGCCAGCGATGGAGGCGGCAAAGAGATTGGCGGCGTATGCGGCGGTGGACCGGCATGTCGGCTTGGAGCACAAGGTGAGCGCAAGCGTCGTTCTCATGTTGACGGGTGACAGGTGATTGGCATCGGCTCGGGATCTACGGTGCCGTATGTTGTAGACAGGATCATGGCGCAAGGGTACGAGGCCAACAAGGATCGTGTGTTCCTCCCGACAGGTTTCCAGTCCAAGGAACTTATAGTCAAGGCTGGCCTGACACTTGGGGATGTTGACCAGTACGCCCGGATTGATGTGACGATTGACGGCGCGGATGAGGTTGATAACGGGCTCAACTCGATCAAGGGAGGAGGGGCGTGTCAGCTTCGAGAAAAAATTTTGGCAGAGGCTGCCGATACTTGGATCATTGTTGCCGATTTTCGAAAAAACTCTCACGTGCTGGGAACATCTGTAGGTGGATGGTTATACTTTTGTCGGTGGCTCATGTTGTCGCAGTGGACGAGAGGCATCCCGATTGAGGTTGTGCCGTTTGCTTATGCCAAGGTGCTTACCAACCTCGCCTACATGGGTTCTCCCAGTGTTCTTGCCAACGGCCAACCGGGTCTTTTGTTGAGGATGGGCAAGATGAAAGCTGGGCCTGTTGTCAGTGATAATGGAAACTTTATCATTGATGCTCCTTTTTCAGAAGAAATGATGCGGAAACCTCAAGACGTATGTCTAGGCTTTGGCGCATGGGTATGCTGACAGAATTGCAGCTGCTACATAGGATAAAGATGTTGACGGGTGTTGTCGAGGTAGGGCTTTTCTGCGGGATGGCCAAGGCTGCTTACTTTGGCAATGAGGTATGTCTTCGTTTTACTTCTCAGTATGTTGTTGACACATGTGTGTAGGATGGATCGGTCACGATCCGCGCTCAAGACGGTTCTGTTACTCGTCTACAATCAGTTCCCAATTCTCCAAACCTGGTGCCAGTTGTCGAGGTCTAGCCAAGTTTTTAGTCTAGAGGCAGGGTTGAGATTTATGTTTAGTCATGAGGCTGAAAAGTCTCCAGTTGGGCGGTATCCTGGCGGATATAGCGAGACACATGTTGTGGTATAGGCTGTGCTTACATTGTCATGTACTATGTGCTTCTCTTTGATAATCCTAAAAGCGGGCATGGTTGAGTCGACGCTGGCCATACGTAGGAAGAATCGGTGCATACAACATGCTCGTGAAAAACACAAATCAAGCATATCCAAACATCTCATAGACATACAGCCGTACATTAAGCCTGATCTACTTCTCGGTCGAGTACGCCTTCAATCTCTAGCATGACATCGTTTTTGACATTTTCATTGACCATCCCTATCCTTTCTGAGCCATGCGCCTTACACTCCACGCTACATGCACTCACCAGCAGCGGTTTTGCAAATCTCAGAGACGAGTGCCTGCAAGTTTGGCGTCTCTTGACTGCGTGCTTTCTCTATCAAGACCCACGGTCAGTCGGAGGTGGTACGAAACGTTGGGGGCACGCCGAGTAGAAGTCACCTTTGGCAAGATCCTTGAGGTCATCTACCCATCCGCTCTCTTCTAAATGAGCTTGCAAGAGCTTTCGTATTCTTTAAAGGTTCAGCTTGCCTCTTCATCCTATACAAGCTGGCTATGAGACGTACCGATCCCAATCGCCTGTCTCCAGCAACCGTTGTCGGATGGCGTTGATGGTAGCTTCATCAGGAATGTTGTTTGATTGGGACATTGTCTTTTTTTACAATTATAACGGTTGAAGATGAAAGAGAAGAATGAATTGTTATTTAAAGTGCTGTTGGTGGAGGCAGTCATGATTTACGCCATTTTAGTTATTTTATTTTATTATTTTTTAATTACAACTCTGCGAATTTTGACTTTTTTTCTTTTATCTCAAGATTAAAACGTCACTTTGCTTCATGGCGACTATAAATATTCAACTATAGATGGTGGGCCAAAGGTCGTTGAGATTGAAGATGTGCAGCAACACAAGGCTTGCGGCATTTGAACGTGACTAAGTATTAACTCTAAGATGATTTTTTGAGCAGTTTTACAAGAAAGCAGAACCACCAAGATGTTGTGTTTCTTACAGTTGGCGAGTATGAAAAGTGGTAGTTATAGGGGAGACAAGATGGCAAGAAGTGTGGTAGGTGCATTGCGAATTTTGTCACAGCTAATGTGATTTTCACAGAGACAATGCTTGCTTAGGTAAGATTGATTCATGTCAAGAAGCATTCACTGGATAAAAGTTAGCTTTGTCATCAACGATTCAAGCATTGGATGGGCCCGAACAAGATTCGCCTCGAGAAACTGCGAAAATTTCCAGTAGAAAGTCTGCAGCAACAAGACTGTATCACATTGACTACTTGAATAAACTCGTCTACAACGGTCTAGGTGTGGAATCTGCCAATGTGAAGAGCACTACGAGTTAATGTAAGGCCAAGGCGGATTATAACAAAGACAAGAAGCCCCAACGAACCAACAGTTTTGCTCACAAGAGAGTTTTCCATTGCATGGCACCTTTTCGAAGCGATCCAGTAAGGATTAGAAGACAGTTGGTTCATTTTGAGAGTATGGAGCTAGACCATGGATTATTCAACGTTGTTGATTGAATCAGCTACAACGAAATGGAAGCAGACTTTCCATTAGTATCTAGCATCCCGCCAGTTGCTCAAGGCTGACCATGGAAATACACATTAGTAGTTCCCGACGATTGGAGGCATTCAACCAAGAAGATAGCTGAAGCATAAGAGTCGGTAATCGTCCTGGAATCCTCACTCACCACTGGTGTTGCAAGAAGACAGGACTAGTTGACATAAGCTGAACCTTTTTCATTTGCAAGTTCCAAGCAGCGGGGAGAGTCATAGCACACTAAGAATACAGGCAGAATGGGGTGTTCTCGTGAATATGGGTTATGAACGATGGATACTCTCCAATGCAGTATTCAATACAAAGTTCGGTGACTATGTATCAATCAAGCGTATCAAGTCCTACTGGAATCTCCTAGTTGGCCATGGAATAGAATACAAATGCATAGCAGAGACTTGTTTTTGTTTATATATTGTCACAGTTGAGACGTATGTTCGGACAAGCAAACAATCTCCGCTAGCATTTAAAAGTCATCTATTCCTGTTTTTAAAAACAATTTCACCTCTTCATCACTTCAAGCTTATTATTCATTCAACGTCATGACAGAGCAATCTGAAGCTCAGCGTAGAGCAGCAACGAGAAAAGCGAAGATTCTTGCTCGGGGTAATGCTGGTCTCAATAAACTTGCGCAAACAGCTCGAGGTGGAGAGGCTGACATGCTCTATGGAAGCGATTGTTTGTATTTTCCATCTTGTCTTATTATAGTTTGTTAACGTTCGTATACCAGTGAAGCCTTCCTCTAGCACTTTAGATGACAAAACAAAACCTAAAGAAACCTCATCAGCTTCTCAGT
This sequence comes from Cryptococcus depauperatus CBS 7841, assembly GCF_001720195.1. Taxonomy (NCBI): domain Eukaryota; kingdom Fungi; phylum Basidiomycota; class Tremellomycetes; order Tremellales; family Cryptococcaceae; genus Cryptococcus; species Cryptococcus depauperatus. Next base: position 1,796,443 of record NC_089471.1, on the reverse strand, counting down.
CCTCCTCTTCCGCCCGGCCTTCATCTCATACTCAGCCACAAACCCAACTACCCTCTGAGCAGCAAGCCATGGCCAAACAGCTTGAGGCTATGATGTCTATGTTTGGTAGCCCTAATACTCAAGCCGGTCCAGGAGGCGAAATGCCAGATATAGGTAGATTACTGGCGGATATGATGAGTGATTCGTCTCTGGAGACAAAACCTGCTATCAACGGACAAGAGACACTTGGAAATTTAGACGACCCTGCCGGGTTTGGAGGCATGGGTCCAGAAGGGATTCCACCTCAATTTCCAGGTGGAGCCGGTGATCTTCCGTTTCGTTTTACTGACCTCAATGCCAGAATCCAAAAGCGTGAATCCAAGTCAAAAGTGGAGAAGTACTTTCCACTGATGCACTTTATTGCCATGGTTGCGCTGGCTGTTTTCACTGTTGTATGGTGGGAACCTGCATTGGAAGATGCTGCGCCACTGAGACAAGGAACGTCATGGTCAGAAAGATGGAACGGATTTGCAGGGAGAAGAATAAAGGGATTGGGACAGGTTGAAGTTCTTGTAGGCCAAAGTCTCTTGCCCAAATGAAAATCTAACTTGAATGTTGCTAGCCCGTCTTTTGGGCATTTCTTACAGTTGAACTTATCCTACAAACGACTCGACTCATGGTTTTAAAGGTGCGTTCGATTGTTGAAAAGCAAAAACAACTAATGACATTTAACAGTCCCCTCCGGAGCCTCACTCTTATCTACAAAACTTTCTCCCTATTCTTCCCCCTAATATCTCCCGTCCCCTCCTCACTGGAAGTAGATATCTCAGTCTTGTTTCTCAGACTTACAAAGATGGCTGCTTGCTCGTATTTGTTCTTGGAATGACTGTGGTTGTTGCTGGGTGGTTAAGAGAATCCACCTCCTAATCTGATTCTTTATATCTAAAATACATATTATTTCTAAAAAAATGTCTGAAAAGAAGATTTAACAAACATCATCTGGAGCATGTCAAGAATTATTCACTCATATAAAAACCCACATCCTACATTATTGTCCATATTAAGACAGTTTGAACAGTGTTATGAACCACTCAATAGTGGCGAATCAGCCCGCCGGCTTTTTCCTTCTCTCTTTTTCTTATTGGACAACTTGTCATATCCAATGGGATCTACAATCCCAATAAGGCCATGGTGTAACATAAGATCCTCAACCTCGTTCTCTGCTATGCCGGCTTCATCAGCCGGAAGCCAAATTATAGGAGACGGAGCAAGCATCTCTGGGGGATAAATTAAGCCTTTGGTATCGCTATTCTCATAAAGTAGGCGTTCAGGAGCTTCGATGTTTGATTCAACAAGTTGTAGCTTGGTATATGCTGCTCTTTCGGTCTGAAACATGTCGTCAATTGACTCAGTTCTTAATGGCAAAGGGCAATTCTGAGGAAGCCTTGAATAACCAGGCAAAAGAGCTGTCACTCTCCTTAACAAAGACAATTCTGATGGCCTGGAAGGCAGTGTAGCAACTTGAGACGATTCTTTCCCTTTTTGAAATGCTTTGACCTTATCCAATGCTCGACGGGTATTTGGGGCTAGACGTTTTCTTTGTGAGGGGAGATATTGGCTGCTAATTAGAATTTCCGACAAGATAACTGTTGCTCCTGCAACTCCCAAGCTGATGCCACCTAAAGCCCACTCATTTCTTGACAGTAATATGAGACCGTACAGTACGGGACCTAAGCTCAACACCCAGCCGAGTCTTCTCACAGTCCATAGAGCTGCTAGGGTCCCAATATGTCCGCCAGCAGAGTCGAGAAAAACGCGAGAAATCATGTATCGGCTAGCAATGAAGATAAGATATAGGAGTACCATAATTGGGATGGCCAGCAATGGGAATAGAAACATCAATGTAGACGCGTAGAAGACAGCCAGAAGGGCGGAAAGCATGGCGTAAGAAGGATTAAAGGAGGGCGGCTTTGACACTTCAACAGTTCATCAGTTCTCTTAATGGAAAATAATTCAAAGACAAGTTAGACCAACTTCTAAACTTTTGACGAGGCGTAATGGCCTTTCGCCTTTCCTTGAAACACCTCAACAGACGTTTACCCTGCAACAAGTACAATCCAGGTGCAACAAATGCCAAATTCAACAAAAGTACAAAGACAGGCCATGCTGAAGCCATCGTCAATCACTCAACTGAGATATTTTTAACTACCTTAAGACTCACCAGAGAAGACGGCGCCATCGCCTGTTCCCCTTGCTTTTTGGACGTTAAGGGCAAAGTTCTGTACCGCATATTGCAGAGCAATTATCAGTATAATCCAAATCACCATAACCGACAACTGAGAACAATGATCAAATTCGCCTAAAACTTTGTTGAAAGGATAACTTACCAGAAGCCAGAATGTTGCCTTGTACGCTAAAAGCTTTTGATGAGTTCTGCATGTACTATGCACTCTCTTGGAAAGACCTGAGTGGGTAATCAATTATCTGCACCCCTTTCGGTGTCACTTTCACTTACGTTCGATACCATAAACAGCCAGAGTTGTAGAAATAGTCAAAGTGATAGCTGGTACAAGCCCTTCCACTACTCCTGAACCGAATCCATCGCTTTTGGCGAGAGGTTTCAAAAAGCTAAGGTAGTGAGAGAACCCGGGAGCAGTGCCGACGCTCAAGCCAATGAATGGGATGCCTAATCTATATGAGCTTTCTCATCATTAGGCTGATCGCCAGCTTACAAATCATCGCTAAAATTATTCCAACAAACACGACCTCCACCCAAAAGGCGATTTCGCTTCTTCGACTATGCTTCTTGTTCAGATTGTGCCACAATATATCTTCTCTCGTCCTTGCTTCGATCAAAATGCTTCCTGGCATCCATTTGACGCCCCTGCCTACTAAGATCCAGCCGTTTACTCCTTCTTTCTGTCCATCTCCAACAACATACTCGAATTTCTGTCTTTGAAGTAAATCTATATCAGTATTGAGAGTCTTGAGGGAAGTACGATGTTCGCGCACGTTCATGCAATGCTTTGCGATGAGAGAAGGAGTCTCAGAATGTCGATGAGAAGGAGAAGGAGGCTCAAGGTCACTAGTCGAACGAGACTCTTTCTTTTGTGAGAGGCCATGACCAGCTCGTGATGAGCTCAATTCCCGAGACGTTGCAGCTTGAGGAGATTTCGTCATTGCAGTAAGACTGGCTTCCTCAGTGCGTTCAGGGACAGTTTTAGACAAGCTTCGACTCGAACTTGCATCTATATGAGTTCCTGGAAAGGTGCTCTCTTTCAAGGCAGAATTGACGTTTGAATCCGAATCCAGCATATTACTTTCCGAAGAAGTGGGAGGAGAGGGATCCAGAACATAATCTCCATTGTCATCAATTTTTACCCTTTGCCCAATTTCAAATTTGTTTGTTAACAGTACAGAGCTCTGGTTGACTTCATGGAATCTAGTACCAGTGTCTGTTGTAGTGATGGCCGAAGGGCGATTCAATTGTCGATCTGAATGAACATCTTCGACAGGGTTGACCTTGTAGAAGCCTATGAAGGAGATGTTTAGTTTTCGTAGCATAATGTTATCTACTGTACCTTTTGGTGCCAAAAAGTCGGACGGAAGTTCTTCTTTCTCTGTACCAGTATGTTTCGGCGGATAATTGTCCTAACAGACACATTATCATCTGAAAGCAATGACTGCCACTAGATCACTTACCTCAGCCCACCAAGAGGGTTTGATCCTGCCGTCGGCCGATTTGAAAGATTGTACATATTGGGTCTCTGCAAGCTCTAAAGCCATGAGAACCCTTTCACGCTCCTGTACTTTGTTTCTCAATTCAGACGTGTTTCTTCAAGGCGCCCTGGTCAGCGAACGCTTAAGTCATTTAAAGCACATGTAGCTTACGGGATAGCAAAGAGTCCAGATATTTCGATCTCAGCCACTTCATCTTCTTGCAAGCGCTCCTTGAAAGAAGTTTTCCACCAATCGTTAAGCCATCTCTTCAAACCTTCCTCCGAGACGCCAAGCCAACCTTGTGCTTTGCTTGCATGAATGAAAATCATATCAAGGCTCTGGCAGGTTTTCTCTTCAAATATCTTTTTGGATTTAGCTAGCTGAGAATATAATCGAATGATGACAAACAGTCCACCTCCGACCCAGAACACTGTCAAGAGTACTAAAATGATAATCAGACGAGTGCGAGCAGAACCAATTGCAGGTGCTATGGTTGATGGAAGATTTCTCCTATCAAGACTGGCCGCCATCCTCATCAAATAATTGTGTGTGGAGGCAGAGTCAGGACTTGGATCAAGGGCATCTAATAATCGAAGTAAAGACATGTCTGTGAGGGAGCCAAGACGTCCACCTAGTGAATTTAGTGGTGCTGTCTCTCTCACGCAAGGGACACCTGCAAGGATCATTATAAGAATGGCACCAAGTGATACGAGCGAACCAATGGCTGCAAGCTTCAATGCTAGAAACAGTAGATGAAGAACATTGTCTCCCTCCGATGGAGGAGTTTCTGGAGAGTTCAAGGGTGGTAAATGTAGAAACGGAAACAGAAAAATGAGCCATGACCATGAAGAAGGACGCGAGCTGAAATGACGGTCAGTCTTATACAACCGCAACAAAATGTAATCTTACGACGGAGGGACAAAATAGGAACGTGGGGAGAATACACTAGGTATCCGAGGTCTCAACAAAGCCCACAAGATCCATAGAATACCCCCAAGAATCACTCCTAATCCCAAGCCGGAGATTGCTCCCCAATCCTGCCAGTCCCATTCCCCAGCACAACTGTTGATGGATTCGAAAGCCGATATAGATGTAGGCCCGACTGACGATGTGGCGGTAACTTTTGAGGTTGAAATGATTGTGGTTGTGCCGCTTGCTTCCAAAGATGACATATCTGTGCTGCCTGAATTTGACATTGAGACCGCTGTTACAGTTGACGTCCCCAGTGTCATGACCGATGAATATGTCTTTGTTGCCACCCCTCCATTTGAAGTAGACACTGAATCAAGTGTAGTTATCGGAATCAGTTTTGATCTTGAGCTGTTCGGACTGTCCGTCTTAGCTACAGTGCTTGACACAGTGTTTCCCATTCCACTCAGCGATTTCAATATTCGTACACATTCGTCGGCAGATTCAAAGATACTGGCTGGAGGATTAACAGGTCCAGTTGAAGCTGCCTTGTCGTAAGACGTTTGCTCAGAAGTAAAGAACGGCTCCGTATACCAGTTTGGTTCCCAAGAAAGAGTCTGGCCAGCACAGACATAATAATGCCTTTTGGAGTGAGTGTGCAGTTGCCCTGGAGGCAATGTCGGAAGCTGGAGGCTCATTGTCGCCAGTGACAGATCAGAGACAGTATCCGTCGTGATATTCTGTTTCAATGCGAATCGTCTCCTGTCTTTTGTCAGCTTCAAATGTTACCAAGTCACAAGTTGCCCACCAGTAGTAATTGATGTCTTTTCCACCTCAAATCCTCATATCTGGTTTCTCTCCAGTGAGCGTACCACCATAGACATTTTTGATTGATGAAAAGGATGAAAACCAAGAAAAACCCAAATACAAAGAAAGAAGCAGAAACAAGAAAGAGAAAAAGAAGAAATTCGCCCAGTCCAGTCATGAAAGGAGTCTGAAATTTCGCAGACATCCTGGAGACAACGCACGGACCATCACACAGCTGCCGGACCAAATATTGACGCGCGGACCCACTTAGTCATAAATCTCCCTCATGTTGACGAAAACAGTATTTTCTCAAACATCATTTGCCGAAATCCTTCATGGCCATACAAATGCATAAATCCATCCCAAAAGCTATAGCCACATTACAAGTACAATCTGCGTCTCTTGTCAGCGGTAGCGCATAATCTCATAAAAGAAAACGTACGAAGGGTTGAAGACGACAGTATTGGGTCTTTCAAGCATCTCTAAACTTTTTGTAAACTTGTCTTCAAGTTCAGTGTTTCCAATGGCATGTGCAGCTTGGCCCATCTGACGGATAAGCTCTTGCAGACGTCTAAAGCATCGGATGATGGATCCCTCAAAGACGTCAGTCATCTATAGGTAGATATGTCAATGAAGAGGATTTGGATTGAGAAGCAAGAGTACGGACGTTACAGATATCAGCGAATTTGGCACCCTTGCACCATTGCAGCACCACATCCATCATTTCCACTTTGAAGCTTGCGACGTACTCGTCCTCCACCAACGCTATACCAGACTCGTTAGATACTTTGGCTATTCTCTTGGCTGTTTCTTGCAGTGTTCGCAATGGTGCGGCCAGATCTTCTTTTAATCTCACTTGTGCCTCGGACTGTATGGACACACTTTAGCAGCAAACAGCATACGGGACATTAAATAAACTTGCCTTTTCCTGAAACACAAAGCAACTCAACAAGGCAGCACACTGTTCAGGTGATAATGTTCCAAAAGTCCCTCCAAACATCATCTCTGTCAACATTAATTCGTCTCCAGTTGATATTTCACAAGCTACTCGTCCCTTCATTTCAACGACATCATTCGCTGTTGTGAATCCTAATCTTCTCAAGACCCTCTTTCGAGATTTGAGTTCTTCCAACTGAAGGATGTCGTGTACAGAGTTGATACGTTTCTTGAGGTTTTTCATGGTAGCGATAACTGTCTGTTTGCGGTCATAGAGGTCATATTGACGTGGAAGGTCGGGCGATTTTGTAATATCAAGAGATTGCAGGCGTTGTTCAAGAATAGCAATCTTCTTGACTAGATCCTTGAAAGACTTGTCTTCAATACCCATGCTTTTGATAGGATCCAGGAGAGGTGGGCCCTCAGGCATCCTCTTCTTGATTTCGCCAACTGCCCTGAATGCTATGTTTTTATCCTGGGCTCCTCGCAAGTCTTTGGGGAGATTGATACGGTATTGGCTAATGGCTTGAATGGTGGAAAGTGAACAGGCAATAATGGCGACTTCACCTTTATCTTCGACAATAGGCGGGGAAAGCTCAGAAACAGACCGATCCTTGGGTACAGAGCTACCAGAAGCAATTTTTGTGAGTATGTCCACAATGTATTGTTTTTGTGGAGGGTCTTGCTCAGTCCAGATGGGTGGACGGCCTCTTTGGTTCACTACCTTGTTAAAAGCAACAACAACACCCCAGCCAAAGTCTTTTTCACCATCTCGTATCTCAACCAGTCGCCCAGGCTGGAGAAATCGAAGGCAGTAAGCTGGATGACTGATCACAGCTTGGAAATCTTGACCTCTTTCCTTCAGCTGTTGTCGAAGCTCGTAGTATTCTTCAATTTCGTCCTCCCTCTCCACCACAATTCCGTCCCGCTCTTTCTCTGCCTCTTTCAATTCTAAGCCTTCATTAGTATCGTCTTACAGATAATGGCAAAAGATGCTCACGTTTTTCTAATAGAGGCACACTCATGGAATTTTGGAATTGAAAGAAGCAGCGCTCAAGCATGTACTCAGGACTGACACCTTCAACTCTCATCAAATTAATAATCATGTTGTAACCTAGATGGAAGGCCGAGTCAAGCCGATCAGCCTGACCTTTGACCATACCCTTTGCAGCATCTGAGTCGATCTTTTCGTCGCACATCATGATAACGATACCTCGTGCATCAAGACCTCGACGACCAGCTCGACCAGACATTTGAATATATTCCTTGTAACATGTTAGCTTGTAGACTCGCTCTATGTGCATGGGAACCTACTCCACCACTAAGGTTCCTAAACTCCTTACCATCAAACTTTCTCACGCTTGTAAATACCACAGTTTTCGCAGGCATGTTGAGACCAATAGAAAAAGTTTCCGTAGCAAATAGAGCCTTAATCAGGCCTTCTTGGAAAAGAATCTCAATAACTTCCTTAAGAATGGGCAACAAGCCACCATGATGAATACCAATGCCCCTTTTCAACAAGGGCAAAATCCCCTCAATTTGAGAAAGCTTTCGATCATCCTCGGAAAGTGACCCAATGGCGTTTTCAAAGACTTGCCCAACGGTAGTAGCTTCATCGGGACTGTTGAAATCGAATTTTTGCATTTGCATAGCGAGGTCCTCGCAATCACGCTTGGAAAAAGCAAAAATGATAACAGGGTTGAGATTTCGGCGCATAATGAGGGTTACAATTTTGTAAATATCAGACTTTTCGCCCTTGAGCGCACCACCTTTTCTTGTCTTCCCCTTCTTTCCCTTTCCAGAATTCGGATCAGCGGGATCTTCGCCTTGCCCCATTGCCAAGGCTGCCATGGCTTTTTGAAAATTGTCCTCTCTAAAGTTGCTCTTCTCGTCGACCACTAGATAGATGCCATCAGAACCAGCTGGGAAAAGATAGTGCTGTAGTGGGGTGGGTCGGAAATCCGTATACACAACGTGACATGGTTGCTCATGGGTTGAGCATATCCATTCTGCAAACTCCATGGAATTGGGAATGGTGGCAGAAAGGAAAACGTATCGAACTGAGTGTGGAAGAAGGATGATCGTCTCCTCCCAAACGACACCACGTTCTATGCAGTGGGTTAGAAAAACAAGAGCTTTATAAACCTCTACTCACCCTTATCCCGCATGTAATGAACCTCATCAAAAATAACCCAAGCAACTTCTCGCATGACTTCCGAACCCCGGTACAACATTGACCGTAGAATCTCTGTCGTCATCACAAGGCATGAAGCGCTAGGGTTGATTGTCACATCACCAGTCATCAATCCAACATCTCCAAATGTTTCCAAGAACTCTCGGTATTTCTGGTTTGACAATGCCTATCAATCTGTTCAGAATGGATTGCTTTATAAATAGATGGACACTCGCCTTAATAGGACTGGTATAGACTACCCTTCGACCTTCTTTTAGACAAGTAGCAATGGCAAATTCGGCTACAACTGTCTTGCCAGCAGACGTATGAGCAGAAACCAACACCGATTCGTTTCTTTCAATACAAGAAGTAGCTACAAACTGGAAAGGATCCAGCTCAAACTTGTAGGTACGGACAGGGGGATCGAAGCGTTTGTGTTGATTGATTGGGATATATGGGTACTGAGGAGGTACAGCCACTCTATGTCTAACCTGCAAAAACAGTCAAAAAAGTAGAGAGCACTTTTGCGTCAACTATACCTGATGAACGAGTTTCATCTTGCTTCCTGATTCACCAGAGGCGGTTTCCAAAATTTCCTTTGACGCTTCTACTTCTCTCTCTGCGATTACCTCATATTCGTCCTCTACTATAGGCTTCTCGTCATTTTTTTCATCCAACAGCTCCATAGGATCCTTGGCAGCACCGTTCTCGAGTGTTTCTATGGGATTGTCTTCATCGCCAGTATTGTCACCATCAATTCTGGCGGTTTTTGTAGATCGAGGAGATGGAGAAGAGTCCTTCTCTTTGGTACTCCTTTTTTTGATCTGCGGTTGCTGCCCTGACGGATCAAAACTGCCTTCTCCAGCACCATAATCTGCCATTCTGTCTTGTAATCGTTGTATTAACGATATATATTTAGTTACAATTTTTGAACTTGTACTCTCCCGGATTTATAAAGGTCACGTGACTTAGCTGGAGAAAATGGCATAAAGTGCGATGGGATCAAATTGCCACCTCTAGATAATTGTTGGACAATTTAGAAAAGTATAAATAAAAAATTAATCCTTTTTTTCAAAATATCAGAATCCTCAAACGTTTACAATGGCTATCTTTGGTTTATTTGGTTCTTCCGAGCCTGAATCTCAAGGACCATCTGCTTCTGCCGAGCTTTTTAACTCGACAACTTTTCGTTCGAATGTCACTCCTTCCCAACCAGAATCCACATCCTCTCTTCCCCAGCCTTCATCAGGAAAACCTACTCCTACTGGCCCTGCTCCATCTGCCTCTGCGCCAACAGCACTTGATGCCTTTGGAGGTTCGGCATTCGATCCAGCCAAGTTACACCCTTTGGCGGGTTTGAGCGAAAATTTGGACTTTTTGCAGTTGGATGAGGAGAAATTGAACGATCTTGAAGGCAGCGCAAGCGTACTTCCAAGCAGAGGATGGACAGATGATCTTTGTGTTGGCACAGGAACTATCTACCTATCTGGTATGGTTCTCTTTTACTTAACCTATATATGAAGGAAACTGATATCTGCTGAAAGGCTTGGTCCTTGGTGGTGCTTGGGGTTTTAAGGATGGCTTCTCTAGACCATTGGGAAACAACCCTCCTTTCAAACTTCGTCTGAATAGTATATTAAACGGATGTACTCGACGAGGAACTTTTGTGGGCAATTCTGTGGGTGTCTTGGGTAAGTTTCTGTTCATTTAAGCAGAGTTATTCTGACGGGTCTTATGCAATAGCTATCTTTTACAATCTATCCAACTCCTCGCTAGATGCTATTAGAGGAAAACATGATGCTTTCAACGCTATAACTGCAGCTGCAATAAGCGGCGCTATTTTCAAGTCCACTGGTAGGTTCTTTCGTCCTTTCCAAATTTATAGTACCCTGCCTATATTTTACATTGTATTAACCAACACCAATAGCTGGAATACGGCCCGCTCTTGTCGGTGCTGGTCTCATGACAGCTACTGCTGGCAGCTGGTCCGCCATCAAAGCTATTCTCAAATAGTTGAACATTTATGGATTGTGACGTCTGTCCCAAATATTCATCTACGTTATCCCACCGTTTTTCGCATTGCATCCTGGGGTTTGAGGCTCACATGCACATCTCTTTCTGTTTTCAGGTCATTTTCATCTTTGAAGCCACGTATGACGCCGTATATGCGCTGATCAACTCGCCCAATACCTGACGAGAAATCCCTCATCTTATTTACAATCCAGTCATCATTCTTCTCAATCCACTGCAAGAGATTTTCGAGTTGGAAAGACAAAATCAAAGCATTCTTCTATGAGACATTGGATTTCTGTCGGTTTTCAACATTACCATGACGTGTCATTTTGTGATCTTTATTATCCGAGTCATGACTTGCTACCGCCGGCAATTGATTATTTCCAGGACCATTTATTTTCTTCCTCCACTTTTTTCATTGAATCAACTTTTTCTTTATTCATCTTATTAAAAAAACCTCAATAGCCATTATAAACATCCCACAACCACTAAAAGACATGTCTAGTACCCCTTCTCCAGAGCGTAGTAGGACTCTTGGCGACCGCAAGGTCACTGGCGTACGTCTAATACCTGCTGGAGGCAAATCTATACGCTTACGCACGTTTTAACGATGTAGTACAACCCACTTATTCCTCCTGAGCTCCTCCGACATGATCTTCCAGTTCCCACTGCTGCTTCAAAAGCCATCTCTGCCGCTCGACGAAACACCTCTTCAATTATTAAGGGTACCGACCCCCTGTCTCGATTATTGGTGATCGTTGGTCCCTGTAGTATTCATGATGTTGAGCAAGCAAAAGAGTATGCATCTCGCCTGAGAAAGGAAGTTCAAGAAGGAAGGTGGCCTGGATTGGAAATTGTCATGAGAGTTTACTTGTCTGTTGTCTGTTTAAGTAAACGTTCTATGTGTTACTGATGGTCGCAATCTAGCGAAAAGCCTCGGACAACTGTTGGTTGGAAAGGTCTTATCAATGATCCTGATATTGACGGGACTTTCAAGATTAACAAAGGTTTGAGGATGGCTCGAGAATTGTTGTGCGATATCAACGAAATGGGAATGCCCGTTGGATGCGAGCTCCTCGACACGATCTCTCCACAATTTATCGCTGATCTCATCACTTGGGGTGCCATTGGTGCCCGAACAACCGAGTCACAGCTTCATCGGGAGCTTGCCTCTGGCGTCTCTTTTCCTATTGGTTTCAAGAACGGCACCGATGGTTCTGTTGGCGTTGCTATTGACGCTATGCAATCAGCCTCTCATCCTCATTGCTTTATGGGTATTAATTCTCAGGGTATGGCGAGCATTGTCAAGACTTCTGGTAATAGAGATTGCCATGTTATATTGAGAGGCGGTAATAGCGGTCCCAATTACTCGTACGTTCGAGTAGTAACTATGGAATACATTGAGATGCTGATTTAATGGTCAGTTCTGAGCACGTTCAAAAAGCATTGTCTGCCATGCGGGCCAAGAATCATGACACCTTTGCTTCCGTCATGGTCGACTGTTCCCACGGCAACTCTTCCAAAAACCACCTCAACCAACCCAAAGTTGCAGCCAATCTTGCTGAACAGATTGCTGCAGGTGAGACTGGTATAACTGGTATCATGTTCGAGAGCAATCTCAAGGGTGGGAAACAGAGTAGTGACAAGGGAAAAGATAATCTCGAGTATGGTGTTTCCATCACTGATGGTGAGTGTTCTTATTCATATAAAACGGCTTGGTTATTGATATAAACTACAGCTTGTGTTGATTGGGAGATGACTGTTGACATACTTGACAACCTCAATAAGGCCTCGCTTGCCCGAAGAGCTGTCGTTGGGACTAGGGAAGCCAATGGTCACTCTGAGTCCCCTGCAGTCTAAAGGCTGAAGACTGATATCAAAACACCAAGTATATCATAATATGTTCAATCATGATTATCAAAAGCATAAAGGTCTCGTGGGCCTCTAGGGTAATATCGTAGATCATGCAACCGTCTTGTGCATCACAACTGTGTTGCTCACTTTATTTATGCACTGAGCTAATCTTTGAGGGAGATATGGCCTTTGGGTACTTGACCCATATTGACATCCACGCCATCCTTGAACCATCGTTCATTTTGCGAAATTTTAATTGTGTTGCCACTCATTTGTCGACTCTTCATTCTGCCATCGTTGGCGAATACCTATCTTGATGTCAGTTGTGCCCAGACACAGATCAAAAACTTGCCCAATGCTCAATACCATATGTCCGATACCACTGACTGTTGAGATCGTCCTTTTCAGAGTACTCGTACCAAAACTCTACGGCACTGTATTTCACTCATTAGTCCAAGATTTTCTTGAATCTTACAATTGTATACATTTTGTTGTCGCTAAAAGCAAACAACTCTTTTCTCAAGCTGTAATTTCTCTCTTTTTGCCATTTTCTCGTCAAAAACGCCTCAATTTCGGCAGTGCCAGCGAAAAATTCATCGCGATTGCGCCAAACAGAGTCTGGCGTATAGGCTGGTGAAATCAGATGGGCTGTTTTGGTGTCTTGGCTAAACGGTCATTACGGACGGACGTGATCATAAACAAGGGATACAGACTCCATTTGTCTTGAGCCGCTTTAACTTTTCTTCATATTGGCCTAGTGATAAGCGTGTGTCTAAATCATAGTTCAAGAGGGACATACCTGTGAGCGGTTTCTGCAGTGAACGGGGGGAGAGGAGGAATGGTATTTGCTATACCCCTGGTGAGACTGGTCGACAGGATGGTAGACGATAGAGGCCTTGAAAGCGACAAAAAATTCGGCATTTTAGATAGAAATCTATTGGAGTAATGAATGAAGAAAGTTCACTTTTCAGAATTATTCATCTTTTTATATCTTGTTCAATTCCACTATAAAAGTCAACCTCCACATTAGTAAGTCGTGCCTAGTGATTTTAATATTTAATTTTTGGAGTTTTCCCAATAAACGACACTTTTCCGCAATATTCTTGAATATAACAGATTATGCAGCTGCGTTCGCGCCAACGCTGGCATTGAATGTGACAAGTATACATCCAATCTCCAAAACATGAGGCTGTGATATATGATATGGCTACAAACTACAAGAATGAATACAGATGACAAAGAAATGCGTTTGCTTGATCAAGAGTTGTAAAGACTTGATGATGGGGCGCTAAAGACTTGAAAGTCGAGCAAATCTGAAGCCGGGATCGTTTGCTTTGCATACAAAGACAAAAAGTTTGGGTTTGTGTTGAATGAAAACAAAAGAAGCGGCGCCGTATATTGGATACAAAGGTGACATCAGGGAAATGCTTCAAAGAGATGCTTCGGGGTCCACATGGGTTGGAGTGTCTGAGACTGCTTGAGATTCTTCAGAGGCGCACGAGTCGCCGCTGTAACGATCGGTACTATTGGAAAGACACTTGTCGCTTTCTTGAATTCTCGCTTGCTCTTGAAAGTTCTTGCTCTCGGCAGATAAATCTGTGGCATGGCTTTGGTCTTGACTCTGTTCGCGTTCCTTGTGGAAGCTTGAAGCTCTATTGTTTTCGTTACCTTTGCTAGTTTCGTTGCCGTCTTCCGAAAGCCAACATAGCGGACCGAGCTCTACTGTACTGGCCGTATCTATCCTCGATTCAAAGGGATCGTTGGGACAATCGTAATGTCGCGCAAGGTATACTGTACCAGTCCCATCGGAATTGGGTTGTTGAGGGTTTTGAGGGGTCTTATTAGAAGTCAAAAAGCTACTGATGCGTCTAGTCCAGTCCATAGCGGCAGGTGATACACGTGAAGTTGGCGTTGGAGATTGGTGAATGACATCCTCGACAACATGTTCCTTGGACATCATGCCGCTAAATTCGTGAGCCTCGCACGGGGAGTAGTCACTGCCAGTACGCTGGTGAATAGAAGGAGTTGCAGGGATAAGGTTGATGATGGGAGGCTGGCACCAGGTAAGACCAAGATAATTATCTATTCACTCACTGTTTTTAAGGAGCTCTTCCTTCTCCTCTCCTCGTCGTCAAATGGCGCTACACAATTCCAAAAACAAAAAGTCATTTCTGATACACTGATTATAATTATCAGCTTTTGAAATGGAAGTCAAGATTGAAAAGTGAGAAAAATTGTCAGTGAGAATTCCGTGACTTTACTCATTCAACGTCCAACGCACGGACCCACTCCGAGTCCACATATAAAAGCAGCTGTAATAATTTTGAAAATATCTTTTCTTAAGTTAAAAAAGATTATTTAATGCAAATAGAATTATTGAAAGATTAATAGCAATAGTAAATAGGCACGCCGATACTTTTGGCACGCCTATCTTCCAACCACGGCGTGTCGTCACTATCAGGTTGTATTTTATCTTTTTTCTTTTTTGATTATAACTCTTTGGAAGAAAAATGTCTCGTCAAGCTCCTCTTGTCATTGATAATGGTACTGGCTACACCAAAATGGGGTTAGCCATATATGTCTATGGCTTGTTGGTCATGCTGACCCAGATCATAGCTTTGCGGGCAACTCAGAGCCCTCTTTTGTGTTTCCTACAGTTATCGCTACCCACCAATCTGCTGGCAGTGGATCAGCATCGTCGTCGGGGGGCTCTGGAGGCCGCGCGCCTCCTCCCATCGCCGGAAAGCCATCTCACCTTGCCAGCAAGAGGGGTATCGAGGACTTGGACTTTTTCATTGGCGACGAAGCAGTTGCCAACTCAAAGTACGTGAATGATGTTGTAGCACGAATTACGCTGATAAGAAACAGAACTTATTCTCTTCATTATCCTATTCGGCACGGTATGATTGAGAATTGGGACCACATGGAGCGATTATGGGAACAGTCCATTTTCAAGTATCTTCGTGCCGAACCAGAAGACCACTACGTCCTTTTGGTGCGTGCAAGTCATTCTGCCCGAATAACTTTAGCTGAATATTTAATGAAATCAGACTGAGCCTCCTCTCAATCCTCCTGAGAACCGTGAAAATACTGCCGAAATCATGTTTGAGTCTTTTAATGTCCAAGGATTGTGAGCACCAACAGAGTCCTCGATGTGTTATTGACAAATCGCAAGATACATTGCTGTCCAAGCGGTATTGGCGCTAGCTGCTTCTTGGACATCTTCAAAAGTCAATGAGCGGACGCTTACCGGTGTCGTTATTGACGCTGGTGACGGTGTCACTCACACTATACCTGTTGTGCGTGCCAATCTCTGGATAACTCGAGACTCGCGCTTATCTCGTTTCTAGGCTGAGGGCTATGTCATTGGCTCCTCCATCAAGCACATTCCCATTGCAGGTCGTGATATCACATACTTTGTACAGCAACTCTTACGTGATCGTGGAGAGAGTGCCAACATCCCCCCTGAAGATCAGCTTCGAGTTGCCGAAAAGATCAAAGAAGATTACACTTATGTGTGTCAAGATATTGTGAAGGAGTTCAAAAAGTACGATGCGGATCCTTACAAGTACTTTGCGCGGTTTGCAGGGGAACACAGCGTGACTGGCAGGGTTGGTCCTAATATTTTGCTTGACAGCAAATGCTAATTCATTGTAGAAATACGACATTGACATTGGCTATGAACGTTTCCTTGCCCCAGAAATCTTTTTCAACCCCGAAATATATTCTTCTGATTTTCTTACTCCCTTACCTGAAGTTGTCGACAATGTCATTCAGACATCCCCTATTGATGTCCGACGGGGACTATACAAGAACATTGTCCTTTCTGGTGGCTCCACAATGTACAAAGACTTCGGCAAGAGGCTACAAAGAGACGTCAAGGCTATTGTGGACGGCAGGATCGCGGGTAGCGAGGAAAAGTCTGGAAGTTTGATGAAGGTGAGCTGAGCCAAGGGTGTTTAGAGACTAATGTATGGGGTAGTCGAGCGGTGTCGAAGTCAACGTGATTTCCCACAAGAGACAGAGATATGCGGTATGGTACGGGGGTAGCTTGATGGCCTCAACCGTGAGTTGCGTCTTTGTCTCATGGTCATTTCTGATAGTCTTGCAACGGGTAGCCTGAATTCTTTAATGTCAGTCACAGCCGTGAGGATTACCAAGAATATGGTCCATCTCTCGTCCGACGATTTTCGGTGTTTGGAAGTGCGGCTTAATTGTAGATGATGTATTATAATACGCAAAGTCTTTTTTGTCGTCACGTTGTCTCTGGGTGGAGCCTCTGACCGCTTATGATGTGCGTGTTTGGTTTCGCGTGTATCTATGGTATTCTCGGAAGTCCTCGCCCAATACCACAACATATATTTAAACTAGGACAATTGCCTGTAATCAAAACAGCCTTACAGTGCCGCCTACACTGATCTAGTGTGCTGTTCATCCTCATGCCACATAACTTTCCTCTTGATATTGTGAAAAGTAATATTTCATCAAAGCCACTGATGACAGAATCATGCTGAGCTTGTTTTACACTTTTAACATAAATTAATCATCTAGAAATAAAGCCAGAACCTGGCACGCCATACCAACAAACACAATTAAACTGATGACATAGTGCATCTATTTATATGATAGTTCAGCGGTCATTGGTGGGATCGGACTTACCATGGTCTTTACCGGCGGGCGATGCCGATATAGTACGACACTGCTGTGGACAATGGGATTTTAAGGGTGAAGATAGAATCTCTGTCTCTGCAAGGTTTTCTCCGTAACCTTGTCACTTGAGAAGCGGATGATTAAAATACCCTATGCGAGAAGCGACCAGCACAACTTTCCGTAGAGGGTGCAGCTGGCCAGCCACTGCTGAGTTAAATTCTTAACTGCCAAAGCCCGTCGACAGCGGAAGCTCATGAAGCCAAGCCTAGCATGCATCGTTGGATACGTGACGGCCGATGGGAACATCCAGAACTGCAAATCTTTTCATGTAACGAAGTCTGAGCCAGAGGAGCGTACATGCATACAATGGCAGAAGCAAAGAATATAATGGTGTATGTCGAGAAGGGAACGTACTCTTTCGTCGTCATTTGCCAACAGTCACCCATCTATTTCCTCATCCTTGCATTACCCTCGCCCAGATGCACCCACACGCACCCCAAGGTATCCCGGAAACCACGGGATGGATAGGACGTTTCTTCTTCTGTGGCGGACCATTTTCGTCAGGTCTGTTGTTTTTTTCTAAATAATAATTCTGGAAGCAGGGTCTTATCACCCTGGCACATGAACCCGAAACACTTGTACGTTGATGTCTTGAGTAAATCTTCGGAGAAACCAAGTCTACAGCTGAGCAGCAGGGTTATAAATCTCCAACCATCCTTCATCGACACCCATCGCATCGCTCTTCCACTCGCTACGAGGTAAGTCGCAACTTTTACCCCTGTCACGATGGTGCTCTACACCTATTCCATGCGGCCGCTGCCTTGCTCTTCTTTTTTTTCTTCCTTCGACCTTGATGGATAAACAATCAAGGTCGGAATGACCATGGTGATGCCGACGGGATGTTGTCGGATGACCGATTGGCAGTCATAGATGGCATGCGCCAACTATGCATCTTGTCATGAACGTTTTTCCCGCCTATGGAATGTGTATGCCACGCCACGGTTTGCAGTACACTCAATGGCCCAGGGCGATGGGATTTACTCTCCCGCTGTCACAAGGAACCTTGTGGACGTATAGCTCTTCGGGTTTGTCATTGCTGGCTGTGTGTAGGCAATCCTAGAATAATAGGTTGTCCCTCTCGGTCAACCGCAAAGGTAACTTTCCGCTGCTGGGCCATATCACTTTATATACCTTCCGCCCTCTTTTCATCTGCTTCAGCGATTCTGCCAGCCGTACACCAATTGACACTCCTTTTGTGCAGGCGCGAATACACCTGTTAAATCTCAGCCGCTGTGAATCCGACTGCCACGTATATACACAGCGTGACTACACAAGCACGCCCGGTCGTATCTCGTAAAGGTGTCCTTCTCGGTGGGTTAATGGTGTGCCCTGTAAAATTGCTGCATAAGTATGCTGACTGTCTTGCAGATTTTTCGCTCTCTGTGAAGAAGAAGAAGAACAAAGAAAAGTTGTGAAATTGGTGAGTCGAGGTTTATATCGAGTTGGACGGTGCGAAAAGGTATGTCCGGACAGCCATGAGCAGCATTAAGAAATGCCTGATGCGCTCGGACACACACACGCGATTGAGTCGTGGAAATTTAGAATGCTTCGTCAACTGGTGAAGAGTTGGGGCCGCCAGTGACCGCGTTGGGTGGGATATATATATTTGGCTGGGCTGACTTTTTTTCTTTTCTTTCTTTTCTCTTTTTGCCGCTATAGTTGAGCAGCCAATTGTCAAGCCAAATTTGTCTAGGGTGGGCTACCGCCGGTTAATTGTGAGTGGGCAGTGAGTAGACAGGACTGACAAGAAGCAGACATGATGGACCAAGACCACGCGCCGCGCTCGCCTCTGCAACGCCCACACTCGTCGCGCCATGGGGGCACATCACAGGAAGGGTCAGACGGCCAGAGACCGCCCAACGGGCTGTACTCAAGTCCGACCGTGGGCGTGAATCCGCTGCCAGGATGGGCTGCAGAGGAGGATGATGAGTCGCAAATTTGGAGAGCACAGAGCGGATCATGGAAGAGTCAGGAGGAGCCAAAAAAGGTTAAGCCTGCCGGTGTCTGTATCGATATTCGGACACCCATGGTGTCTCCCGATTCGTGTAAGAGATTTGAAGGGTACAACGAAGGCGAGGGTCGGACGCTGCTCACGTCTACGCCTCTGGATAGAATACCTCAGCCCTCTACAGCAAGTATGACGAGGCATGTCGGAAAACGCTCTCGATCCCATTCGGTGCCTCCCATGGGACCTTACAAACGACATAAACTTGCTCACACCACTTCATTGTCATTGAGCAGTCACGCAGATTCGGGTCTGCCGCCGTCCACCTCTCAGTCGTCGATGAGCGGAAGCAGAGAGGGTGGTATCAAATTGATACATTGCGTCGTCGCTGGCCGTACACCATCAATCAATGTACATTCGTTGAAAGCGCTCGACGCCTCGGAAATCCTCAAAAACAGGCAACTTCGTCATGATTTGTTGTTTGATGCTCTTGCATTTCGGCCAGTCACTGTTTCGCATAGACATGGGGTGAAGGGAGGGAGGTATGCTGGCGTGATTGCAACAACATCTGTACCCACTGTCGATCCTAGTGCCTCGGATGTCGTGACTGATCTTTATTGGGAGAGTATAAATGGAGAAGTCAGCCATGGCTGTCGGTGTACCCGGTGGGCTCTGCCTGAGGGCAAGGAGCAGTTGGATGCCGAGACGCTTTCTGGTCTAAAGAGGGTTTACAAATGTCTCTGCGGTCGGTGGAAGCCTGAGCTGTCGGAAAAAGAGTGGTGGAAGAATACGTCCACCTGGCCTTCTCGATTGCCTGATCTCATCCAAAGTGAGCCTTTCCGGTCAAGTACAAGGCAGATCTGACATTGGCATAGCTCTGCGAGAAATTCTCTTGGCTCTTATGGGTTCCACCACTCCTTGCCCCAATCACTTTGCTCATTCATTCTCTCAAGAAGCCCTTGACGCTCATGAGTCTACATGTCCGACTGTTACTCACGTTCTCGTGCCTCAGCTCACTGCTGCTCTTGATCCTGAATTTTTGACGATGCAAGTGCGTCGAGGGACTTTTGACACTGGGTTGTTTCAGCAGCTGGGAGAAGCCATGAAGGTGCACTGTGCGCCAGTGAGAGATGCCATGATTGATGCCATGATACAAATGGCAAAAAGAGGGAAAATCACGGAAGCCTTGCGGATGTGTTTTGACTGTGCTGAAGTTATGAAATTAGTGAGTTTACGAGAGACGACTTGGCTGACTTTTGTCAGGACATTGCCAACCATCAAGTTCACTCCCTTCGTCCCTACTTATGGCAATACGCAGGCCTTCAAGAGTATAGCTCTTTTGAAGAAGGCCTCCGGATCAAGGGCAGAGATTTGAGCACATCGTCCACTCGTTTGTGGATTTATAACGCTTCTTTGCGCGTGCTCAAGACTTCTGAACCCCATGAGCGAAACCATATGATTGGTAAATGCATCTGTCGCGACACCACAGAACTGGCCACACGTTCTCTGGTTGAGGGATTCCTAGGCTTAGTTTTTACATATAAAATTCCCGATGGCTCGAACTGGCCCCCTATCACGAATAGACACAAAAGCCAAACAGACCCTACTCTTTATGAGGAAGACCTATGTGCACCCATGTTTACACCCGAAGTCTTTAGAATGGACGGAAAGAGGATAAGGGACTTTTAGTAAGTTTGTATACGTTGAATAATTCGCTAACTCAATCAAGCGCAATATGTGTTGATATGGCAATCTCGCACTCAATCATGCTCGCCATTCGTCATATCTACACCCAGTGCACGGGCAAAAGCCATTCCGACATACCCGAGGCAGCCATACAAGCTGCTCGTTGCGATATAGATTATATGCTGGACGAATTGTCAACTCTCTCTAATTCTACCCAATCCGACATCAGACGCGCTGAGCTATATGAAGATCTCTCTTACCGCCTTGCCTTCCGCATTCTCCATCCCAATGTCAATCAAGGCGATTTCAAGGTCCCACCCACTGAAGAGGGTCAAGTGGTTGTCAGAGCCGCTTGTATGTTTTACAACTTTTTGAATGAACACCTAAAGCGCGACTCGACTCGAATCCAAGCTCATATGGCCATTATCCGAAAAGTGTTATACAAAGTTTTGACCGATGTCTTCTTGAGCTACAGATTTAACTCAAAAAGTCCCTTTTACAACGCCAACGCAGACAAATGCAAGCGCAAGCATGTTACTACTGGTGATGGGGACGCTTCCTCTTCCGGTGGGGAATTTTGCTTTGAATCAAACAAGGCTGAGCGCGAGACGACTGCCCGTCACCAAGCATGCCTCCAAAAGTTTCAGGAAGAGGAGCTTGCCCTTATACTCAAGTTTGGCTTGGAGGGCGTCGTGGGACCAATTAAAGAGGTCACGGAACGGATGGTCAAGCTCTTGGCATTCAACCTATCAGTGTTTGCGCTGATGTACAAGAGCAAGGGTATGTTGGTCGGTTCTGGTGAACCTGAAGATATTCAGGCCAGGCCCGGAGAGAGAGTGTATCTGCCTCCAAACCTCAAAGCTCAAGTTTTGCAAATGTCTCAGCGAGCCGTTCCTCTTTCATCTGTGTTTTGAAAAAAGGGCGATGAGAAACGCATTTTTTTTTTGCTCTGACTTATGTTTCCGCAAAGTATATCACTCTTGTTTCATTTGACCTCACATTGTATCACGTAGTAGATAGCATTTATGTGTTGGAATTATCAGCACATACTCATTCTTTTCTTTGGGCTTTTTGTGATTTCCTCTGATAGCAGTAAACTTTTGACCTTGCTTGATTTTTTCTCGACGTAGGATATCTTGAGCTTTTCTTGTATCAATGACATGACCTGATTATGATTTAATGAAAAATTATATATATGTCAAGAATGTGGGCAGGGCAAGAAAAAAAAAAAAAGTTCCACATCATGAAAAGACGCGTTCATTTTGTATCAACAGTTTGCTTTTCACTTTAACTCTTTAAATTTGAATTATCTCAAAAGTTATCAAATCAGGCTATAAAGTCTTTTATGCCTTTGAAAAAGGAAGAGCAGCCATAAGGATGAAGATCTGTCAAGTATTTGTCGCAGTTCAATTACTCTCTGTCGTTTCGGTGAGTGGTGGCTTGATCGATGGATGGAGAGAGTCAGCATGAAGTAGTCAAGTGACGCGCGGCTTTATGAGTGGCTGATTCTGGTAGGCTCTGCATTTCTACTTTGAATCCAACGAAAAACGTTGCTTTTTGGAAGAGTTACCAAGTGAGACTATTGTCGAGGGTAGGTCTTGTCGCTCCAAGCGGACTGCAATTCTGTATGCCAACTCCATGATAGGTCACTACAAGGCGCTCACATGGAATGAAAACCGAAAGACTTGGGATATAAACGAGGATATGGGAATTCACGTCACAGTCGAGGTGAGCAATGCCGGTATCAATGCTGGAAATAAAAGCACGCTTCTGACATGATTTCCAGGAAGTGGCCTCTTCGCATGAGGTCGTCAACACGCGAGGACCTGCCGATGGGCGGTTCACGTTCACTTCCCATGACCCTGGTATGTTTCTTCATAGTATCGCTCAGTCTGCTAAGAACGAATACATTGTAGGAGATCACAATATCTGCTTGACCTCAAACGTTACTGGTGGCTGGCTTTCCAATGAGCACATCAAAATGTACCTTGACCTCAACGTTGGCTCCGCTAAGCCCGACGCTTTGTATGTGTCATCGCCATCCGTTATCCTACATGTTTGCTGACTGGTAAGCAGGGCTGACAAAACACATGTAACAACTCTTTCTTCTAGAATTCGTGATCTCAACATCAAAGTCGCCGACATCCAACGTGAACAACGGTACATGCGCGAAATTGAAGCTACTTTTAGGGATGCTAGCGAAAGCACTAACAAGAGAGCCATTTGGTGGAGTCTACTGCAGATATCAGTCTTGATAAGTGCTGCAGTGTGGCAAATGAAACATCTCAAGGTTGGTGTATAATGACTTGCAATGGCCTCACTTGGCTTACGACTTGTTTAGGTTTACTTTGAAGACAAAAAACTCAGATAAGTTTATAGCTATATCCTATGATGCATGAGTTCACAAAGCCGAGCTGTATCATCTAGACTTTCTAAGCCCCAATCTGTAGTGCTTCTTCTTCTCTACCTTCTTCCCAAGCTTTAACTACAAGACTACCTCCTCGCTGAACAATAACTTCCAGAATGACTTGGCCTTCTTTCTTAACATCAATCTCTACGCCACAGAGAGCTTTGATCTTGACGCTGATGGGAGTCTTGACCTCCTCGGGTTCCGTAGGCTCGAAATCTTCATCATTTTCTTCACCTTCATCAGGTTCCATGGGTTCGGGCGCAATGAAATCAACCTTCACTTCTTCTTTGCCCTCCCAAAGCTCAAATGCAACTTTGCCGGCAGGAGCAGGGATGGCGACGCGTCTTCTAGCGGGAAGAGGAGCGCCAAAGGGAACGATAGTCGCAGCGAAATTGTTATCTTTTTGACCAGGAAGGATGATACCAATAGGGGCAGAAATGACATCTGTCTTTTCGCAAGCAACAGCAAGAACGTCATCGAGTTTTAGTTCATCTCCAAGAGTGGAAAGGTGCAGGGCCTGCAGAGCACATCCAATAGCAATGACCTCAGCTGGGTCAATAGTGGTGGTAATAGGGGTCGTGGAGGGGAAAAGATATGACAGACTGTTTTGTAAACCGGTGAACAAAGTGGAAGCACCAGCAAGGAGAACCTCGTCGATTTGGCATAGATCAAGGCCGGCAGACTGGACAATTGAAGTGAGCTTGGAGCCAACTTGGCGGTAGACGGCACTGGCAAGACCATCAAATCGCATCCGATTAATGGCGGAGGAAAGATCAAGACCGTCTTTAAGAGACTCAACAGCGCAGGTCGCAGCTCCGCTGGAAGCACTGAGAGAACGTTTCGTATGTTCAACCGCAAGACGGAGCTTAGCCTCGGCGCGCTTGTCGGCCGCGGAGGCAGACTCACCACAAGGAAGCTCAAGAGCCACCTTAGTCTTTTTGGTGAATTCTTTGGCAAAGTGCTTGAGAAGCTACAAAAGTCTTTCAGTCAATGATTATGCAAACCGACATATTCCTACACACCAAGTTGTCGAATTCTCTGCCACCAAGCTTATCGTCCCTTCCCTTGGCCAAAACGACGTACTCTCCATCAGCGACCTGGATGACACTGACGCCTAGGCTGGTTTCTCCCATATCAAGCACAACAACCCTCTTGTCCCTGGCCTCATGTTCACCAGCCTTTCCCTCTTCAGGGTTGCCCAACAGACCTCTGGTTTTCCTTTCCTCACTCAAACCGACTCTGTAGCCAACGAGGACAGCAGCTGCCTCATCAAGGACTTGAAGGACGTGTATACCTGCGGCCTCGGCAGCTTCTCTCAGCGCATCTTTCTGAGCAGACGAAAACCACGTTGGAGAAGAGATGACTGCAGCAGAAGGCTTGACACCGAGGAAATCGGTAGCAGAGGTAAAGAGAGTGGACAGGAAGAGAGTGGTCACCTCGGGAACAGATATAGTCTTTTGAGACGGAATAGGTTCGGCAACAACCGGTGTAGCTGCTCCAGAAGTGGCGGCAGATCTAGGAGCAGATCTAGAAGTAGATTTAGGAGGAGGTGGAACAAGGACGTCAACGGTATAAGAAGGAGTGGTTGATGATGGAATGAGCGGGGCGGTCAGGATAGCGGTGTGGTCAACCTCATCGTAAGTGTGACCGATAAGGTTTCTAAAACCCATAATGGTGTTTTGGCCATTTTTGACAAGATGCGGCAAAGCCCCGTTTCCAATATACTGAATGGGCATTATACGACATTAGCGATTCTACTCTTCTGAAAAAAAGCATCTTGAAACGCACGACTTGCTCTCCAGCATAAGAGATGGCGCAAGCTATTTGTCTCTCACCTTCCTCGTTAGCAATACATGTTGGGTGACCTTCCTGCGTGAATGTCAGTTGTGCCAACGGCCGTTGTTACTGCTGTAGCTTGCCTTGTCAATGACAGCGATGGAAGCGTAAGACTGGCCAAAGTTGATGCCGAGAACAGACCTAGAGAGCTCCAGTGAGACCATATATCCTTATTATCTAAATAATACTTACATTTTTTGTATAAAGTTTTACTTATTTTTATCTCAAAATTGATATTGTGATATTGAACAACTTTTAAATATCTGCGCCACAAAAATTTAATCCCGTTCATATCATAGATCTTGGGGGGCTTCAATAACACAAAGAATTCGTTACATTCTTATCAGATAACTAATAATATTATTAAATAGTCCATTGTATCCCAGAAACAAACTCATCTACCCCGAATGGTGACTTGAGGCGTGGCAGGTTGATCTTCTTCCTCATCGTCAAATTGACCTGCTGCGATAGTATCAATAGTCAACTTTTTCGCTTCTAGTTTGTTAAACGCTTCGTTTCCATCCTCTTCTTCATCGTATCCAGGATCGCCGCTAGAAATGGCATGAAGACTGTTCAATGAAGTGTTGAGAGATTTCTCAAGTTTCTTCTCGCCTTGCTTTTTTACACGAAGAGAAATGGCATTCTTTAAGGCGTCAATATAAGTTTCGTATTTGTAAATTTCGGTATGGATGTAGTGCGACTTGATTCGCCAGTTATCTTTGGCTTTCGAGTAGTTTTTGGAACCATGAGTGTACTAATTTCAATCAGCTTCCATATGTTCTTCCGGTATGAATGGGATGTTGACCTACCAATCTCATCATAGGTTCCTCAAAGGCTTTGTGCCGCTCCAACTCCTTTTCCTGAGACTTGACATATGATATCAGAGACTCCAGTTGAGCTTCTTCCTCCAGAGAGCTTGGTATCATGGTAGGTTGAGGAGGATTCCAATCATTAATGAAAATCTTGTCATACTGTCCCGACATCATTCCTGCAAAGGCGCGACGACCATATGTCCCACCAAACCTAGCTATTCTACTACTATGGCTCATCACACTCAATCGATCATCTTGATCGTCGCTGGAGTGATGACCGGCTTTATTCCAGCCATATTCCATATTGCTCACACCCCCTGGTAAGGGCTGGCGGCTTTTTCTTGCAGCCCAATAATTGCAAGTAGCTACCCATTCGGCAACAAGGTCTTCGGTACCAGCTTGGAAAACACAGACTTCGCCCGATGGTTGAGTCAGGCTGAAGCAGTAGGGGCGTGAAGAACCGTAGCCAGGTTTGGGAATTGTGGCAGCAACCGTGTGGAGGAGGGAAACGGTGCCATTGGCATTTGCATTTTCCTAATATCCATCAGCAATTGGTATCTTTTTATGCGTATTATTTGAGCTTACAAGCCAGTTGCCTCCGCCAACAGCAGCTCCACCCATGAACCCATCATTCTTGCCATCGCCAAAGGTGAACATGTAGAGATCGCCTTTGCTGACCACTACGAAGAACTGCTTCCAATCGCCTTTCTTCACCCTCTTTGCAACACTTTCACTCTGATTCTTTCTTTGTAGAATCCCTTCCTTTGCCCATGGCGCTCCAAGAAGAGCGAGCTCATCGTCATCCATATCTTCAATCGTACCGACACTTGTGCGAGACCGGATAGAGCCGACTTCATCTTCGTTTTCCTTTATAACGGTATGGGACAAGTTGGACGCAAATCCAAGAGGAGCAAAAGAGCTGGAACTTGCCTCTTTTATGGAAGTGACATAATTAGGAGCCGGACTAAGTCTTCCTTCAGAGACTGACCAATTGCCCGTTCCGTATGGATTGTTGAGCAGCCCTTGCATGCCTCTTATACTTCCTCGTTTGAGAGCACTGACCCGATCTGATGGACTTCTCACTCGACCAGAACGTGCATCATGGCCAATGGAGGAGACGGATATCATCGATTGGCGATTGTTGTTGTGTCGTGCGAAATTTCTGTCGTTGGTCCCAAGTCCAGGGATAGGAAGAAGAATTCTATCAGACTTGACGGCAGAATATATATCTTTGAGTGCTGCCTCGGCCTCTACTTCCCAGTTTTTGATAGAAGGAGTATTGCCAGTCGTAGAACTACTCCTGTGTCTTTCTACAGTAGTGTTTGTCGACATTGAAAGCACACTATCTGTTCGATGGTGTGGCTGTGGAGAAGAAACCACGGGAGCCGAAGCGCTTCTTGGTGTGGCACCAGGAGCTATCTGAGTAGGCGTCTTGGCTCGCATACTTATGTATGTCGTAGACATAGACGAGGTGGACCCAAAACTCGGTTTTGCGCTACTTGAATCGTCTCTAATTAAATCTGGCGTCGAAGCTCCATCCCTTGTCAATTCATTTGGCGTCATTGACTCGTGTATGGCCCTCATCGCATTCTTGACAAAGTCAGTTCGAGACATGTGCTTGGGTAAATCAGCAATGTGCAGATCGGTATTCAGCATAAGCATCGCAGCAGCGACAGTATGCACCACACCTGAAGAACGGAAGACTGTATTTGGATTGCACTCGTAATAACGAGCAGAAAAAGCTTCAATGATACGGTCAATCTCTTGCGATTCAGCTTTGAGGAAAAGTTTTTGACAAAGATCTCTATTACTATATTAAACATATTGCCCTAATACATTCATTCATACGCACCTGAACGCTTCGACAAGGTTTTGGCCTTTCATATCAAAGTATTGCATATAATACCGCAATGCGATCTTGCTAATATTATGTCTGATCCGTGGTAATGGATGTGAGCGTCCTAACGAGTCACGCTTTTAAAACCGAACACTCACGGTCTACCTAAAAATTCTGCAATTTTGTCTCCCACTGTACTACCTTGTCCCTCCAAAAACTCACAAGCCATTCTTCTTCCTTTTTCCTCCTCATCTTCAGCACTTTCTAAGCCTTTCTGCGGTGTATCAGGAGGAGAAGCTATCATCTCCATCTCGTCTTGCTCTTGGTTGTGGGAGTGGAAACCAATCGTTTCTGAATAAGACATTTGCGCAGGTGATTGATGACCCCTTGCAGAAGATGTTGTGTATCTATTCAGCTCGGCAGGTGGAGCGGAGCTTGTCTCTGATCGGGAGGGAACGAGCTTGACCGATGATGAAAGTGAGGATGAGACGTTTTCGCCTGAACGCCTCTTTTCATGAAATATTGGAGAGATTTGAGGTGCAGGTGAACTTGGAGCCCCAAGTGCAGGACTTTTACCTGAGTGCTTGCTCATAGAGGATCTGCTTGATTTTCGCGACACATTTGACCTAATATTAGGCTCCAAGTGAGATGTCATTTGAGAGGAAGATCGTCTTTTGAGCGTATTGGTATCATGTTTCGAGGATGTAATCGAAGAGGGTAAGGAGGATGATCTTTGGGATGGCGAAACGAGCACCAAGTGAGATCCCGTCTCCTGGTCAGATGGTGATTGACCCAGGCCTATTGAGCCTCTTCCTTCATCTTTTCCTTCTAACTTGTTTCTACTTTTACAGTTTTGAGGCGGTATACCTAGTTCCCTTGCAGGCTCGGATTGTCCAATGTCCGCCAATATATCAGCCATATCGTCTGAGAATGCTGATATCGCTCGTGTAGAGGGCGAAGTGGCCGTTGTATGTCTCATAGTAGAGGGCTCTGTGTCAGGCCCAGTTGATGTTCGTTGTCGAATATTCATCGAGCCCCTTTTTTTGCTGGACGGAGTTTCATCTGGATCGGCATCTTTGACAGCTGGTAGAGGTTTATCCGTACTAAGTTGACTTGTTTCAGATACTCTTCGGTCAGGAACTGCCACAGCAAATGTATCCCTATCTCGTCCAGAGGTTAGTTTAGAATGAGAATAGCTTGGTTGGTTGACGCTTCCAAATACATCGACAGACGATACAGATGATTGTTTGATTGCATTAGCCTTATAATTGGTATAGGCCGATGGAACAGGAGGTACTGGTGGCTGAGTTTCTTCATGAATATCAAAACGAGAAGTGGATGCCGAAGCCGATGGGCTAGGGGATCGCTGCTGAAAGAGATAAGTCATCAACATGTACAGTCATGTATCGACATACGCTTTGATTACTTGACCCGAACATTTTACCAAGCATTCCTTTGGCCTTGTTTCTCATACTCTAAGTTCTTATGAGCCATTATTCACCAACACAGCGGATTTTTGGCCTACCTTGAAGCCCTCATCTGCAGTATTCAATCTGTTGCGGTTCATTCCAATCGCTCCCCCTTCGACGATAGTAGCCATTTGATTACCTCTGAGCATAGATTCATACTGTTCCATATTATCATTTCTGTTCATCTTTGGATCTAGCCCGAACCGGTCTTGTTGGATGTTTGAATTTAGAGACGCTTGGGAAGTTCTAACCAACGTGCGAGAACTAGTAGAGGAAGCGAGGTGAGTAGACATGGGTCCGGCGGATGGTAAAGGCTCGGGTTTAGTTTTGGGATCTTTTAATCGGTGGACAATGGACGCAAGATCAGGATGCGAGGTGGTTCCAGCCGAGCGAAAGATAGACCGACGTTTAGGAGGCTCCTTCTCCTTGGATTTAATGTCCAATTCAGCTGCTGTACGGTAAGCATCATAACCATGGTATGCAAGATTCATAGACGCACCCTCGATACCCATACTCTGGCTAGCTCCTCGCGTCGCTCGCACCGAGGTGCCTTCTGGCCCTGCCGACATTGTGCTGGCCACAGTCATCTGGGAGCCGTTCCTCATATGGTTCATTGAGTTCATAATGGGCGCAGAAGATACGACACTTGGAATAGGTAAGCCCTTTATTGCGGTGCTCATTTGCCCAACTCCCAATCCTGTTCGACCATCTTCCTTGTTTTCCATCTTGTCGGCGAACGATCTGCCTCGATCTAGGTTACTCTCTCCCGCATTCAATAGCGTCTCTGCACCCTTTTCGCCCAGATAAGTACGCCCAGATGAGGAAGAATCAAGCCTAGGTGTCAAGCCTGCTTCGCCATTCGGCTCTTCGCCTATTGTTTTAGGACCAGCACTGAGAAAGAGTGTTTCTTGTGGATTTCTCAAAACCGCTTCAAAGTCAGCTTTTGACCGTTTCAAACTATGACTTGAAGAAGTCGATGGGCGCGGAGCAGGCGAGATTGATCTGGATGGGATGGGAGAAAGCGACCTGAGGCCCATTATGACAGTTGTCAGCTTTTACAGCTGAATTTGGATTAAAGTGAAATGATAAGAGAAAAGAGAAAAGAATGAAATACAAACAGAACGGATGAATGAAAAGTGGAGGGCACAATGTATCTCGAATTGATTTCTATATATTTATCCTTTACTTTCAATTCACTTTCTTTCTACATTTTACATTCACCTTTTTTCAACCAGAATACATAATAGAGTACTGAATGAACTTTAGAATGGTAAGCATGTGCGAGCAAGCGTTTCCCATCGCTCTATTTGCTAATTCGTTGTAGCCTCTAGGAAAAGAACACCAAGCAGTGACCCAATTCAAGGCGATCACTGGTTTATCGTATGTCTTTGCGAGATCTACATAGAACGGACATTGCTTCTTCTTGCGCTGGAAAGTGGAAGCTGACGTTCGGCTCGCCATAGTTCTTCAGACGCCAGCAAGTATATCAAAAAGTACAGATCTCTCGAAGCTGTATGTCAACCTCTCACAACTCGGCCACTATTTAACAAGAGTAACAGGCTCTTGATGCCTTTTACAATGAACCCTCCAAAGTGGACCCATCGCAAGAGAGGAGACTGGGCGAGATATGGGAGAGATACAAGGGTCTGTCACCTTATCCTTAGTCTAGGCAAGGCCACTGATCTGTGGAATATCTGTAGACCCTTCAGACTCCAAGCTGATCAAGATTGACGGTACCATGGAACTCTGTGAAGCGCTCGAGATTGATCCCTCATCTGTGAGTTTGTCGTCTTGCATTGCCATAACTAATATATGGAGTGTTGATGAACGAGACAGGATCCTGTACTTTTCTGTCTTGCAGCTGATCTGGGATCAAAAGCTACTGGCGAATGGGCAAAAGAACCGTTTGTGACTGGAATTGCATCCTACCCAGGAAAGTGAGTCTTTACTTCATCAGACGACACACCTTGGCCGCGTAAAAAAGGGAATTGATGAGTGAAACTGGCCAGTATCGACTCGCTCCCAAAGCTGAAAAAGTATCTCCCTCTGTTGAGAAACAAGCTCTATACAGACCCGGTTTATTTCAAAAAAGTATACACTCATAGCTTTACACTCGCAAAAGGAGGAGATACCCTTGTTCGATCACTTGCGCTGGATACTGGTAAGCCAAGTTTCTCTTTTTCTGTCCCAGTCATATCTCATTAGACTTTGTAGCTATCGAACTGTGGACGCTCTTCTTCCCTCCTGCCATCCAGTCTCGCCCATCTGCTCTTTCCCATTTTCCTGATGACTCTACACAATTTGGGTTGCAGGAATTCGATTATTGGATAGAATTTGTCAAGATCAAAAACAGAGCTATTTCTCGAGATACTTGGATTCTGCTGGTTGACTTTGCTCGAACTATTGACAAGGATTTAACCACTTATGATGATGAAGGAGCGTGGCCATCCATGATTGACGACTTTGTAGAATATGTAAGAGAAATTAAAACGTCCAAGAGTTGAGTAAGTTTATAATGTATTAGAGAGATGTATTGGGTACCATGCTGCCATTGAGAAATGACCATTATTAATGTTACATCACTACTGCTCCAAAGCATTCATTATTGGCTATTAAGATTTCGCCCAAAATACAAAACAGCGCAAGATTCCGACATTACTCGACACAGACACGACATGGCATGATCGCGCAGACACGGCATAAAGCAGACAATGAATCGGCATGGATTCAGCATTTGACAATCCTCTTTGCAGCTTCTCCCAAAGCATCAAGTGCATCAAACGCATCTCTCGCGCCCTCCGGTATCCCTTCTTCACTTCCAAAATTCATGCCCGCTCCATATTCACTCTCTTCCTCCACACCTCTCGGTACCAATGGCGAGAGCTTTTCTATCCCTTGCTGCTCTTCATGCCGTTCCAAAACAGAAGGCGAATCCGCAACAGCGAGACGCGGAAGAACGAGCCCCTTGCAGGCGACGCGTACTGTAGCTTCACCCAACTCCCACGAACGCAAACTGTCTCGGGTCCGATCTGATAGTGTGCTGAGCGCCAGACTGGACCGCTCATCTCGCTCTGGCATATGCGAATCTCGGGAAAAATGTGAGGAAACTGCGGATTTCGGTTGGGGTTGGAGATGACTCGGTAAAGGTAAAGGAGAGTATGAAGGTGGAGGAGAGAGAGGTATAGGCTTTGAAGAGGTTACGATTGTGCTAGGTCGGGATGGTTTTTTCGCTTTCATTTCTGGCGAATTGAGCAGGTTATCTCCTCCATTGCTGGCGCTCGTTGGGGTCATTACCGGCGACCGCCACGTATTTCCACTTAGATTTAACGGACTAACACCTATATGAGGAAGGAATGGCTTTTGCGTAATTGACAACCTTGGTCGTCCGCCTTTTTCAGCAGAGGCAGATATCCGTGGCGACCAAGAATCTATCCTTGCGCTGTTGGGGTGCAACGTTGAGGTCTTTTTCTGTCCATTGTGGTCAGTATCGTGACGACGATGGCGTTGATCAGAATCCTCATCCGAAGAGTCCACATCGACATCATATCCCGAGTCGGTATATTCAACCTTAT
This sequence comes from Cryptococcus depauperatus CBS 7841, assembly GCF_001720195.1. Classification (NCBI taxonomy): domain Eukaryota; kingdom Fungi; phylum Basidiomycota; class Tremellomycetes; order Tremellales; family Cryptococcaceae; genus Cryptococcus; species Cryptococcus depauperatus. The sequence continues at coordinate 1,763,775 of NC_089471.1, read as the reverse complement.
CTTCTACATGATATGCTTGCGATGCACTGTGCTGGGCTGCGGGCAATGACGGAATAACAGCATCCACGTCCACCGAAGACTTTGCCCGAGACGAGTGGTGCACGCCAGACGATTCTGACAATCTCCGTGAAGCGGTTGCCTTGGGTACCGGATCAAGTTTGTAGATTCTCCCACTGGGACCATGACGCTGATTTGAACCTGTTCTGGATAAATGAGCTTTCTCTCTGGAACTTGCAGGTGAGATTGTCGACTTTTGGAAGCCCCAAACAGTCGATGATGCCAGAGGTACATCGTCCGTCTTTTGGTCAGAAAGTGGAATAGTGGATTTTGGTGGGGTACGAAAACTTGGTACGATCCGCTCTGGAGAAGTCGGAGTAGGCAAAGAATTTTGGGGGTGAATGTACGCTTTAGATGAACGTGAGTTTGATGCTCGGGGAGTGATGGGGCTGGAACCAAAAGCAACATTTTCAAAAACACTTTCCAACCTATTTTGCTCTTTTGCCGGCTTCCATGCTACCCCCAAGATAGACTTTGTCCAATCTTCGCCTTCCTCATCACCGGTATCAAACTTCAACTCTTTGAAACCTCTGATTTGATCTGAGAATCTCTTGTTTTTTGTTGGAAAAAGCATTGATTCAGAGCGAGAACGAGTGTGTGGTGACTGGCTGGGAGTTGAAAAAGAGCAAGAGGCATCCGTTTCGATATCATCTAATTCTGTAGCGGATGCCGGATACACATCCTGTCCTTTCATCCTAGACCGCGAATGGCTTGTTCTAACTTGAGACTCTACAGATTCGGATTGATCTTTTCGTGAAGCCGATGGGGTGGATGGATCGGTATACTCTGTTTCGAATGAAAACTTTTGAAGTAATTTTCCAGAGCCTGCTGTCGTACCAGGTGTATCGAAACGAGCATCTACAAAACCCCTGATACCCTCGGGAGGTGCGACAAAAGACGCTTTCGACAAGCCAGGCCCTCTCATTGATTCATATTGCTTTTGGCGCGCAGCGGTGATCAACAGCAGATCCGCCTCGGACAATCCCTGGGATTTAAGAGCCTCCATCCACTCGGTGGGAAGGCCGGACAAGTCTGGAGAGACGTGCAAGTCATGCTGCATCGACCATCAGCCACCTCTTTCCATACCAACCGACTTACATTGACATTGAACGGTTTCCCAATCCCCTCGTCACCCTCATCACTTGCCTCCAATCTCTTCCAGCCGACCGGGGCGTCGTGTTCCGCCTCTGAGTATTTGCCCTTCTTCCTCGTACCTTTACCCTGCTTCCTGATCTGGGTTGTACCATCCGCGGCACTTCGTCGCATGACGCTGCCGACTCTGCTGAGACCTTTGCCTATACCCATCAACAGCTGTCCGGAAGCCCGCTTCTTGCCCAACGACCCATGGCTCGTCCCGCTTGCCAATGAGTCGGATGTTGAGCCTTGCCTTTCCGACTGGATCGTAGGTGTCGGCGGTTGCATGAAATTGACTCTGCGTCTGGATGACGGAGTGTCTGGTCCATCAGACGATGCGATGGAGCTCGTGATCGACATGTCAAGTGCACCTATACTAGCCACAGTTGGAGAATTGTCGATAGTTGGGGTCTCGCCGCTGCGATTACGAAAGGTGCTGAGAGAGTCGTTTGACGTAAATGTAAAATGGTTGGTTGGGAAACGGATAGGAGGGGTTTCCTTTGGTGTGGATGACGAAGATGTGTGAAGCGAAGGGGTGGAACACTTGGGATCTTCGTTCGACCATGGCTGTCTCGGCGATTGTCTATGAAAAAGGCAGTCAGTCATGTGTGTACAGACTCCTTCGCCAAACATGAGGCAATGAGGCAGCCTTATTCCTGTTTCATCGCCCAGCCGACAGCCAATGTGTACACATCCGCTACGTGACACTGTGTCTATGAGGACATGACTTACCGCTCATTCACTGTCGCATGCAGAGTCAAACCAGTCAAGTCCAACTGCAACGCGTCCAATTCGATGGGAAGTGCTGGGAGCTGTTTTTCGTGTGCCTTTATAGTGACCATGATTTGCCACCCGATCCCATCCAGTCCAGTCAACCGGTCCAGTCAACCAGTTGAGTCAGCTTTTTCTTTTTCTTTTTTTTTTTGCCACAGACGCGTCAAAAGGATACATTTTTCCGCCAAAATTGCCACTCTTTTAAAAGCTGACGCGGATGAGCGGTCTGTGCACAAGTCGTCACATGCCGGCGAGGGAAAACGCGACTGTGCATAATGTTTATACACAAGCTAGGAGAGAATAGGTTTTGATTTCCGTCCGGTTTTGTAATTTAAATAGTATTTAGAGGGCTGGATTTGTAATGCATAGGCAGTTGTTGGGGGTGGTGCAGTGCATAGAGCCGAGTCAATTTGGAGAAAAAGAACAGGGAGTGAAGCTGTAGGACGGGTTTAGAAAATGACCCGATTTTCAGGCACAGCATTACAAACATTTCTAATCACAAAATGTCAATAGACATCTTGGCGCATTTCTAATCCTGTTGTTTGAATAGAGTGTTATTATGATTTATTTATTCATTTCATACATCTACATGCTAATGTTACTCTTGAAGCAGTGATTGCTGGATCTTTGGCGAGGTAGTTCATCTCTTCACTGTACAGATTCCCAATGGCCCTTGGCTCATGCGTGTAATCATTAGGAAGTTTCGTCGACCTGGCCAACAGTTTATGGTATTATCGCTAGAGTTATGCTGTGAATGAAGAGATTGGGTTGCAACTTGGGACGGGATATCGAACAAGGTCGAATGCTGTGGGTGCTCAGCTGGGCTTTTGGCCGTAAGAAGGGTTGTGTGGCTCGAGTCGTACGGAAAAAAGTCACCGTCGCTGTACTAGCAGCTACCCATCTGCTCAACTTGGCTGAATCTAACAGGAGTGGGAAATTTAACCTTACTGGCCAAAGACTCATTGAGCTCGGAGGCTGAAAGCATGGTCGTGTTGGCCGTCTCGTTGAGCTGGCTGGGAATGAAAAAGGAAACGCCTGCGGCTTGGAGAGCTATTGGTGCAACCTCAAGCCAACGACTAGAGCCATTTTTGTGAGGTAAGCAAATGAGGCTTTGGCCTGGAGAATGAGCTTCACCAAGGAGGTTGTGAGGGTGTGCTGGCATCGCGGCAAGGTCTCCAACGACTTGAGAAGCATGGTTCGGCCATGGGTCTCTTCTTCAACTTTGATCCCACCATAGCTATTGTGATGTGTCCAATGGAGGCTTGGATATCTCGAGAAGAGACCAGATATAGCTGAGTAGCATGGAATGGGATGGCACAAGAGATCTGCAAGAGAATCGTAAGGACGATGCCTAGACGAAAAGAAGCAGCAGTAGCCGCCAAGGGTATGTAAATCTGATACTTTGTCATAGTTGGACTTTCCAGGATGCGGTATGCATGATAAGATAGCTAAAATAACTGTGAATGATGAGTATGAAGCAGATACGAAGAAAATATAAGCAATATGTGATAAAAAGGTAAGAGTATGTGCCAACATTTCTCCGCGACTAGTATTCCTAATCCCATTACAAATTAATTCTAATCCTCGCCTTCGGATAATTTCTATCGTCATTGCCATTGTCGCTTTCACTGGAATCCATCATTTTATATATGGCTGCTTTTTCATCCATTTTTTGCTAGACTCCTCTGCAAACCACGTGGAAGAGACCCCGGATATTCGACTTTTGGGGAAATCCATCCCCAAACTTTTTCCATGCAGTATCTCTCAAAAGCATATAACTACTGTAAGTCGATAACTCGTCACAGACTTTTCGCTCATTCTTTCAGATTCTGGTATTAACCCCGCTACCCTCTCTGGCGCTATTGATGTTATTGTTGTCCGCCATGTTGAGGCCGACGGCAATGTTACGCTCTCGTCGTCGCCATTTCATGTGCGGTTCGGCAAACTTCAAGTGCTGAGGGCTGCAGAAAAGAGAGTGACGATACGACTGCCAAACAACCTGCCAGCGCCGCATGTGGCTCCGTTTAGTATGAAGGTCGGAGAGACGGGTGAGGCGTTTTTTGTAGTGGAAACGGACGAACAGGTACCAGAGGATCTGTTGACGAGTCCTGTCGTGATGCCTACAGAGGTCGGTCGTTGGATGCTGAGTTTGGACGAATGCTGATCGTCGTAGGCGGAGTTACCGACGTCTTCGTCCCCACCAGATGAATATGGAGGAGAGACAGAACAAGGAAACTCTTTTACACACGAACCGTTTGGTCAGACGGAACAACAGGTCCCGCACGAAACTCCGTTACAGGAAGTGGATTTCTTGGATTTGAACGCGGGCTCAGAAACCCCTCGAATCGAGAACTCAACAGGCTCAACGAGCAAGTCTATCCTCAACACAGCGACCTCACTTCTCCCGTCAATTGGCTTTAACAGCCTCCCCAATCTTCACTTGCAAGAACCCAACCAGGCAGGCCCCCATTCCAATGACGAAGCCAATGCCAAGAGAAAAGATGATGATGAACCTGTGATATCGACAACGACCCAGGAACCCAATCCGATGTCGGCTGAACCTGGTGAGAGCACAGGCTTGCCAGGTAGAAACCACAAGCTTGAGTCTATTAAAGCAGGCGAAAATGCAGCAACTGCAGAAGGAGCTCTCCCCAAAATATCTCCAGGAGAAGGCGAAGGCCCAGAAGTACTTTATGGAAGAGATGTGGTATTGGATATGGAAGGCTACCATAGCTCCCAAAACAAAGACTCTCAGCAAGAACACGATCCTTCAGTTGAAGCATTTATCCAAGATCTCCTCGCTTCTGTCCAACCAAACTTGGAAGAGAGACCTAGACCTAGAAAATCGCTCTCTGCAGGTGTTGAGCTACCATCATTGGACACGGAGTTAGACGATGAAGAGACAATGCCAGTGGAAACTCCAAAACAATCATTGCCTGAAGTGGATTTACCGGCATCCCTAGCTGCGATGGGTATCCACGCAGGTAGATCTCTTTCCGAACGTATGGACAGAGGTCAATCTGAGCCGCCTCAGCTACAAGATGAGCTCCCCCATCCATTGGACGCTGCAGGCGCTAAAGCCGCTATGGAGATGGAATGGGATTGGGGGCGGCGTCGCCCCGTTGATCATGCTACAAAACCTCAAGGTCAATCATCAGGTAAACTGAAAAACGTCGAGGAAAACCCATATATTTTTGTGTTCGAGATTCGCGATTGCACACATGCATTCGAGCTCTCTGTCTGTAAAGACTTTGGCGAAAATACTACCGAGGCAAGCCAAGAAGCCTCTTTTGTCAAGAATCGTTTGACATTTCAAACATTCGTAGAAAATCCTAGAGTGGTGGATGATCCTAATGTGGTGGTAAGATACAACAACATGTATTTTACCTGGTCGACGGGTTATCGTTTGCTCTATGTACTAGCAATGTACAGAAGAACTCTTGCCCCGCCTTTTGCCTCAGCTTCAAGTCCTACACTTCCAGCATTATCTGGGATAGGAACAGACAATGCCCAGCCTCAGAGAAGCAGCGGTTACGGCTGGTCGAGGTGGTGGAGACGTGGGCAAAGCTCAGGGCAAGTCTCAGCTGGTCAGAGCGAAACGGCGCCAGCTTCGACTACACCTGTACCCACGTCTCCAGTTCCCGAACCTCAAAGCGAGACAACCATTGTATCTCAAACGACCAATAGGGAGAGGGAAAGGCACTATGCAAAAACTCTCAGATTATCTTCTGATCAACTTGTATGTAAGCTTCACCCTCTCGATGTTGCTTATATATTTTTGAAATAGCAACAACTCCATCTCAAACCTGGACCCAACACTATACAATTCTCTGTAACTTCTTCTTACTCTGGTATGGCCACTTGCACTGCTCGAATTTTTTTGTGGGAAGATACAGACCAAATCGTCATCTCTGACATCGACGGCACCATTACCAAATCCGACGCACTTGGACATGTCTTTGCTGCCATTGGCCGCGACTGGACACATCTCGGCATTGCACAGCTTTACACCGACATATGCAACAATGGGTACAAACTGTTGTACCTCACTTCGCGAGCGATTGGTCAAGCTGATACGACGAGAGAGTATCTGAGGAGTATCATTCAAGGGAGCTACAGAATGCCTGAAGGGCCGGTCTTGATGAGTCCAGATAGGTTGATGGCGAGCCTTCGTCGGTGAGTCTGGATTACTACCAAGTCGTGATGGATACTAATTTTTAATACTAGAGAGGTAATTATGCGCAAACCAGAGTTGTTCAAGATGGCTTGTCTTCGTGATATTCAGCGTCTATTCGGAATGCAAGCCAAGGAGGCATTCTTTGCTGGTTTCGGTAACCGAATCACGGATGCAATGAGCTATAGAAGTGTTGGTATAGAAACGTCCAAAATTTACACAATCGACTCTACAGGCGTTGTCAAAACAGAACTACTATCTGCTGCAGGGCATAAAGGTAGTTATATTCAACTAGTCAGTATCTTCCTACACGTTTGAGTATTGGCTGATGGAAACCAGAACGACTTGGTCAATGAGGTTTTTCCACCTGTATCTACCAAGTTCAAGCCCAAATTCACAGAATTCAATTATTGGCGCGACCCTATTCCAGACATTCCTATACCTGATCTTACGCCTCCCTCCCCAGCTCTTTCCGCTCGATCAGATACCTCTGGCAGACTGAGCGTACTTGGCAAAATTACAGGTATTGGTAGGCGTTCCAGTCGAGCCACCATCGGGCCCAACGGTGTTGGCTCTCAACCCGATCCAAGCAGTCGACCTTCCAGCCCACTTATTGCGCCAAGTTGGACAAGTGATGATGTAAGCGAGGCTGAATATGAAGAAGGGGGAGAATTTGATACAAAGAGCGTGACTTCCATGCCTGGCTCGTTTAAGGATAAGAATGGGAGTCATTTCCATGATGGTGTTTTTGCCAATCAGACATCAACTTCTCAACCTACCCATACCGATGAAGAAGAAAAGAAAGGTGGAAAGAGCGAAAACAATGTTCACAAAAGTGATAAAGAGGAAGAGCATGAGGAAGGCGACTATGATGATGATGCGATTTTCGATGATGACATACTTGCGGCAGGAGAAATGCAGCATGTACCGTTCTAATCGTTTTTATACTATTACGGTGGTTAGTCAAAGCATTTCATCGACGCTTTTGTGTGGGTGGTTACAAGACTTTTTCTTTTCTATTATTATTTTTGTAGACGGCATTGACAGACTTTTTTTCTCTTCATATGACATGCTTGTATTATCGTTTCAGAAATGCACAAGCCTTTTTTGATCTATTTGTCTGGGTAGATAAGAATTGTTAGGAGTTTTATTGAGTAAGAGAAGCGAGTATTCGAGTTTGAATGGGAAGAGGTAGTATTTGATTTTTAAGGCATGCCGATAGTGAGGATAACCTGTCATTAGAGACAGAGCAGATGTTTGAAAACGATTGAGACATTCTCAAGAAAGAGAACAATCCAATTTAATAAGAGAATCAGAATTTGAAGCTTTCTCTGATTGCCTCATAACTTGTCATTAAAAAACAGTAGATACCATAGGTGATGAAAAGTCCGTCAGTAAATGGTACACTTGATCTTTACCAAGGCAATTGGGTTTTGCAATGGCTTCAAGCAAAGTGGCATTAGGTTGTGTACCCAGAGCGAGTAATCCATGTCAAAATGGTTGCAGATACGGCCCAGTCGTTCATCTGAAAGTTTTGAAAATGAAGAGGTAAGACCGATAGGTTGAGAAATTGCAATTGTTACGTCGCAACACACCTCAACAACATTCGAAATTGACGTCGCGTTCCGGTCATCACAGCGGCAACAGCGGTCGCAACCACATTGTTCCACAATGAACCCATGTCTTGACCTGGAGTTTTCTACACGTTATACGTTAAGACAGAAGCCAAGTAGAATAATACCCAACGTCCAGACACGATCAGGCTAGTTTTCTGGATTTCGCTAGACTGCAAAGCAGACACGCTTGCTCATTGGCTCAGAGCTGGTTACTCGCTGACTTTCGGTCCTCTCTGCCCTAGAGGGCTTTTTCGTCTGTGGGAGAGGCTGCTGCCAAACGGATGTTTTCCACCACGGCGACGGGAATCCATCTTTAAAAGCTTCAAGTTGGCCTTGCGTAACAGTTGGTGACTCGGAGACAGTCATCCATCACTAACGATGAGCTTTTCCTCATGGAACCCACTGTGGTTACTAGAGGGAAATGAAGAAACGTTAGCAACAAATACGTGTTGAAAAGTCGTCGCTGTAGGTCAACTATTATCCTTTGGATTGATTCATACCTCGTTGCTTATGCAAACATTCAAAACTGTTCAGAAATTGATTTTCAATGAAAAGAGAAAAGATGTAAATCACGAAAATCGCCTTGTATATATTCATGTTAACATTCGGAGTTATTTTCGGAGTTATTTTTGGTGGCAAGCCTATACCACCTACCCTTCTCAAGTCTTTTTTATTTTTTATTTTTGAATTGTCTTTCAAAACACACAGTCTGATATTTCCTTTTCTTCTCTTTTCCTTCTTCTTTCCGGGCATTGGTGTTTATTCTTTCAATCGCTTTCTATCATCGCATTAATCATCGAGAACAATGGCAACCCAGTACCAGCAATACGGTATTACCCCAGGTCAATCGGCGGAAGCCCCTAAACGACCTCATCTCTATGTCGGCAACCTCTCGCCACGGGTGACAGACTACATTCTGACACAAATCTTTGGTGTTGCTGGTCCCGTCGTCACTGCCAAAATTATCCACGACAGAAATTACCAGCACAGTGGGTACAACTATGGTTTTGTCGAGTATGCCGACATGCGTTCTGCCGAGCAGGCACTTACCACGCTCAATGGCCGAAAGATTTTCGAGACAGAGATCAGGGTTAATTGGGCATACCAAGGGAACCAGAACAAGGAGGATACCCAACACCATTACCATGTGTTTGTTGGAGATTTGAGTCCAGAGGTCAACGATGATGTGCTTTCCAAGGCATTTGGCGCCTTTGGTAGTTTGAGTGAAGCAAGAGTTATGTGGGACATGAACTCGGGAAAAAGCAGAGGCTATGGATTTCTTTCGTTCCGGTACGTTTTGGTTGCTGTTGTCTCCTTGGGCATACTGATAGTTGTTTTCTTGCAGTGACAAAGCTGATGCTGAACAAGCTATCGGGACCATGAATGGAGAATGGCTTGGATCACGTGCTATCCGTGTCAATTGGGCCAACCAAAAGACTCAGACCGGGAGCATTCGAACAGGTACGCCAGGCGGCGGTTTTATGGGCGGCACTCCTCTTCCTCCTCCTGTTCCCAGCAACATTGGTGGTGCTCCGGCAGTTTCTTTTGATTCTGTCGCTACTCAGGTTCCTGATTTTAACACCACTGTTTATGTTGGGAATCTTATCCCATACACCACTCAGGCCGATTTAGTTCCCTTGTTCCAGAATTACGGTTATATCGTTGAGATTAGAATGCAGGCAGACAGAGGATTCGCCTTTGTCAAGCTTGATACCCACCAGAACGCGGCTTTGGCAATTACTCAACTGCAAAACCAGTTGGTTCATGGCAGGCCCATCAAGTGCTCTTGGGGAAAGGACAAGGGTGCTGAAGTCGCAGCGGCCCCTGCCTCTTCTGGCTACCCCATGGTAATTAGTATTTTCAGACACTCAGGCTGTGCTGACCTACTGTCAAAACATAGCAACAACCTCAGATGGGCTACCCGGGTTACAACTATTACGGCGGTTACAACTACAACCAAGCTGGTGTTCCCGGGCAACCTGGCCAACCCGGTGCTATCCCTAATACTCAAGTGGCACCTGTAGCTGATGGACAGCAGCAACAACAAGGAGCATGGGATCCCGCAGCTGCAGCTGCTTATTACCAATCTGGAGGCTGGGGGGGATACTATGGTGCATCTGTTTTTACTCATCCACATTTGACCGGGACTGACAATGTTCTTCAGCTCAAGGACAAGATGGCACCTCGCAAGCACCTGTTGGACATCAGTGAGTGCGTCGTCTAGGATAGAGATAAGGAGAGGGGGTGATAGACAATTGGACGGTTGAGGACGAGAACAAAAGCTTGGGATGCGAATGCATAATCAGATTCACTCGAATTAACTGTGCGTCATCAGCCTAATTCTCTTGGGTATTTTTGACTGTATATATGGCATTCGATACGATGAAAAACTGTCTTTCACAGGTGTTGAGAACAGGAAAACGTAATAGATGATTTATGTAGCTGTCTCTTTGTGCTAACTGCATCTTACCTCTCAGAAGTTGAAGTTCTGAGATGATTTGGATTCCATGTTCGAGCTCTACCACAGCCCTATTGCTGGCACAACATTTGCCTTTCTTCCATACTAATGCTATGAGATTGCATATATACGAAGCCATGTATATGGAAGGAGGCCAGGAAAATCTGATATACACTTATTGACGTGATCTCCTAAACAGAAGGAGAAGATGATTAAATAATAGAATAGTAAGACAAAACACTAATGTAATCCAAAGATAAAGGCTTTTCACGGCATTTCTTCCTCCCGCTATTGAGTACTAAATCTTAATCAACTTGGAGACAAAGTGTAAAATTGTACAACCTTTTTGCCAATACAGTCTTGTTACTGAGCTTTCGAATTTGTATCCCAGTCTCCACGCGTTCTTACTCATAGTTCCAGATCCAAGAACCTTGAGGTGTCATATCCCATCAAAACTCATCCACACATCTGCCCATGCACCCATCACCACCACCTCGTTCTCCCCTGCGTCCTCATTCTGAACCTCCTCCACACTTTTCACTTTCACCTGCCCATGTGTACTATCTGTTTCTGCCCAATATGCTACACCCGTAATGGTATCGGTAGAGTTGGCGAGTACAGTTTCGTTCAAACCAACTCGAGCAAATGACGAGTTTGACTGTACGTTGATAGTACCAATATTGATCTTTCTCGAGCGACCGCTTCGAGAAGGATCAGAAGATGTGATGGGCACCGGATTTGGCAAGTTAACCTCGCCCCAGATTGCTTGGGTAGAGAATGGACCGATATAATTTGGGTGCATGTGGACAGTTATAGGCCCGCGTAAAGTGCTGATTATGGAGGAAAGTGTGATGCTTGTGGGATGATAAAGGTACCGAATGCCGACAGAACCAGAAACTGTATAAAAGCCATTTCGGATTGTGCGTGACGACTTCGTGGTGGCCAGATTGTTGGGAGCAGTGATAGCATGCTTGTCACGGCGCTGATTATTGGAATTTGGCAAAGAAGTATCCAATGTTGTGCCATTGTCATCCATTGTGGTAGGATCATGCAGAATGACATCAGCTGAAATAGAGCCGCTTCCGAGAAGATCAGCTTGAGCGAGCATAAAAGTACATTCGATAACTCACTCTGAGACATTGACACGCAGTTCTTCTGAAACGTTCCATCTCCCGACAAAGTCAAATCCTTTGCTCACAACGTTGCCCGTCTTCAAAGTGACATGTTCAGCATTTATTGCTCCACACTTTGTGTCAATATCCAAATCGCCAAATTCGATCACTTGATCCAAATTACCAAATTTCATCGACATTTGATCGGCGTTGAATGTAAACATTGGAAAGTAGACGGGTGGAGCTTGTTTATTCAAGACAGAGGGAGGTACACGGATGACAATATGGTGAGTGGGAATATATACGGGATTAAGGATACGGCGATTCGAGATTTTGTTGTCCGTTTGTCTAGGACTCTATCTCTTTGTAAGTACCCTTTCGTAAGTCAAAGACAAACTCACATAGATACCAATACCAACTGCATCATCTCGGGTCATGTCACAAACCTTCATCATCTTATCGAGACTCTGCGGACCGGCATACTTGACTAAAACATCCACGACAATAGCATTCTCTTGTCCACTAGCTTTCAAGTCCTTACTCGCCTCTGCGCCAATAAATGAGACTTTTCCAGAGGATCCAAGACCTCGGGTGTCGATAAAGAAATTAGGGGCCGAGCCATTGGATTGAAGCGGGAAAGAGAATGTTGCGATAGAAACAGATGTGGTACCAAAAGGCGTAAAAAGGGTAGAAAGGGAGGAAGTTTGATCGTATGGCGTAAAGTTGTTACAGGTAGTCAATCTACCATCTGCCAATGATGGTCCATCCTACACAGTATCAGTCTCTGATGCTTTTGTCAATATCAACCACCCACTCTAGACTCGACATAGGTTATATTGAAACCATCATCCCATGCCCACGCCGCGGTCCTTCTTCCATCATCACCATCGCCATCGCCATCGCTTCTATCTTTCCACGGTGGGACGGAAACTGTTTGCTCTCTGTAATTGTCATGTTTCATGCCTACCAACAATCCAGTGATCAAAGCCATGGCAATCAATACCAGGATTATGAATACTTGCACCCATCTTCTCCACTTTTTCCACCATTTCCTAACTCGCGCGTTCTGTGGAAGTTGTGTCGATGACGCTTCCCATAATTTTGACGTTGAACCAGCTACAGCTGTTTCTGACGTCCCTTGCGCCGTGTTGCCAGAAGACGACCTATAAACTTCTCCATGTTGTTGAGGAAGCATATCAGAGGTGTGGGTTGTGTGAAACGTCGGCAAAGAACTACCTCTTGCTACATTACCGATAGGCGTTGAACTTCCGCCAGAATCTGGCGGAGATTGCCTGCCATCTCGACCATGATTTAACAAGAAATTTGCAGGAATCACCAATCCCAAATCTGGCCGTCTGCTCCGTTCTCCCATATCTCGCGCAACATTCGCATCCGAAAACACATCGCCTTCCCTTGCATTCGCGCCTATCTCTGTTGGCAGACATACTCCATCAGGCCCATCTGCAGACCCGGCGTGGGATCTACGCTGACGGCTCTCGTACGGTGGAAGGCTCTCTGCATCCCACGCGGACCCGTCAAAGTAAGAGTGTTCTGATGTTGGAGCGACGATGGACAGGGCTGACGCTGACGATGAGAATATTTGTGGATCTTTCTCTGGGTCGGGAGGGATAATCATGGTTGAATATAGCGTCCTTCGTCCAAAAGGAAGAAATAAAAAAAACAAGTACAAAGAAAGAAAAAGAGGCAAAAATAGACACGAAAGTTGAGATGCTTTCCGTGCCTTATTTGCATAGCTCCACTCTATTAGGCGCGCCAATGACCTCTTGTATATACCCATTCCCTATCTGGCATGTTTTGTAATGCTTTTTCCTGTCTTTTTGAGTCTATTCAAGTCCAAGGCATGGATAGACAGCTCTCGCTACGAGAAACCCCAGCAAACGGCCTAGTGATAGCCCCACACCATGTCCCAAGCTGAAACGCAAGACCTGGATTCATTTTGAGCGGCTATGGTACTCCTTCCTGTCCTCTCTGCTCTTTCGACACATCCTTAATCGAAACCTTTGCCTTGCTTCGACTTGACGCTACGAATTTTGATTTTATCCTATAGACATGACAACAAACAACATTAGAATTCTGTCAACAACCTATACATACAACACAAACACAAAAGCGGCGATCTCCGCCTTTTAAAAATTCCACGTCACTTTCCACGTCCATACTATCTCTTTTATTTCTTTTTTATCAATTCAACATTGACAAAGTATCATGGTTGTCATTGCAGCTTCAATTTGTACAAGAAGTGGAAAGCGTGCGTACCTACTGAACGAGCTGTAACTGACAACGGCAGCACTCTTATCCCGTCAATTCAGACCCATCCCGAGATCACGCATCGACAGCCTGCTCGCTGCCTTTCCCAAGCTCATTCCGGTCAACTCACAGCACACAACAGTCGAGACAAATGATGTCCGATTTGTATACCAACCGTTTGAAGAGCTGTATGTCTTGCTTATCACCAACAAGGGCAGCAACATTCTCCAGGTGAGTTGTGCCTCCGTCTGGATCACGCTCAAGCCGATAGGACATCTCGACACTCTCTCTCCTGGTCCGGCTGATTGCCTCTCTCACACCGTTCATGACTGAACCTGCTATCCTGCACCACTCTTTTGACCTTCTCTGCGCGTTTGACGAGATTGTGTCGCTCGGCTACAAGGAAAACGTATCGCTGCTGCAAGTCCGCAACGTCCTCGAGGGTGAATCGCATGAGGAAAAGATCCAAGAGATTATCGCTCGCAACAAGGAAGCCGAGGCCAAGGAGGAGCTCAAGCGACGGGCAAAGCAGCTCGAGATGCAGCGAAGAGAACAGCAGCGACGGGCCCAGCTGGGTGCGGTCGGTGGGATTGGTGGTGGTTATGGCCAGATGGCCGGTGGTTATGCTCCTTCACCGAGATTCGATGCGCCGGCTCCTATCCAGGAGTACAGAACGCCTTCGCCCGCTGCTGCTCTCCCATCCAAGCCCTCGTTCAAGGGCAGCGGCATGAAGCTAGGAAGAAAGGGCAAGCAGAATGACTTGATGTGTGCGCTCGACGACGACCATTCACATGAACCCTTGGCGGCCAGGGAATAATATGTAAAAATGTTGAAAGTGGCTGAATGCATGATGGATTTTTCCGAGCATAAATGTTCCAATTCGTTTTTGAGTCTGCATTTATACCATGTCGAAATCATTCAAGTACGTTATCGGTAAGTGTCGAGGCGAAATCCAACCTCGCTCATGCATAGACAGAGCATATGGAAGAGGACGACGATACGACGCACGCTCTCCCAGCATGGGTCACGCTCGAATACGCCCATATGCTCTCGCTCGTCGGTCCTCTGTCCACCGTCCATTTTACCTCTCTCTCTCCGAGCTCTATCCCACCGCTCGCGTCTGCCCTTTCCAACGCTGCCAAAGCGAAGCCTACGACGCTGCCCATCCTCGACCTGCTCTCCTCGCTGTCTCCGCCCGTTGACCCTCGACGAGTCTGCCTTCTCGACCCCAAGGCCGAGAAGGTCATCGCGCCAGAGGATGCAGAGCGGTTTGACGTGTTTCTGTACGGCGGAATCCTCGGTGACGATCCTCCTCGAGACAGGACGGGAGAGTTGAGAAAGCTGGGCTTTGAAGGGAGGCATCTAGGAGAGAAACAGATGACGACCGACACCGCTGTCGGCGTCACGAAGCGAGTCGTCGAGGACAAGGGTGAGTGAGTGGAAGGCGAGCTAGGCTGACGGCGACAGTCTCGTTGGATGACATTCCGTTTGTCGACTTTCCAACGATCCACTTCAACAAGGTCGAATCTATAGAGATGCCTTTCCGTATGTAGGCTTGTCCTGAGGATGGTCTCGCTAACGATGCATAGGATACGTCAAGGACGACGAAGGAGAGCCTATCCTGCCTCCTGGTATGAAGGAGCATCTCAAGACGGATTTGGATAAGACTATTGAGGATTTCTAATGTATAAAGGCCAAGGTTGCATTGATAAATTGTTTAAAAACTTTCTCGGCGGGTTTTGCTTTTTCCTCTCTTCCATCTTTTTTTTTCTTTTACTCATGCTGGCCCGTCTTCCTCCAGAAATACTTTCTCATATCACTTTTTATCTCTGCATCGCTCAGCCTCCTTCATCAGATGCCATTCCGCCTATCCCACTGTTCCAGACGTGTCGGACAATATACGACGCGGTGGCGCCAGAGACAAACAAACGTCTCTATGCGCGTGTTTTCAAAGCACTTTTTGACGTGGGAGCGGCAGAGAGGAGATTTGGGTGGGACAAGACCGGCAGAGGAAATCAAGGCGATAGTGGTGGTCGGCTGAGAGCGCAAGACTGGGTGGATGAATTGAGGCGGCGAGTGGAAGCGCTGAGCAGGCTCAAGGCTAGGATGGAGCAGGAGAATGTGGCAGGCGTGACGGACGAGGAGCTCTGGGTCGTTTACTTTATGCTCACGGAGAATGATGGCAAGAATATCAAGCACTTGATGGGACGTCAAGCCATGGTCGATTTGCCAGCATTCCTCGACTTGTACCATCGCCAACACCTGCTGGCCGCTGCCTTAGCACCTGGCTATCCGAAGGAGACGGTGGGACGTAGTGTGGCCATGTGGATTGGATGGCTTGTCTTGGAGTCGGGTGAGTTCTCGTCGCTGCGGACTATATCTGACCGGGATTAGGTATGGAAGATGAGACGCCAAAACAGCGGGAAGAACGTCAATACGCACTTCGTCCGTACGTCTTTGCCGCTCCTCGGTACGACGTGTACTTTGCCCCGTGGACACTGCCGACACTGCCAACACTTGGCCTTCATGCGCTTTTGCCCGTCCAGCAGGAGTCAAGCCCCTATGTCGCTGATCTCGTCCCACGTTCACGCGGAGTGAAGGTGAACATTTATGGTCGTACGCTTAGTCTGTGTCCACCGCTCATCAGTCAGGCAGCGATATTGCGGTTCTTTTATTGCGGGTTGGAGGAAGAGCTGGATAGTGATTCGGCAAGCATGGCGATCGCTGCGTTTGTCTCGCGCAAAGAGACAGCTGAGGAGGAAACTTCAAGTGGCCAGGTGACGCCCACTCCGGGAGATCATTCTGGAGATTCGACGGCTGGTTTCGAGGCTATGCGTTTACATGGCAACTCGGTCAGTCCGTTTGTGTCCTCTTCTGCCATTCATGACCGCGACTTTTTCCGTCTCTTGACATGCTACGATCCAACTATCACTCTGGGTATGCCCCGTTCCATATGGCGAGGGTGCTGGGAGGGGTGTTGGGAAGGGTCGTTTTCATTTTTCGATTTTGATGCTTTTCGCGAGATGCTTTCGGGCCAGGCCAAGGTGCTTTATGATGGGCCGTATGGGGAGCAAGCACAGGTATGGAAGCTGAGAGAGACATGGGTAAGAAGAGCCGGTTGGAAGCGGGCACCGATAGGCAAAAGAAGGAAGAGGAACGAGGCCGAGTCAGTGGATGGTTTTGAGGAGGGAAAGTTGGCGGTCAACGGACCGATGCTCAACGCAGGATTCCCAACAGACAAAATATCTCCACTCTTTGACAACCAACCGACATTTGCAGCTACAGAAGCCGCGACGCTGCGCGAATCGATCAAGCAGCAGTTGGATGCGCTTGAAGGCTATGAGCAAGTACCAGACGCTGAGCTGGATGAAATGATGCAAGAAGAGGATGGAGGTCAAAATGCAGGGTTAGAGCTACTTTTGACTGGCACAGGTCACTCTGCATGGGGAAACTTTATATTAAAAGGGCGAGTGCGAGCATGGGACGGTATGGCATCACTTGTCAAGGAGTACGCTGTGAGTCACTCTTGCGCACTATTCTCGTCAATCAATGCTAATAATACATAGCCCGATTCTCGGGGTAAATGGATCTATAGAGGTTACGTTCTCGCTGGGGATGTCTTTGTCGGCCGCTGGCGTGATACCTACACGCCTGAAGCCTACGTAGGATACGAAGGCGCATTCATACTCAATCGTCGATAGCCATGCTCCCTTCGCCACCTCCCACTTTGACATTCATTCTTTCTACCACCTTTTCCGTCCTCCTCTTGACGTTTTCATCCATCTCTGCTTTCAGCACTTTGCATGCTTCCACACCTAATTTCAACATTTTTTCAAACAGATCAACATGCAGACGGGTCTCCATCTGCGCCAATGTAATTTTGCCAGACGTAGGAAGGGAAGCAATCACGACGAACGGAATGTCGGATTCCTCTGGTTGACAGAGGTCTAGAAGGGGTTGTTTGAGATGTAAGCCGACGGAAACTGATGTGACATAGTCAAGGATGGATATGCCCGCATCAAGGAGGGCAAGAGTAGTGGCGTTGATGGCGATAGGAAGGATACCTGTACATCTTGGATCAACAATCTAGGATTTAAACTGTTGTTATGTAACGTGCCTCCATCTGCAGCAAGTACCTGGACGTCGATAGCAATCTCGCTTCGCGGGTAGAGCTGAGTCATGATGACTGGTTCAAATGTCTGTCTTATAGCTGCTCCAATCTCTTGTAACCGTCTGTAAAGCACCTCAGCTTCTTGGTCCAAAACGAGCAGAGACTCACTTGTCACCTCGAGTCTTCTTTGCGCCACCACCAGTCACCCATGGGACTATGCCTACTTCAACGACTACAGACGCTCTATCATGATTGACCTGGGCTCTGTTTTGTGGTTCGCGAGGTCCAAATATAGAGACTTGGACGTGAGTGAGTCCTTGGATGACAGTAGCAGATCCATCGCATGCTGGATGTGTTCCAAGCCTAAAGGTCGTTGAGCGTAGTTCGTATGGCCTTCTCACATCCACTCTGAGTCCGCCATCGTTGAGTATTTCTGTTCTTGAAGAATACATTTTTTAAAAAGTGAAAAGTGAAATTTAAAAATTATTATTTTTATTATTATTATTATAATAATAATAAAAGATTAGAGGTTGAATAATATATCGACGTCACTATTTCCTATCTCTTCTTTTAAAGTACATTTATACATGTAATAGCAAAGACATGCCAACAAGAGAATCCTCGCAGAGGGAAAGTCGTAGGACAGCAACTTTGGAGGGGAATATACCGGTTCACGTGCATGTCCGCCATGCAGAGGCGTTCTGGAGAGGTAAATGTCTTTAGGAGCTGCATAGACAGACACTGACTCTATTGGGACTATGGCAGAGCTTGAAGCAGTTGTAACAGTTCCAAACTCGCCAACGCTGGCTCAACTGGACAATACACTTGGCATGTTTGTCAATTTCTGTGCAGCTTACCACGGTGCGTGATGTATCAGCAGAGCAACTCTAATGGAGTGGTAAAGACAAGTATCTTCCAACACAGCTGGAGATGCAACAGGCAATGGCAATGCTACTCGACTCGGAATTGTTCACATACCATGACGAAAGAATGGTGTCCATTATGATGACAGACGCTCAAGAGGTAGGACGTATCAGCACATAGTTATAGGTTGCTGATAAGGGTATAGAATACCAACCCACACGACTTGTATATTTTGTACTATATCATCTTTTTCTATGGTCAGCGGCACCCAAGACTTTTCAGGTCACATCGAAAGTGGAAGAAGTTGTTGCCTACGTTAGGAGAGGTTGTAGGTGTTGATTATGACGAAGTGAGTCAAAGCCTAGAATAAAGCCTTGGCGGAGCAGCTAACTATCAACAGGTTTTTGTCTTGGGCCTTCCACCTATAGAAAACCGTCTTCGTCTCCCAGCAACTTATCTCTTGTATGAGGTCTGTCGCGTCCAGAAGCTCACGCCTTCTGAACTGTCCAACTTTGACGATCAATTCATTGATCACCTCTTTGATCTTGTCGAGACGACTCGGGACCAGCAAGACGAGAGGTTGAATTATGCCGTGATTAAACTGATTGCGGCTCTGAACGAGCAGTTTATGGTGTCTACCCTTCCTTCTAAAGGTGCACCTACGGGCACTAGACAAGACCAGATGTTGTCACCTCTCACCGCTGAAGGCGAGCACGTCCGGAACCACCACCGAGCAAAGTCTGGACAAGCAAGCAACTACGCACATGACCACCAAGAAGACGCAAAGAAGAATAATCGAGTATTGGTGGTGTTGATGCGCCGTTTAGGGAGCAGCAAGACTTTTGGAGAGAATATGATTTTCATGTTAAATCGAGCGAGTAAGTTTGGGAATCGATGGCTCGGCTTACAAGTACAGAAAACACGCCCGACGATCTCTGCATGCAATTGCTTATACTCAAGATCCTGTATCTATTATTTACGACCCCTGGTACTCAAGAATACTTCTTCACAAACGATCTCAGAGTTTTGTTGGATGTTTTCATTCGAGAACTTGTCGATTTACCCGAGGAATGCGAAGCTGTGAGTCACTTGGTCCTTCGTTTGAGCTCACAAAATCAGCTTCGCCATACCTATCTTCGAGTTTTATACCCCTTACTGAACCATACCCAACTCAAATCTGATACATACAAACGATCACAAATCAAGCTTGTACTAAAATCCCTCATTAGCAACAGTCATATTCGCGAAATCAACCCTACCACAACAAGATTAGTCGAGAGATGCTTGGAAGGATCCAAAACACTAGAGCGGTGCCAGAGGTGAGTCAATCACGACAAAGATTGTTTTAATGGGCCTAAGTAGTGCTGAAAATATCAGAATGCCGACAAGGCAACATCCTGCAGCGTCAAGCATGTCTTTGGAATATGTGGCTGCCACTCTGCCAAAGAAGCATCTAGGTACATCCATCTATACTTATCGTGATCCCATCCGCCAATCTTCTCTCAATGACCTCTCTTCCTCTGGTGCGCAAGAAAAAGACAGACCTCTTTCCTCAGCATCATCCTACTCCACAGCAACCGAAGCGACCAGTCGATCGGCTGATAATACACCCCCTCCTCGTCGACGCAAACCACCCGCACCACCGAGCAAGCCTGGCTTAGCCTCGCGCAAGATGTCAACGGCCTCCTGGACCAATGTTGATTCAGACGGTACTGGGACATCAACATCCGACACACCACTCGCCATAAGTCCAGTGAGCGACGGAGAGGAGCCAGTCGAGAAGTCACCTCCGCTCGCCGTCAAGATATGCCCAGCTAGCCCGCGACCCATGGGGTGGACTACCTTCTCAGCATGAGTTATCAAAGATGACAGAGGGTGCAAG
The DNA here is from genome assembly GCF_001720195.1 of Cryptococcus depauperatus CBS 7841. Lineage (NCBI taxonomy): Eukaryota > Fungi > Basidiomycota > Tremellomycetes > Tremellales > Cryptococcaceae > Cryptococcus > Cryptococcus depauperatus. The sequence goes on along the minus strand of NC_089471.1, from coordinate 1,743,325 downwards.
GGATGAATCAACTATCCAGGAATGTGTTGTGTATAGGGCAAGAGTTGTTTGCACTATCGTTGCATTTATTGGCAGCATAATGCCTTGGATGTAATTATATATATTATGACTGTAAGGGGATGCATTCTGCATCATGTATCAGAGAAAGGGTTTAGAAAGGAAACAAAAACAAAACATAATGACTATTTGAATACATTTCATTCTTTTTCATTTTTATATTGTCATTTCTCTTTTTCATTTCCATCATCTTTATCATTCAACATGTCTTTGAAGAAGCCTCCCTCTCTCCCACTAAGTCTCTTTGCACCCCATGGTCCGCTTGCACTGGGTTGGTCGTTTGGCTGATGCATATCAAGATACTGACACAACAATCAGGCTCAGCACCACTTCCGCCTTCACCTACAGCCATTCATCCAGATTATATCATCGATTCGCACTCTTTTGTGACTTTTACCGAGACAACGCCTGACCCTATATACTATGGCCTCAAAGAAGATTACCCTCGTCCGCCAGTCAAGAATGCTGTCCAGGTGAAGATGGATGTCAGCGCGGAGCCTGCTCAAGCTGTCCTGTGAGTGTCGTTGGATGTGGTAGTCTGCCTTGGGTTGTCGTGCTTGCTGTGATGGCTGACAGTATGGTTTGTGATATCTGGCATTCTGCATGAATTGCAACCCGGCTCAACAGCGGTGTCAAGCCCTTTTCGATCCATCCCACCATTCTTAACCTTGCGTTGGCTACCCCTCCTAGTGTTACCAATATCGCCAAGGGTGCTGTCGATATCATTCTCCCTTCGACGCTTCCGTTGACGGAAAAGGACTGGGACTTGCTGGATGAAGCTGTTGATGCGTTGGAGGGATGCTGGGGTAACGGTAAGGAGGGAACACCGAAATCTGGCAAAATTGTCATCTGTATGTGGATGGTATGCTGTGGATGTTTGCTGATTTGCATCTGAAACACAGCCGGTCTTCTGCTGCCTCCTCTTACTTTGTCCTCTGGCTCTCTCATTCACTCTGACACCTACAGCCTTCATCTTTCCCGACTTGCTTCTCTCTCACTTCACGCCAACGTCTTCTTAAAGGCTCTCCCTCCTGTAGTAAACCTTTCTCAAGGCGATGGTAAGGATGGAAAGTGGTGGGAAAATCGAGAAGAGCTTGAGAGGGTGTTGAGAATGTATAGTATGTCACTCAATACCAGCTTTGTCTCGTGCTAAACGTTTTGTTACCAGTGTCGCATGCGATAGAGACATTTGGCACGCATCGTCTCATCTTTGGCTCTTTTCCTGCTCTCCCCTTGGCTGACCTCGAGCACATCAGCTCTGTCAAAGGTCAGCTAAAGCAGCCTATAAGTAACGACGAGTGGTACGCTGTTTTGCGCAAATGTGTCTCAGAACTCGGCGAGGTCACGGAAGCTATGACGGCAATCATGGGAGGCAACGCTGCCATGGTTTATGACCTTTAGGCTCATTAATGGTATCTTGACTATTTGAGGAGGCCAACACCCTTACAATCATATCACATACCACACATTTATATCTTTAGTTTCTGGGCTATTCTGCATGCTAACGCTAATGATGTGATTCATATATGAAGGAAAGATTTGAAAGTGTTGGATGACGGAAAACGTGACTCGTATAGCAACACGGGAAGAGTAATGTAAATAATATATTGACGATTTTGACAAGGTACTGTTTATAACGCATAATTTTCGAGATGTGAATCTACTAAACACCCACATTGTTTCACATATCCAGTACATTATCTGCCAATTGTCAAGAGATGGACGGTGTATTGCGTAAATGCTTTCTTGACAGCAACTTTTAGGCGAGTAGGCAAAGTTTGAGAATGATGTCCGACAAGAAGATAAGTCTGTTTCTTTTACGGTCGGCATATGCTCGAGCGAACCTTCTTTGCCGACTCTAAATGAGATAGCCCAATGAATTTGATCTCCATAGTCGCACTATCCTTGTTTGTTGTGCTTGCAAACTGTTCGTTGATTGTGGGATAAATTAGAGAGTCATGATGAGTCCAAATGGCTTTTTGCTCTTCACAAATCTGTCTAATTACGGATATGTATCGACCAGTGTCATACGTGGCCAAAACAAAGCAAGGCTTTTGGCAAGACTGAACTCCGAACAAATGCCTACAATAAGGCATCAAGAGTCTCATCGCCAACAAATTGTAAGATGATAGAATGTCATTGGGTTCAATTTTGCTACTCGGGTCAGGTAGGTACTATTATGAAGAGAGGTAGCAAGTTCTCATGTGAATAACTGTTAGCCAAGCGATGCGCAGACTTGGCTGCCCAAGCAATCACTCTGGGACTTCTTGCTCCCACCTTCAATTAGCCTGTTCTAAAAAAGATCGCTGCTGGCGTAAACCTCTTGTCAGCTCTCTGCGTCGAAATCTGTCCTCAGACAATTTGTTAGCCAAAGAAATCAAACCAGATACCGCTACAGATCAAGCCTTCAGTACACTCTTTGGATTTGGGCTTTACCGTCAAACGTTTGATTGGGAAATGGCTCGCGGGCGAGATAACCCTCAACTCGAGTTGGCCTCGGATCCAAGAATGCAATACATCGCCTTATTTCCTACCCTCCGTCTCGTCTTTCCCATACCTTACCCTGTCCACTGCCAACCATGCATCCTTTTCCCCTTCACAGCTCCAACCGATAGGACCAAAGTCACAGTCTGCACAAATCAACCATTTCACCCTACCCTTTTCACAAGACCCAGGAGCATACTGTGGTAGCGTAAAGTCGGCTACCGGACGGGAAAAGCCAATATTGTCAAACTCAAATGGGCCGTTTGGGACATGCCAATAGGCTTGAGACGCTGGGAAAGGAGAAGAAGGATCCTGAGGCAACTATAGCCTATCAACAATGAGTGGATAAGCCATTCAAACCCACTCCATGACCAGACGATTCCACCCAACGTCCTAAACCCGCTCGTAGAGCCACACTGCCACATCCATCTCTCGGGCAATACAGCTTCCTACTGTTTACCCTTTCCTCTAACCCATCCACCGATAGAACGTTGGTGAGCTCCAATAGCGGGGTGGACAATGAGGAAAATGGAATCGTAGGAGTTGTACGTGGGATGGCAGACTGGGAGGCGAGAGCTGAGATGATCTCTGCTTGAGAAGGCTGAGCCATGTCCGACGTTTAGTTCAAGCTGTATCAGCGTTTTTTCAAGATGGAAAACAACATGCTGCAATGGAAAAGAATTAAGAAATCCATGCCAAGATTACGTAAATGGAACCAAACAAATCACTGATCATCAAACGGCATTACTGAGAGATAAAAGCAAACTTGAATTCAAAGTTGTCAATACAATTAACCTGATTCATTCTTATATCTACAAGCTTAAAGTTCATCCTCTCTTATATCTCCAGCTCTTTCCGTAAGAGATCGACGAGGAGCACCCGCAGCTACGACACTAACCATGCCATGGAAGCTTTGGTAGCCACTGTTATACAAGGAATATATCAACTCCCAGACCCCTATCAAAGGTGGGCCCAATCCCTCAAGTGATACAAGTACCGGATACATCTTCTCAGCTCTTCCAAGGTAACCTGGAAAAGGGCATATCCCGACGGTTCCAGGATGGTGGAGTTCCAGACCGTGATGTGGCTGGAATAAACTGTCAGTGACTGACTTGGGATTCAGACCACTTACATGTTGTCCACATTTTTCGAATAGACAGTATAGTAACGATTGGGCTCCATACCGTTGACAGGTATTTTGTTGGTCAAGATAGTGATGGGATTACTTGCGCTCTTGTCCGTCAAGGCGTCTACGCTCTTATTAGCCTCTTTTCCCCCTGGCTTGAAGACATACCCAGTCCTTGGTGGCCTCGGTGTTGTCTATCTTCTCTGCGTCCAGACCGGTAAGATACTTGAAACCTCATATACCGGCCTCAACCACTAAGTTGTCAGCCGTGCTGCGCACGCTGTTGAACAGGTGATTGTTCCCAACGCTACTTCCGCCTATGGATAGGATTGCTTGCCTAAAACCACCGGCAAACCTACCCACGCTCAGCATGTACAACCTGACAGATTAACCTACCAAGCGTCGCCCGCGTTATCGTGAATTGGGCCTGCGGCGTCTTTGTAATTGACAGAAACCTCGTTTACCATTGGATCAGACTGATCCTTCTTATTCGTTGAATCCTTCGGATCCAAGTAGTAGACCTTGAAGCTGGCACTCTCCGCATTGTCCAAATCCCCTTGTTGAGTTGGATATTGTCTCTGAGTTTTTGGTTGAATTTGACACTTGTAAGCGCGCAGAGAGTCGTGGTGAACCAGCCGGCGCCGTCATTCGTTTGGATACCGAGGCAAGTTGGTGCACCGCTAACGTCATAGAGTGGGCCACTCGTTTTGCCAGGGATTTCTCCTGACAATACCGCCGAACTAATAGTGTTAACTGAACTCGTCGCCAATGCAGTTTCTGTGAGGGGGCTTACTATGACTCGGACGATTTGTCAACCATAACACTTGTACGGAGACGTTTGGCTCACCCAGCATAGGCATTCCCACCATAGCAGCAAGTATCGTAAACTGTATCATCTTGTTCCGATTCTGTTCAAAAACTAGCAGAGTGTTGTAAAAGAGCTGCGGTTTATGCGCAGAAATGTCCTGTCAAACGGGAGCCTCAATGATCATGTACCTTTCATCCTCCTGCCAGCATTAGTATCAAAACGCTGCTCCCATTCAACTCTTTATCCACAACGGATGCAACCCTTGTCAAGCTCTCACGTTTCCAAGGCTAGTCAAGGAGAAAGTCAATCTACAGATTTCAAGAACACTCACTGCCAAAAGAATGGACCAAATGTTACACTAACAACACTGTCAGTCGTTTGAGAGCATCAGCGCCATCGTGGGATGCAAACGATCTCAAGCGTAGTCAGCGACAAGCCTGCGTCTGCTAAAAAGAGAACTGGGCTGGCGAGAGTGATCTACATCTTGATTCATACGTACAAGACAGCTTTTTGGATTGGATACAGTGTAGCATGGAGGCTTCAACGTACAAACAAAACGTGTCGACTGTTGAAATATCAATACAATCTAGACTTGTGATATGCAATAAAAGCAGTTCAAAGCGATGCGGTTCCAGTCAAAAGGCTTTCTTCCATTCTATCGCTCTCCGCCTGTTGCTTTTCCACCCAATCCTCCAGCTTGTTGAGCCCTCTCTTGCCTAGACCTTTCCACTCATGTTTCGCTACTGTGCCTCCTCGTCGCACATTGTTTGTCAAGTCCCAGCAAGTTGACATGAGTGTGGGCTCATAGCCATGCCATGCTACGTCTCGGACAGTGTATCGTTTGGATGACGACTTGCTGCCGGCTACAGGCCAGGAAGGATCCGAGTATTCACCAGAGGGAGTGTAGAGAGGGGCCGATTTGGATCGATCAAGGACTATGGCTAACTGTCAGCCGGAATGACAGCCTCATGAATGGCATGGCAGGAGACACAAACCTTGAACCACTGGGGTGTCAACGGCGTCAGTACTATCTTTTATACAAGAAACGTACCACCTACCTCTTCCATCGAGACTCCAGACATGTATTTGTCCATCGGCACTTCCAGAATAGATATAACTCTGGCCAGTGGACTCCACAGGGCTAAAGTGACATCGAATCAGTGTTCTCAACACTGAATGGCCTTTATAAGTCATCACTGAACAATCCAATGGGTGTGAACGGGGCTCTGAACGAGGATAGAGGCTGTCCCGATCTTGAAAACTCGTCAATCTTTAAAACAGTGACAGCAAACAAGTGATTAGTAAAGCTCACAATCAAAGTTACTCGCTCCGTACTTTTCCACGGCGTCTTTCTGATTGTCAAAATCACTCCAGCTTCTCATTTTCCTCAGATCATACAGTCGGGCTACCTGATCTTTTGAATTTGCAACAATATACCTACCATCCCCTTTTGGCGACGTATAGGTTATACCTTCTGTCGCCCCGACAAGGACGCCAGAGGGTACATGCGAAGATAGTGAGCGTCTGTCCCAGACTTTGACATATCCATCATCGGATCCAGATACGAGAACATTGGTAGACGAATGGTCTGCAAAACATACTGCGTTGACATCGTCGGCGTGGCCTTTGACTTTGAGAGAACGGCTTTGAGATTCGAGATCATATATCATGATTTTCCCGTTGGAGCCTCCAGCAATAATCTCCTTACCATCAGCAGAGAATCTGATGCTCCAAATCTTTGCCAAAGTCAGCCAATCGCGAGTAAGATTTGAATACTTGAGTGATGTACTCCATTGCCATAAAACATATTTCGGTCCGACGAATCCGAAAAATCAAGTTCATGATGGTCTTCTTGGAATGCACTGGTGTATAACAGATGAACTTGTGGCGTGATGGAAGAGTAAATCATTCTGGTGACCAGCAGTAAGTATCAACATCTCCAAAGCGCAGAAACATGTCCTACCTTTCTCCCTTTCTATCAATGTCACAATCTGTGATGGTCCATCTCCCCTCAACTCCTTGAACCCTCTTGAATCTCTTCATACTTGAATCTTCCTGATCACCTCCCATGTTGTAAATTTCTTGCCCCCATTCATCTCGGTCAGTATCGTCATACTCGTCTTCTGAAAAGACAGAGCCATTAGAGTCGTCCGGCATTTGCAGAGAAGGACTATTTGTTGTATAGCGTTTGCGCCGTAGTCTCGGTGGTTCTACTGCCGTCCAGTACAAGTGGAGTGTAAAATATTGAGTGGCGGTGTCTTGCAGTCATCCTATGTTTAGGACAAACGCATGCGAATAAGAGCCATAGCTTACAAAAGATAGAGTAGTTTTCTCCTGCGTACTGTCCCACGTAGGGCACAGAAGGATAGGTAGCCACGATAGTCCCTGCATCATTAGGAACAAGGCTCCGATTTATCTTCAATCCGTCAGCCATTGATGCCGGGCAGTATTGTTAAACGCATACCTCTAGCCTAGGGGTATTCCAGCCTCTGACAGTATGCTCCCACTCTCTCGGTCGCTTCTTGCCTTTACCAGCTTTCCAGCCTCCAACGCTTCCAAACTCTCCACTTCTCAACAACTCTGTACCCTTGGAATCTGCAACGGCCTGCTTTTCATGAGACTTTTCGGCCCACAAATTGCCTCGTCTCGCACCAACCAGAGACCTGTGCTCGACCTGTCTTCCAATTAGATCCCTCAAGTCTGCAAAAGAAATAGTCAGAGCATTTTCATTCGGTCTGTCTCTGTCCATGGCCTGCGCAAGATTGGCCAGGTTGGCCACCATCTGAAAGTTTCCTCCTGCTTCGCCTCCTCCATCCTCTTCTTCTCCTTCATCTTGGAAAAGAATCTCGCGAATGTAGTCATTCTCGTGGCCGGAACTATAGTAATCGTCCTCGCGATCGTCGAAATCATCATCTTCGGTAATTTCCTCCATAATCCCTTCAGGATCAAACAGAGCATCATCCGAATCCTCCTCGGGGTACTCTTCAATAAGACGGTTTCTTCTTGGCATGTATATATTATCGAGACCTAAGATAAAATGAAAAAGAGAAAGCGTCTGAATATTGGATACTGATATTTAAACGACGTTGATGAGATGAGAGCCTCCACCTCTGCCTCCACCTCAAACACGTGGTACCCACGTGGCTTTATCTCATCGAGTTGTCAGGACTAAATTTTGCTCGTTGTCAGTTTCTTTTTTGCTTTCATTATATCGTGAAGAATGGGCACTCAAAATCTTCAATGGCCACAAAATATCCCTCATTGCAAAAGTTTTTGTTTAAACTTGCATCGCTCCATCTATTATACGTGACGACCTGTAACCTCTTTGATGAGATGCTGGTTGCAGCCATTCGTAATGTGGCGCTTTTGATATTTGTATTGTCTCAGCCCACCTGGACTTAATCTCAGTTGAGATGTTTTGAAAAATTTCATTGGATCTAAAGCCGCTTTACTCTTCTCTCGGTCCAACAGACTCTGGAATGCACAACGACGTCTAAACAACTCCAAAGTATAGAGAGACAAGTCAACACTAAATGTTGATACTATCGAGGTATCGCCAATGTTGTTCATGATATTCTCTGTACCTATAGCCACAATGGTAAACTGATTCCATAGAAAACCTTGCCGTCTACAGCCTCGAATATCAAGCATCAGCACTATCAACAATAAACTACGGAAAAAGGAATAAAGAATGATTCAAAGAAAGAAATCCGGTAACGTACAGGAATCAGGACACTATCCCCGGAGGGATTTAAAGCTGCGAAAAATCAAAGAGATATATAGTTTTCTAAAACAATAAAGTTGATTCACCAAATTAATTTGAATGTGACTTTAAGTGTTTGTATTGTTTGTTTGAACCTTGAAAAGTCATATATACACATTAAGCAGATACAATCAATAGTAATTGCTGAGAAGAGATATTGAAAAGCCAACAAAATACTCTCTAGGGCAAGGTTTATAGCTGGTGATTTGAATAAAGTTCAAGTCACTCTGGTGCTCTATACCTTTCACAGTGAGATTGGACTCGTTTATGTTTACAGAAAGTTCAAGTAAAAGATTGCTTGCGAGAAGGCGACAGTTGGCTACCAATGCAGCAGAGTTGATATAAAGGTTATGGGTAGAGGATGGAGTGATTGACGGGTATAGCCATGGATATGGATAACCAAGCTTGCTGAATATGAATATGTGCGTTAATGAGAAGGGTACCAAGCATACAACTCTACAGTAGAATATATAGGTTTCATTAAGATATTGGCCTGGCGAAGATCAAACTGATTAGGATGCGTTGTGGTAATACTAATTGGAAGGTTTCCATATGACAATAGCTTTTGATTACTTTTTGTTGATACGGCCGATGACACTCTCTATAATTGATTCTCATAACAAGATATAACGAGAGGATGATTTGTCTAACTGTAAACATATTTGAGACCATTAGAATGTATGACTACTCTATATGTTTTATTAAAGTCTATGTATTTCTCTTCATTTTGTAATCTGTATTTGTTTTTAAATCTCAAACTTTAAGACTCAGCGTAATTCAACTGGTGAATGATGAATTAAGTGAAACGAAAAGGCGGCGATCGCCGCAAACATTTGCCACAGAAAATTTCCGCGAAAAAACGCCGACTGTAACAATTTTCGGGTTTGAGGGTAGCTGTGGCTCCCACGCTGCGGCACATTATTTGCATCTTTTTTAAAAAAATAGTTATTCCTTCAACTTCTCTTTCACATTCAATATAGTGAAGGAGTCTCCTTCTCCCTGTTCCGGACGCTTTTTGCCTAGTGCACGACTCTTTGAAGAAAAAAAGCAGCAAAAATGGTGAGTTGGTATCTTTCTGGGGAGATAGTCATCATCTTTGGTGGTTTTGTTAGCTGACTCATCGTTGTTAATAGGTTAGGTATGTCTTGGATCGTCTCTGTTATAGGGATTATTGCGGGGAGCGTGTATCGTTATCATGGCTATTTAGTTGTGATTTACTCCATGATGGCTTCTTTGGCCATCATCCCGCATATTATCTACTATCTTGAATCGTCGTTGGCAATCAACTCTTAACACTTATCTGACATAAATCATAGGTTTACGGTTGATGAGATCAGGGCTTTGATGGGTACGCACATTTTTCCTCACATTCTCAGCTTTTTGGGAAAAAATGAACTAGCAAAGCTTGGAGATGGGCACTCTCGAATCAGATTAGATGGGAAGATTAATAAATTTTACTAATCGTATTCTATAGACAAGCCCACCAATATCCGAAACATGTCGGTCATTGCCCACGTCGACCACGGCAAATCTACCCTTACCGACTCTCTTGTTTCCAAGGCCGGTATCATTGCCTCTGCCAAGGCCGGTGAGGTGCGTTTCACAGACACTCGGTGGGTGTAGTTCTCTGTTTTGACCACGTGCGAAACACTTATGCGGCAACCTACAGTCAAGATGAAATTGATCGCGGTATCACTATCAAATCTACTGCCATCTCTATGTACTTCTCCCTTGATAAGGAAGATGTTGCCGACATCAAGCAAAAGTCTGACGGTAGGTGCCATTGTAAAAGTATCTATCACAATTCCTGAAACTTATCCACCAACAGGCAACGAGTTCCTTATCAATTTGATTGATTCCCCCGGTCACGTTGACTTTTCTTCCGAAGTTACCGCTGCTCTTCGTGTCACTGATGGGTTAGTTTTGTCAAGTACAATAGATCGCAGCTCACCATTCACAGTGCCCTTGTCGTTGTTGACTGTGTTGAAGGTGTCTGTGTTCAAACTGAAACCGTGCTTCGTCAATCTTTGGCTGAACGAGTCAAGCCTGTTCTTATCATCAACAAAGTCGACCGTGCTCTTCTTGAGTTGCAAGTTTCCAAGGAAGACCTCTACCAGTCTTTCTGTCGAACCATCGAGTCTGTTAACGTCGTCATCTCTACCTACACCGACCCTGTTCTTGGTGACACTCAGGTCTACCCTGACCAGGGTGCTGTCGCTTTCGGTTCTGGTCTCCATGGTTGGGCTTTCTCGCTCCGAAACTTTGCTTCACGATACTCTAAGAAGTTTGGTGTCGACAAACAGAAGCTTATGCCTAAACTCTGGGGTGACAACTACTTCAACCCCAAGACCAAGAAGTGGACCAAATCTGCCGAAGTTGGCGTTGAGCGTGCTTTTAATATGTTTGTTCTTGACCCCATTTTCCGTCTTTTTGACTCTATCATGAACTTCAAAAAAGACGAGATCCCCAAGCTTCTCGAGAAACTTGAGATCAAGCTCACTTCCGAAGAGAAGGACATGGAAGGCAAGCCGCTCCTCAAGGTTGTCATGCGAAAATTCCTTCCTGCCGGTGACTCTCTTCTCGAGATGATTTGTCTTAACCTTCCCTCTCCAGTTACTGCCCAAAAGTACCGTGTCGAAACCCTTTACGAGGGTCCTATGGACGATGAATCTGCCATCGGTATCCGTGACTGTGACCCCAAAGGTCCACTCATGGTTTACATTTCCAAGATGGTTCCTACCTCTGACAAGGGACGATTCTACGCTTTCGGTCGTGTCTTCTCCGGTACCGTTTCTTCTGGACCAAAAGTTCGAATCCAAGGACCAAACTTTGTTCCTGGCAAGAAGGATGACTCTGTTATCAAGTCTGTCCAACGAACTGTTCTTATGATGGGCCGAACTACCGAGGCTATTGAGGATTGTCCTTGCGGTAACATCATCGGTCTTGTTGGTGTGGACCAGTTCTTGCTCAAATCTGGTACCCTCACTACATCTGAGACTGCTCACAATATGCGAGTTATGAAGTTCTCTGTATCTCCTGTCGTGCAGGTTGCTGTCGAATGTAAGAACGCTTCTGACCTTCCCAAACTTGTCGAAGGTCTCAAGCGTCTCTCTAAATCTGACCCTTGTGTAAAGACCTGGATGGGTGATTCCGGTGAAATCATTGTTGCTGGTGCTGGTGAGCTTCACTTGGAGATCTGTCTCAACGATCTTGAAAATGATCACGCTGGTGTTCCCCTCAAAAAGTCTGATCCTGTCGTCGGCTATCGAGAGACTGTCACTGCCGAGTCGTCTATGGTCGCTCTTTCCAAATCTCAAAACAAGCACAACCGTCTTTACGTTAAGGCTCAGCCCCTTGGCGAGGAGCTTACTCGGGACATTGAGGAAGGCAAGGTTGCTCCTCGAGACGACCCCAAGATTCGAGCTCGTTACCTCGCTGACACATATAAATGGGATGTTACTGACGCTAGGAAGATTTGGTGTTTCGGTCCTGATACTACCGGCCCCAACATTTTCCTTGATGGTTCTAAAGCCGTTCAGTACATGAATGAAATCAAGGACTCTGTTGTTGCTGCCTTCCAATGGGCCACCAAGGAGGGTGGTGTTGCTGAAGAACCCATGCGTGGTATACGATTCAACATTCTCGACTGTACTGTTCGTCTTTCAGTTTCAATATTTCAACGCTGATTTCAAAATAGCTTCACGCCGATGCCATTCACCGAGGAGGTGGACAAATTATCCCTACCGCACGACGAGTTTGCTACGCTGCTCAGCTTCTTGCTAAGCCTGCGTTCCAAGAGCCCATGTATTTGGTTGAGATTGCTGTTCCCGAGTCTGCCCAGGGTGGTGTTTACTCTATCCTCAATGTCAGACGAGGCCACGTCTTCTCTGCCGAACAGAGGCCTGGTACCCCAATGTACACCCTTAAAGCTTACCTACCAATTTCTGAGTCTTTTGGTTTCAACGCTGACCTTCGTGCTGCCACTGGTGGCCAGGCCTTCCCCCAGGCTGTAAGTCTCTTTCGCTATCGTTTAGCTTCATCACTGAAACGTTTATAGGTCTTTGACCATTGGGAAGAATTAGGCAGCGGTAAGTAATCTTGTTGGGTCTGAAAGCTCATGACTGACTTCTTTCATAGATCCTACCGAGAAGGGCTCTAAGGGCAACACCTTGGCGGTCAACATCCGAACCAGAAAGGGTTTGAAGCCTGATGTCCCTCCCTATGAAAACTATTATGACAAGCTCTAAGTGTAGGTGGTGGATGTTTGCAAGATGTAGGATTGATGCATGTTGGTATATTGGATTACCTTTTTTGATATCGAGCAGCAAGTTCTTTTTGATTTGTTTAGTCCATTCACTATTTATTAATCAACAAGGGTGTTTGCAAGGAGTATATTTGCTTCATCATGTACCTGCCATCAAATACTCAAAGCTGTTTCGGTCTGGTTTGGGTTAATTTTTATGTTTCGAGTAGCATCAAAAATAGAAGTGAAAATTGACGTTATATTGAGACAACCTCCACTTTTGTGGCTTTCCAGTTGCACTTTTATAATTTTCCTTTTTTTCGTTTCTATTTTGAATCATACTTTTATTATCCATCTATATAGCCATCGAGATGTCTCAGCATCTTGTCGCCCTTCCTAATCAGGAATGTCCGCCTCTCGCCGTCTGGACACTTCCAGCTTTCACTCCTGCTCGTCAAGTTTACCCAGATTGTAAGCTTCCTTGTTTCTTTCGGCGTAGTCGATAGTACTTATAAGCTTTTAGACAACGTTGAAAGAACCGGTTTGATAGACGAAAGAACAGTTGGTAGAGAGAGTGATCCTACAAAGATGGGCGTTTGGGTTTGTTTACTGGATGGTACATTTTCAAACTTGGTGATTAGGTAGATTCAACAGCTGAAGGGATGACAATTAGAAAAGCCACATCTCCATCCGTCATTACTCGCTCTTAATAAGCATCGCTTTGTCGCCCATTCCATTCCTCTTCCACCTAATCCTGCGCAAGATCTTCCTATCAAAAAATCCCAAGTGGGGTCTGCGCTCCTGCTAGACAAAGTGGATATAGAAAATGACGACGAGTGGTTCACTTGGAGATTCACAGAAGAGCCAGAAGCGAGGAGAATAACCTCTCTGCCGCGCAAATAAAGCTATGGAATATGTGTTGTAATGTCATCGTTGCATAGCATATTTGATTATAATCGTATACACAGTTAAATTGATATCTCAATGTAGCCAAGGATCGACAATTACGCCTTGCTACCTTGCTCCTCGTTGTACTTTTGAGCTTCGCCAAGCTTCTGTTTAAACAACTTTTCAGCGTTGGTCCAGACTTCAGCGGTGCTACGCTCAGGAAGTTGGAGTAAAGAGGGAAGAAGGTCAGTGGAGAATTGTTCAGAAGCTTCACGAGGCAACTAATCCAAAGTTAGCAAACACACAGTCTACTGTAGAATGGACTTGCAAGGGTAGGGAGATGATCGATAGAAATGACGGTGCACCGCTTGCCGACGCCCTTCGTATCAACTTCAACTGTAGGCTCAGGGAAGGTAGTGTTGATGTTGTAGATGGGGATGGGGTTATGAGGATTTGTAGTGTCGCAGGAAACATCAACCACAACGGACAATCGGCGGTCATCGCCGGCCGAAGCAATGAAATCAGAAGTGATAAACTTGGGGATAGGTTTGGAAAGGTAAATGCAATTGACAAATATGTCGACATCAAGAATTTCCTGGAACGGGCCACCCTTGGCAGTTTCGGCCATGTCCCACTTCATGATATTCTCTCTAAGATTGTGTCAATTCAGATTTCAGTCTAACTCGACTTACTCAGCAACGCCAGCCTTCCGGAAAAGGTCGACAGCACCCGAACCACATCTTCCCAGGGCACCAATAACCAAAACTTTGACACCATTCTTACCTTCTTTAGTGCCCTCGAGAGCCTCGGAAACTTGCTTCACCATGGCTTGCTCGTTGGGATAAGGCTCCAATCTCTGAAGTACACCCTTGCCTCCATCTTTCTGCTGAGCAGCAAAGGCGAGAGCACCGGCAGCGGCCCCAGCAAATCCGGCATGGAAGCCGAAAGCAGCAACACGTCGATGGGTTATGGGGTCTTCAAGAAACTCTAGGTCGTATAATGTACCATTGCCCTCAGCGAAACGACGGAGGACGTCATTCCAACCACCTTGCTGCTTGTAGCAGTGTGCAAACTGGATGTGGGTGTGAGGTAAAGGATTACTAATACATCTGTCAGCATGGGCTCTTATGATGCATTCAAGTGATGATAGTGCAGAAAGGAGCACATCCATAATGACAACAGCTTGATGGCTTGAGTGACCACCAAAGACGGAAGATAGTGCTGCTACATTGTGCTTTGATAACAAGATACCCACGTAGACTCGGGCAGCTCCTTCAAGCCAATGATGGGGACATCAACGGGGGCACTAGGCCAAGTGTTGTGAGCAACGAGCTTGCAGCCAACGCTACCAATTGTCAGCCAGGTCAAATTATTCCAATCTTACTCTTCAAACTCCTTGTCTTCAAAGATTCGCTGAGGATCCTTTTCGACATAGACATCAAAGTTGTTGTCGAGAAGGATCTTTGCAGTGGTGGGAGTAAGAGCTGAACGATGTTCAAACGGCTTCTTCTCGCACCTAAGCCAGATGGGCTGTCGAGGACGGCTCTGGTCCGAAGTGGTGGCGTTCTCTGGGGCAGACATTGTGACTTGTTTGAAATATAGATGGAAAAGAAAGATAAAAAAGAATGTAATTATTCTATATTGAATGAAGTTAAGAAAAAGTGAGAAAGCCTCAAAATTCGACTCAAAATTCGACTCAATATATTTTGGGAAACTCCAATTGAATTTGTAGCATTTAGGCATTTTGTCCCAAATTCTTGCCATACAAAAATCTATGACGTGTAATTACATTGTCGTCTTAAATATCGATTCAACACTTTTAAACTTTTTCTGTTTTGTCATTTCACAATGTCTGCTTCCAGTCCAAATGACTCGCAAAGCAACCAGACTGTTATAGAAAATGTAGAGCAAAACTCGTCAACTACAGAAAAAACTGTTTCTACTGGTCCTTCCAAGTCAGAGCTCAAGAAGAAAGCTAAGGAAGCCGACAAGGCAAGGAAGGCAGCTGAGCGTGCTGCCAGAGAAGAGGAAGAGAGGAAGAAGAGAGAGGGCAAGGAAGCAGAGGACCATGCTAAACAGAATTATGGTAAACTCCCTTTGCACCAGAGTCAAGAGAGAACTGGTAGGCTGTTTCTTCTTACATAATGTATTGCTGACACTTTTGTAGGCCAGAAAAGGCTCAAGTTTGCCCAGCTTGGCAAGGACATGGTTGGACAGAGAGTTGTGTTCCGTGCTAGACTGCACAACATGCGTCCTCAAGGTGAGTTGACTGCTCTAATGGCCACAAGTCTGCTAATTGATAAACGCAGGTGCCAAGATTGTTTTCCTCACTTTTCGGCAACAAACCCACACTCTTCAGGGGGTTCTTGTTATCTCCAAGGAAAACGACGAGTACCAAGTATCTAAGCAGATGCTCAAGTATGCCCAACTTATTCCTGTGAGTATTATTGGGCACTCTTTTGTGCTCGAGTTGAGTTGGAGATTGGAATGGATGCTGAAAGGGGTCATCTCAGTCCGAGGCCATTGTCCTGGTAGAAGGTGTGATCAAAGAAGCAGAGGTCAAGAGCTGTACCGTTCAAAACTATGAAGTGGGAATCCAAAAAGTCAGCTCACCATTAGCTTTAAGTTTCCGTATTAATGAAAACATAGATATTTACTGCTGTTGAAGTTGGTGATCTTCCCTTCTCTGTTGATGATGCCTCTCGTCCCGAGTCTGAATTTCAGCGCGTGAGTTGCAATTGAGCTATTGAATTTTTTTCTGGTATCCTGTACTGATGCTCTAGTAGATGGAAACTGAGGATATCCAATTTGCTCGAGTCGCTCTTCCCACGCGTCTTGATAACCGGGTGTTGGACCTTCGTGTATGTCACTATCACCACCTTTTGTCTTGGCTGATATCTCTCAGACCCCTTGCAACCAAGCCATCTTCAGAGTACAATCCGGTGTTTGTCAGCTTTTCCGCGAGTACCTCAACTCTGAAGGTTTTGTAGAAATCCACTCTCCTAAACTCCAAGGCGCTGCTACAGAGTCTGGCGCGTCCGTCTTCAAGGTGCAATATTTCAATAGTACTGCTTTCCTTGCTCAATCTCCCCAACTAGCCAAGCAGATGGCCATTGCCGGCGACTTTGAGAGAGTCTATGAGATTGGTCCTGGCAAGTAAATATTTGCATTATCTGGTATTCACGCTGAGTTTGTACAGTTTTCCGAGCTGAAGATTCCAACACACACCGACACTTGACTGAATTTATGGGTCTTGATCTCGAAATGGTCATTGAAGAGCACTACGATGAGGCCATCGACGTTCTCGACAACATGCTACTTTCTATCTTCCACGGTTTGCAACAAAATTATAAACATGAAATCGAATCAGTCAAGAAACAACATCCCCATGATGATTTCAAGTTTTTGGAAAAGACTTTGAGATTACCTTTCAAAGAAGGTATAAAGATGTTGCAAGAGGTTGGTGCTACTGATTCGGAGGGCAACCCTGTTGGTGAATTGGACGACATGAGCACTGAGAATGAAAAACTCCTTGGTCGTCTTGTTCGAGAAAAATACGATACCGACTACTTTATTCTCGATAAGTTTCCTCTTGCCATTCGACCATTCTACACTATGCCCGACCCCTTAGACCCGACAGTTTCCAACTCATACGACTTCTTCATGCGGGGCGAGGAAATCCTCTCAGGGGCTCAGCGTATTCATGACCCCGCTTTCTTGATTGAGAGGATGAAAGCTGTGGGCATAGATCCAGTTAGTATGTCTGGTTACCTCGATGCCTTCAAACTTGGTGCACCTCCTCATGCGGGAGGCGGTATCGGTCTCGAGCGTGTGGTCATGCTGTTTTTAAAACTGGGAAACATCAGAAGAGCAAGCTTGTTTCCTCGAGACCCTAAGCGGTTGATGCCTTGAGTACGATACGGAATTAGGTATTGTACCAATAATCCGTGTGGATAGATGGTATGCAAGAAATGAAATGATTCATCAATACATTTGCTATTCGTAGCAAAGGTTATCTACAATGCAGGGAATCACTATAATCCCAAAAAGAACAATAAGTATAAGCAAAATATTACTTTTGTAGGCAATCAATATTATACGCCATTCCTTAATCAACAGTATGCTCAGATAACTTGCTTGGCGTCCTAATACTTTTGATTCAACGGCTCTCATCTGTCGTTCACTGTACCTCTCTCAGTTGACTCCTTGACATTTTACGCTTATGGCTTGACCGCATTCTTTCACTAGTTTCCAAGAGCGCCGAACCAGGTGCAATGGGAGATGGTGATATGCGATCCAAATCTCGTTGATGATACTAGGCAAGTGAGGTAGGACGGAGGTATAATTGATTGTGTCTATCATGCAAATTTCGAACAGAGTCTTTGAGCGAGGACAAGTATGCAACAGGGAAAGCAAGAGATGACAAGACAGGATGTCAATGAGAAAAGCGAGATGACCCTGTGACTTTCGGGACAAAGCTAGGGATGGGAGGAACAGGCGGCGTATTGGGTACGTCACGAAGGGCATCTGTAGCAATGTTCTCTGAAAGTGTACGCCGTAAGTAAGAGGTACGTTTCCCTTCTTTTCGGCCTTCGCTCTTAATTTCTCTTGATCCACGCACACTTTTGTCTACGCTGACTGGTGAAGCAACGCCAGAAGCCACAATATGTACCGCTGGATCAGGCACATCATTGCCAAACAACAAACCAGGCAAAACTTCTTTGGCTAATTCTCGTACCAATACAGCCCCGTCCTGTCTACTTAGACGTTCGATAATCGGAACAAGACCAAAGCGCTCGATAAGTGTGGCGCGGTCAGGATGTGATTCACAAACAATTTTGGTAAGGCGTAGCAGATTGAGTTTGATAACAGCTTTAGTAGAGCGCTCAAGAGATTCTGATAAACGAGAGAAAAATGGAGGAGCAGAAATAGATGAGGTTAATGATATAGAAAGACGAAGTATTTTGAGGAATCTGATAAACTTTCAGCTTGTACACAATGGGATTGTAAAAGGAGCTGTAACACACGGATCAAGAATACCCTCAAAAGATATGCCAGAAGCTTGTACAAAACACTTGATTAGGCAGTCTGACGCTGATGTTTCTAGTAGCCCGTCTTCCACCCTCGCAGTCTCATCTTGCATCCTGTCATGTTTAAGTCAGTAGATAATTTTGTAAAAATGGGGCCGTTACAAACCAAGCGAGGATCGCATCAAGAGCGCTGACTCTCCAATATGGATCTTCGAGCAAGTTAAGATAAAGCGTAAGGCCATCATTCTGCCACAATAATCTTCTACTTCCTTTGCCAGCATTTGCCAGGTCACATAAAATGGGTAACGCAAATTGTTTGAGGGGACTCTTGTTTTCAATGACCCGTTTGAGAAGAGGGATGATACCACTTGAAGCAGCTTCTTCCTGTCGAGATTTTGACAGGCGAGTCATGGAATAGATTGTCTGGAAAAGATGAGAACAAATTTCCTGTATTCTTGGAGTTAGCAATGTCACTATACATAAACCAGACAGCCGCGTACATTGCTGTGACTACCCTTGATACTCTTGCCTAGTACCTCAACTAGTATCTCCATTGCATTAGAATTTTGCAAAACCTCAATCAATTGAGGGGAAGTTGAAAGATGTTTGACAGCCTTAATAGCTGTTATAAGAAGTTTTCGAGGTAGGAGTTCACAAGCCTTTAGCAATCCTACACATACTGTAAGCTTTGGCTTGTAAAAAGATCATGACGTACGGATCATGACAGTCCTCGCTGCGAACGCCTCTCGTACCCGACTATCAGCTTGAGCTACTTGGCAGAATAATAACAACACATCGATTGCTCGACTAGCCTGCTGTACCATACTGCCCCCATCTTTTCCCTCTTTGACACCCTTATCTCTTGACATTCCTTCATCCTTCAAGATAGCCAACAAAGCGGTGGAAAGAGGATCAATCACCCCTTCACGAACAAACATGCGAACAAAATCGTTACGCGGTGTAGGAGATTGAAGTTCAAAGACTGAGTTGATGCCTTCAAGAGAAGACAGGATGAGTGTCTTGTTGAGCGCATAGTCTTCGTCTAGCAACTCGACAAGAATACGAAGACCTCGACAAGAAATGAACATTTGCAAGGTCAATGCAGACCTTGTCAATTGTCGTATGAATGTTGAGGCCTCAAGTCGGGTCTCAAGAGAGTGTTTCTTGGACGTGTAGGGCTTCATTGAATCAACGTTATGCCATGATTTTGGTTTAGATACATACAATAATCACGGGTATACCGCCAATCAAACAGAAAGATTCTAGCATTTCAACGTCGCTTGTTACAATCTATTAACGTTATCAGTCTCGCTCTGTTGTTCTTGGACCAACGTACCAAATTGACAAGTTTCAGCAACCTCACCGCTACATCTCTACTCAGCCGAGATTCTAACACTTCCAATACTGCCATCATCCCATGTTGCGACACAAAATGACTTTCTAACCCCATCTCGGGTGTAGTGTTCTCTAACAATCCAAGCAGCTCGTCACAAATTGCCCTTAGCTCGACAGCTGATGTATGAGGTGATAATCCTTCAATCAATCTGCTTATGTTTGCCCCCAAGGTAGCTCGCTTATCTCGCAGTAGGTTGGCCTCGAGGTCTTCAGCATCAAAGTTGTCATCAATCTCGGCAAAAGGATCAATCTCAGAATCAGAGTCAGGAAACGAGGAGCTTGAACGTTGAGTAAGCTGCAATGACGATGGTAAAATATTCACACCTATTTCAAAGTCAACATCCCTTAGAGACTGGAATGAAGTAAAACGTACTAGATGCAAGAGGCTGCTCTGTTCCAAAAACATCCTCATAATCCTCCTCGTCATCCTCTGTATACTTTCTCATCTGCTCTTCTACTCCCACTTCCACTTTACCTCTTCCTCTGAGGGAGTTCTGTCTCGAAGAAGGTGGAGATCTAAGCGAATGATTTCGTGGACTTGAGGGTACAGAAAGGCTGGAAGAGGAAGTTGAAGGTGTAGGATTTGAAGTCGAGCGTTGAGGAACAATTGATTTGGACGCGGTTTTGCTAAGGGGTGACAGAGGAAATTTGTGTATATCATCAGGATGCATAAGACCTCTCCGGCTCCTTGACTTGAGGTACAAGTAAAAGTTAGCTTATGCGTCAATAGTGCAAAACAGCGTACCTTGAGATTAGCAAGCTTCATTTGTAAATCTTTGTCATTCTCTTCAACAGCCATGTCTGAGTAATCATCGACAATTCCAGTAGAAACAGCTTTGACCGGTGAGGGCTCTTTGCTCAGTAGTTGACGCTGACGTTGTCGCTGAGAGAGAATTTTGGTTTGGTCCTTAGATATCACAGGAGACGGAGTGGATCGGGTGGGGCGGACAGTTTTCTGATTGATATCCTCAATTGTTTGATCTTCTTTTCGGTCTATCTCTCTATCAGCTTCAAGTCAATGAATGCGGTAGTGAGACTCACTTGGCAGTCTGGATAGGATAATATCAGAAGCAAAATCATCATCCCACTTCTCTGCACTTTCGTTCTCCTTAGCCCTATTGAGTACATCGGTGACCATAAATGTTTTCGTCAACAACCCTGGCCCTTGAAGAATACTGGGTGAGGTACCACCGTTTGTGGTACCTTCTTTAGTAAGGGCCAGCCCTTCTCCATTCTTCGAAGGAAGGGCAAAAAGGGCCAGAGGTGGGTTGGATTCACCTCGTTGACGGATATTGGAAACGGAATGTTTACGAGGAATGGAGAGTGGCAAATGACGAGTTGAACCAATAGCCTTGGGCGAAGCTAGTCCCACGCACAGTCAGGTTTCGGTTGCATACCATGAAGACTCACCATTCAATGCCTCATTCCATTGTTGAACTCTCTGAACTGCTTCGTCATATACAGTCATGGGCTTCTTGGATCTGATGGATCCGCCCCTCACCTTCTCTCTCTTGCTTAGTGTTTTTCTGCCTTGGCTTGAAATGCTTTCATTACCCCCGACAGGTTTGTATTGAGTCGGCAAAAGTGACTCAGAGGTAGCCTTTTTAACCGAAAGCATCCACGGGTGGCGTAAAAGCTTCTTTGCAGAGACTCGAAGATTTGGATCTTTTTGAAAACAGTGGTATAAAAAGTCTTTTACAATCTACCAAGCAGTCAGTAGGGCAACAAATACACGCCTCAGAGCTTACCGGACTGGCACCATCTGGAATCCTCATACTCTCATCTTGAACGATCTTCCACAATGCCTGCATTGGCGCCAAATCTCCATAGGGTGGTTTTCCCTCCAAAAGCTCAACCACGACACACCCTACACTCCAAACATCACTCGCCGTACTCGCTCCGCTCTGTTCTATAACCTCTGGTGCCATCCAATAAGGAGATCCGACCACTTCGGCGTCGGCAGCGTCACTCGCTGCGGGTGTAGTCGTACGAGAAGACACACCAAAATCCGCAAGCTTGACACTACCGTCCTTGTTGGTAAGAATGTTAGCGCCCTTGATATCTCGATGAATGACACCTTGTTCGTGTAAATAGATGAGACCTTCCAACACTTGAGAGATATACACGGCGACAAGACTTTCTGGAAATTTGCCAAACTTTTTGAGGATTGTCTGCAGTGATCCGTTTTCACAATACTCCAAGACAATAAACAAATTCTCCTTGTCTCTTACGAACCCCTTGTATTTGACTATATTGGCATGATTGAGATTCTTGAGAAGGTCAATCTCTGACATGATATCATTGAGAGACGACGGCGGAAGGGAAAGCAGAGATATTGACTTGATGGCCACCGTCTCTCCTGTCAGAAAGTTGAGGGCGCGGTAGACATTGCCAGAGGCGCCTCTGCCCAAGAGGTCTCCTAGTTGGTAGTTTGAGAGAGACACCGCCGACATGGCGCATTGCTGTGAATTTGAATACGCTGTGGAGGTATTGAGGGTGGATATAATGCAGTTGTTGACTGCAGTAAGATCTCAAGCTTGTAGAGTATAAAAACAGAAATAAAGAGAGATACAAAATAGTTCAATCGAAAGATATGTCCAAAAGGCAAAGGGCCAAAAAAAAAAAACGCGTCGGTTTTGTGGCACTTTTATGATTTTAATAGATATGATTATAAATAGCTAATTTCTTTTTTTCTTTTTGACAATTCAATTTGCTCTTTTAATAATCTGGCCGCCATTCTCTTCAACAAAATTGTGATCAAGATGGCACGAAGCGAGAGTAACTACCCATAACAGAGTTGCGACTCGAGCACAGTGAGGACACCCGACTCATTCTCCTGGTATATATCAAAGAATTAGTCATTTGCTTGAAAAATATAGGCAAATGTCTGAAAAGAAACCAAAGAGAAGTATCTCTTCAAAAGCTACTATGGGCAGACTTATCGTATCCAACTTTGCGTATCAATCTTATTGCCTTGTCTAACTCCAACTAGAGTTAGCGCCGTTGTATACCATTGTACACCAAAACATTCGTATGTAAAAGCGAGTGATATGCCCATGGTTCTGTGAAAAGACTTTGTCTCTATTGACATATTGAATCCTCATTGGGCTTGGATTCTGATTTCAGGTCAAATCCAAGGGGCAGTAGTATTCCAAGGAAAAGAAGGCTCGCATGGTTGGGGAATGAGCGTCCATGGTGATTGACTATACCAACCCGAAGAGGTGAATCAACAATCAAGAAAAACGTAGATGAGGCATGATGACTGCTTATAAGCAAATGCATGGTCATAGTCGGACTGGATGACCAAGAGTTGATATGCAACAAGTGTTCCATTCCCAAATATCTTTCTGTGCGATGTGACGCTTTGCGCCCTCATAACCACAGCTTTTTGAGCCCACTTACAAGTCTACTACATGTATTCCATCTTGTTGTAGCTTTGGATATACGCCGTGATCTAGATTTTGCGATTTGCCTAGAGACACTTGCCTTCGCGTTCCATGGATTATACAGCCGTTATATCCAACCCATCCTTCGACAATTTCAACTGAGACAAAACCAAGGTATACTCCATTTTTATATCTTCCAAAGTGACGATATCGACATTCTTCTTTCCCTCTGTAAATTCTTCCTCCGGAATATAACTGGTCTTCCGCCTCTTTGCAACCTAATATCCAACATAAGCATCCTTCCTATTTAAACAGACGCAAAAGAATATTCACTGGCACTGGCTTGACAGGTCTGTTCGTAATGGTCACTGAAATCCATGCATCTTTCTTCTCAAGCAAGGATAAGGCATTGATAGCTGCAAGATAGCTTCGAGCTCTCAAAACGGAAGTTTCACAACCAAGGGATTTATCCGTGTTTTCTGCGTATCGCCGGCCTTGAAGGTACATGATTTCACCCGCTATTTAGAATTAGTTACAACCATGACTAACCAGTTGACATACCGCTTCTGTAGTTTCCTCTTGTGATTTGCCACGAATAAAGCACTTTGTAATAGTTTGGCGTTCGCAATGGGTCGGAATGACGCGCCTTGAAGCGTAACACGTCTTCGACATTTTTTTGGTAATTAACAAAACCCAAAGAATTGAAACGGCCTATCTCATCATGTTCACACATCTCAGAGATCAATTGACCAAGGTAATCACGTTTCCTGACAGAATCCTCCATATGAGTGTCGGGTCATGACAATATGAGATTAAACTTACATATCCAAGAAGGGCATATTCGTGAAAGTCGAGTAAGCCTCCTCAAAAAACCCCATATCCAAATTCGCCATAAAGACTCTGGTCCACAAATCTCTCATGTTAGGCCCATCTTGCTTGGCAGCCTCAATTGCCATGCTGCCAAACTGCGCTACAGCCTCATGTATTTCTTTCGTCTTGAAGGCATCAGATATCTTGGTATAGTACATACATAGACCATTTGGCCCGGTTGTTGATGGGAGTATAGAAGCTAAGGAACCGTCTTTGACGCCTGAAGCAGCTTTCTGTAGATAAGTAACAGCATCATCGATGTCGTCATTCTCTAGACAAGCCCGACCTCTTAGGTAGGCCATACCTGGCGAAAGAGGATACAAACAACTGTAGACACCCGCCAGGTATGGGTGTCCGTCGTTGAGTATGTGCTGTCCCAAAATGACATCTGGTGCCCGAGCCGCCAAATCAACTTGACCATGAGTAAGAATGTTTATCTGGTTTAAGATCTTCAACGCCACAAGCGACGGGAGGCTTACACTCTCCTCCTCTGGCACACACTGCGGAATTTGTTTGGCGAGCAAAGAGTGCAATAGTGAATAGTCTGTCAAGTACTCATCAGAGTCAACCCCTATTTCCTCATCCCGCCTGAATGGTAAACTTGTCATATTTTCCTCCCCATATTTTCTCTTGATTCTGCTTGCTTTGTCTTCTTTAGCAACCTGAGATTTCCCTACGGCTTCGTAACCTGATTGACTGACTAACCATCTCAATACTCGGTATCGATGGTAGCCTACCAAAGCTCGAGCAATGACCGAGATAAATACTTCAGACTTGTCATCTTCGTCCGAGATGCCGCATTCTGAAAGATAAAACATAACCGTGAGGAGAATATTCTGTGCTAAAACATGGCGGGCTTCAACGATTTGGACAACAACGGATGATATGAGGGCATTTCCCAAACCAGAAAAAGACAATTCTTCAAAAACAGGTGAAATCGTGGAGGTTAATGTGTTTTCGAGAATGCTGATACATTGCTCAAGCGCGCCAATGATTGAAGATGTTCTAGATAAGAGGTCTGACACATATACTTTGTCATCTTGCGTCAAATTTGCCTCAAGAAAATCCTCTCGTATAACTCCAGCAAATATCTCTGGTGGCATCTGCAACCCATCACTTAAGCTGTCGTCAACGTGCTTGACGAATGCATCAAGCAAAGTTCCTTGTAATGGTTCGCTTTCGTCTTGTGTTTCTGATATATCTTGCATCTTGAGAAGATTCACCAAGTAGTTTCCAGAGATAGCTATAGCGGCTGTGTTGACGCGTGCGGCTGGTTCTCCTAATTCTGGGTATAACCCACGCAACGAATGCTCTTGCAAAGCCACGAACTCGTCAATGTTAATTTCCGACTTACCAATACGATACACTACGCTAGCTTGGTCAAGAAGTACAGGGACTGCAAACCCTTCCCTGCTTAGTATATAGAATGTTTGTTTGATTTTACATGTGGTCGCAGGCCAGCGAGATTGTCTGTCAAGATCTCTCACGGTAGACCAAACGCCGAGCCACTCTAATTTCTGTTCTTTTCTGAAGGCGTCAATGAGGGGCGCACCAGTTTCGGTATCATATTGAATTTGGGTGTAGTGTCCAATAATGTCGCTATAACGCTTATAAAGTGTAGAGGACGGAGATGAAAGATGCGTCCAGTCTCGGTCATCATTCCTGGAATTCTTATAGATATACTCATCCAAAGCTGTTCGAAGTGTCAGAGTTGAAAACCGCCCAGGGTGGAATAGGTGATCAAGGAAAACAGCGGCAATATCGCGATTGTCAGTAGGTTCTTCATGGCTGAGAGATGATGAGGACAATAATTTGTCGAAGTAGGTAGCATCATATGATGCTGTGTCGTTCAGAGATGTGACAGGTTGCCATCCGCTCAGGAGAGGAGGGTCATTGGCCTCGACATAGGTTGTAAATTGGAAGATGTCGTCCATTGGTATAGATTCACAAGTCATTAAACCTTCCTTGTCCCATGTCACCCATAACCTCCAGCCATTATCCACTCCATGTAGTTTTGCAGGACTCGTGATCTCAAACCCACGAATTTCTGATGATACAGACCTTTTGGAGCAAAATTTCTCTCCAGCAAAGGTAATTTCGTTGATTGCAGTACCTGAAGTAGTAATACGATAAATCGAAAAGTATCCCGGAGAACCAGGGTCATGAGAGCTGGGGACGAATGCGATGACCAAATGAGAGTAACGAGAGGTGGGATTGGGATGATGTATAATGCAAATCATGTTGACTGGGCCATCGACTAATGATTTCGACGACCTTATGTCAGAATCGCGAGAGATTAGCGCTTGAGAAGTTGAACGAAGCTCTAAAGTTTTCAAGCATGATCCAGTTTGGGCATTCCAAGCTCGAAGCTTCTGGTCTCGTGAGAGGGTATATAATACGCGAATGTGATTTTCTTTGTTGAACTCAGCAAAAGAGATAATTTGCTCATGAGAATTAGCCGACCGCGAGAAAAGAGATGGCAGGCGAAACTTGGAGGATCCTCGGTGATGTGTTGCTTCCCAGATCCCATCAACTACGAGCGAGGTATTAGCTACACAATTCAATATCTGTTTTAAAGTCTCACCGAGATTTGAATGTTCAGATCTAGTCAAAATGACAATTCCACCATCACCAGCTCCCAACACGATTGTGTTTTCATCTAATACAGTTGTTGCTCCTACGCCCCCACAAGCAACGATTACATCGTCCGGTACAGGCCATTGCTCCCAGTAATCCTCTTCGTCTGTGTTAAAAACAAACCTGTCATTTGACTCAGATATGAAAGCTCCCAAAGGGAATCGCAACCTGTAAACAAGATTTGTCTGAGACACCACAAGGGCATATAGTTGTTTGTCGCGCGAACTGACGCAAACCATCCTGGAGGAAAGAGGTCGTAAAGGTTCTGGGAAAAACACCCTGATGATTTCGGAGCCAGTGCCATTACTTTTGCGTGTTCTACTGATTACTGGACTAAATGGCCGAAGCTCGAGGACATATCCGTTGAATATGTTTCTAGCGAGGAGATTCGTAGCTTGATCATGGATTACAGATACAGCATGCTCCGGATGTGAAGGCTCTGAGTATGCCTCTTCTGCTATAGGTAGGGACTCATCTCCTAGGATGTGTAGCTCTGGAATGGAATGAGGATGAAGTGGCAATGGTGGAAGGTGTACGTATTCAAGGTTATAAGGAGTATACGAGGCCATCAGAATGAATAGACGGCCTCTTTAAAAAGACTTTCTAAATAATATATATCTGTTGAAAGGTCGAAAAGATGATAAAATGAAATGGCTTTAAAAGATAACTGGGCATTTCTGAAATTGGAAAAATGATGACATCATGACTTTCATTGTAAATTATTTTAGTCAATACACTTTTGCATTTGAGAGACTATCACAAAACATCGTTTGATTTCATTTTACATTTATCGCTCTTGAGACAACCCTTCAAAATCTGATTTCAGCTAGAAGCATTACTCAATATGGATCCTCGGCGACGTAGTAATCAGCGGGGACCATCTTCACTCCCACCCAACCCTAATGTCTACAACAAGACTCCTCAACAATCTTATGGCGGGTCATATCACAATGTCCCACCGCCGTACCACAATCAAGCGCCTGGATACGGCCCACCGCCTCAACATTCAACTCCGGACCCACCTCAAGGCTACAGAGATCCTTCCCAAGGTTATAGGGGCACCCCTCCATCCCAAAACTCTCACAATGGCTATGTGGCTAACCCACGGCCTCATGGTGCAAGGAACAATCCTCCCCCATATTCCTCTGCTGGACCTATTGATTCTCGCATGAGGTCTCAAGATCCAAGGGCAAGGTTTTCAGATAGAGGTTCAAACTACAATGTTCCCACGCCTCCTCTTGGACAAACTCCACCTCCTGTACCAAATTATGGTACTCCTCCCATCCCAGACCGTCCTGTAGATATTACAATGCAAAATCATTACCAGCGACCCTACGGTGGGCAAATGGACGACAATATGCAACAAGGGCCTGTTGCGGCAGTGACTGTGCCTCCTGTTGCCGAACCAATGTCTAACAAGGGTGTGGTAGGAAAGAGAAGACCGCTGTTTTGTGTTGTCTGTGCAAGTAACAATGTGATTTCCTCTCTCTCTCTCTCACCTAGTCAAAGCTAAAGCACGAGCAGAATCGATCTATGGAAGCTCACAATGTACTCAAGTAAGTACTTCACTCAAAATTAACCTGTTTACAGAGTATAACCTTGTTCCTAGCAACCACGCATTTAGAGTGATTTCCGCTGGTACAGGATCTGCAGTCCGTTTGCCTGGACCATCCATTACCCAACCCAATGTCTACAATTTCGGCACACCTTATGACGAGATATACAAAGATCTCGAATCAAAAGACCCAAATTTATACACTCGCAATGGAATCCTTCCAATGCTAGATAGGAACCGGAAGGTAAAACTGGCGCCCGAGAAATGGCAGGACATGAAGACGGTAACGGCTGACGTGGTTATCACATGTGAAGAGAGATGTTTCGATGCTGTCTGTGATAGTATATACCGTTACCTCCGCTATAAGTTAAATATAAGCTGACTAGGGATGGTTAGATCTGTTGGCAAGAGGTGGTGAATACAATAAACCTATACATATCATCAACATTGAAATCAAGGATAATCCCGAAGAAGCACTCATTGCCGGCCGATCTATTCTTGAACTCGCCACAGCAGTCAGTCTTGGTTTCTTTTCGATTCTGTATAGACATTGCGCTGATGAAGGACCTTAGATTGAAGCCTCAAATGACATAGATTCAGAGATTGATACAATTCTCAATACTCATGGAGACAAACATCCACACACCTTGTTGCACACCGTAGGATTTTATTAGGTACAAGTAGTAGATTGATGGCGTTCATGATTATGTATCACCGAGATTATTCAGAAGGTATCGACCTTCTTATGTCAGTGTTGATCTTGGATCAAGAGGTTGCTACATATTGGACTGGACTGAAGCACACCATTTGTCGCTGAGCCATGTAGCATCTATATCAATTCATGCCCTGTATAACTATCTCTTACAACATTTCTTTATCTTCGCTTTGTCCCGGCTTCAATGCCCACCTCATCTTAGGTTGTATCACAACTCATCAGCAAATACTCGTCTGTCCAGCCCAATTTCGCGCTCCTCCATCTTTGATACTCAACTTCTCACTCTCCACTTTGCCTAACAAGTAATTCAACTCCGAAGCCATTTCTCCAAGAGCTTGATACCTCTTTCTTTGTGCATGACCGCTTTTAAATGGGACCATCAGTAAAACTTGGTAGGAAGCTATTTGGAGGACAACAAAAAGTTACGCACAATCGGTCCATGACCAGGATTCCATTGGCTTGGTCAATTTTGCCCTTGATGTTCCCATCCAAAATCAAAGCAACCACAAGCTTCTCCACGTCATCACGAGATATGCTCAATCTTTTCGCAAGGAAATCAAGTTCGAGACGTGTGTATGATTTGATCATGTTGACGATGTACTGCGTTCGAAGTGTACGGAGCAGGTCACCGACAAAATAATTTATGAAAGGATCGTCAGTGATTGTTGCTTGGTTGGCTGCGATTTCAAGCGTTTAGTTTTAGTCAACAAGCAAAGGTGTAATATCACCTTTCAGTATTCTCTCAGCCTCTTGGACATCTCGTCTTTGATGTGCAGCTACTAAATTCGTCATAGCCACAATTTGAGGATCGTTCTTGTATGGTTTTGTCTCTTGTGAGTCGAATGGGTTAATGTCACTCCCCATAAGCATAGTGTTGAGCACAAGGTACTTGAGAACTTGGATTCTTTGGGCAGAACCTGATTCATCGTACTGACGAAATGACTCGAAAAGGTCTTCAGAAGCTTTAGTCCAAGACCCTGCCGTGTGCATCAATGAACGATTCGTTCAAAATAGAGGATACGTACTCTCTTGCATCCACATCTTCCCTCCACATTCCCTGATCACACCCATGATACGGGGGTGAGGAATGGCGTTCCGAACTTGCATTGCAGCATTGTAAATAGCCTAAGAAAGTAGGATTGAACATGACAATTTTAATCACGAATAACTCCACCAACTTTTAGTTTCCTAGTTTCTTTCAGGTCGCTATACATTCGAATTTCCATCGCATAGACTTCAAGCACTTTACAAGATTTAGATGCTTACATTTGTTCGATACAGAAGTGAAAGCTTACAGAGTGAACCTTTGGATTGATCATCCGAAGAGCTTGATCCAGCTGTTGACAAGCAATGCGAACGAAGCTGGGCGAGTATCTGCAGAATCCATACATGTTAGTACTCATCATTCCTTGGGGTATGAGTCATACAGGAGTGAGACGTGAATACTCTTTGCGGTCCAACCAAAGCTTTGCGAGCTTCAGGTTGCATTTAGTCGACAAACGTTCATTCCTGGCTTCATCGCAAATCACTCGAGTGACCTCGTAGAATTTCTCTAAAATATCTAGAGACACTTTAGGAGCTTTTGCAGCGTGCTAATACATGTCAGAATGAGTTTTAATTATATACAACACTTACTTTGCCTTCACCTCCAACATAGTCAAGGATGTTGTTAATGGATTTTTCGGCATAGTTTCTAGTCACAACATTCTAAAGGACACATGAGTAAGAGTACCAATAAAGCTTTTGACCGACTTGGATATAAGTGAGTAATTCCTGGTAAGTTTCCAACGCCTTCACTGGTTCGTGTAAGCGAAGGTAATTCATTTTGGTTATTTGTTTTAAAGACTTGAAGCCCCTATAGCTCATGAGTAACCGCCTTCCCAATGATATAAAGACATACCATTCCCCCTTTTCAATCTGATCATCAACAATAGCTCTGAACGTTTGCAGTGCTGCTTGTGGCTTATCATCTTTAAGAGCTGCTGGATGTTTCAGCTTCATGGTGAAGTTGTCATCAGAAATGTCCTCACACTTGGCTTTGTAGTACTGGTTCTCGACATCGCCAATATCATCCTGTATACCACTATCATCCTCGTCGTCATAATCAAAGTCGTATTCCTGCACAGTCCACAGTTGGTGGGTTTGCTCTCTTGGTCAGTCTGGCCACCAACCTCATCATCTGCGGCATCCTAGGCTTTGCGGTCAGCCCTGTCCATGCACCCTTCTCATAAGCTTACATCCATCATAAACTCATCGTCCGACATGTCGAGAACCGGGCTTTTCAAAAAGCCAAATAATGAAAGTGAAATGTGAATAAAAAGTACATACCTAGAAAGTACAAACCACTTAAAAATCACGTGACATGCATTATGAACACTTTCAACTTCATTTATTTTACTCTCTTAACAAATATCTGAATGACAAGATCGCGCAAGTATCATGGCAGAAATGGGAATAGCATGGCTAATATTGAGTGTAGACGCAAAGAACAACACTACCCAGTCAACGCTGACCCATTATGAGCGCTCACTCTTGCGAAAAGACGGCGCGGCTCGTCGTTTGGGTGGAGACTCTTTCAAGCCACTTGATGCATGTTATCTCTGCTTGTCTCCGTCAAGCGATCCAGTAGCTTGCTCTCAAGGCCACATATATTGTCGAGAATGTTGCCTATCCAACTTGATCAGCCAAAAAGCCAGTATAGAAGCTCAAAAGCGCGATATGGATCGATGGGAAGAAAGAGAACGGGTAGAACGTGACGAGGCGCGGAGAGAGGTGAAGAAGAGGGTTAT
The DNA here is from genome assembly GCF_001720195.1 of Cryptococcus depauperatus CBS 7841. Lineage (NCBI taxonomy): Eukaryota > Fungi > Basidiomycota > Tremellomycetes > Tremellales > Cryptococcaceae > Cryptococcus > Cryptococcus depauperatus. Next base: position 1,711,579 of record NC_089471.1, on the reverse strand, counting down.
TCAAGATTTTGAAACGGGCATGGCATTAGGCGGATCCAGTGGGAAGGGTTTGGTCAAGATGGATCAAGCCAAAAAGGGCGAGGGTGAGAATGAGAACAAATTCAAGCTTGATGCAAGCGCTGTGCAAAAGGCTCTTGAAGCCACGGAATCAAAGGCTATGAAGAATCTGGAGAAAGAACAGGCCGAGGCAAGAAAAGCAAAACTAGCGGCGTTTTGGCTACCCAGTTTGACACCAGAAGCCAAGATAGGACCCATCAAGGATATCAAGTTGCAAACTCTCTGTCATGTAGGCTCATCCCCTCATCCTATATCGTAGGTCAAAGCAATGCTCAAAGAATCTCGCTGATCGGTTGCCTAGGCGCAAGACGATATTCCCTGTCATACTCACTTATCCTCCAGCTTCAAAATCTAATCCAATCTGTCCATCCTGCTCCAAAGAGCTCTCTAACGCCACTTCATCTGTCCTCTTATCTTCGCGTTCTCCAGCCACTACGCACGAGAAAGCTGAAGACGAGCCGAAAAAGAAAAAGCAGAAGAAGGATAAAGAAGCTCCATTTGTCTGTGGGCACGTTATCTGCCAGACTTGTTGCGATACAATTGTCAAGCCTGGAGGAATGTGTTCGGTATGCGAAGCTAAAATCGATGAAAAAGGAAGAATACCGCTAGGAAAAGAAGGGACTGGCTATGCGGCTGCTGGAGGAGCTGAAGTAAAGAAAGCTGTGACTGCTTTCCGGGTATAAAAGTATGTATAAAAGATATATGCACAGTTCACACCAAAGTAGAGTGCTGTATCTTTTTTTCACAATTAACCCTGTTATATTGATCGTGCATCTTTTCTTATTTGCGCCTTTATAATCGCCTTTGTCATCGATGATCAACTACTCCTGATTCTAATGTTTGATTTGCATTTCACAGCACATGTCTTGCTCTAACTGTGTGCGACTACTTTCTTTCTATTTTATGGCTCTAAACTTGTTAGAACCTTTTAAACAAAGTGCAACGTCGAGCATCTCTGATAACCATTTCTAGGCCAGAAGAGATAAGATTTTTAGAAAATGGAAGATCTAAACAAAGAGAAGTTTTTGCTTTTGACTTTTAATATTCTGAACTGCAAATCGTCTTTTTATGTGAAGGCTACCATCGCAAATGCTTTTGATGCCAACATTGGCGAGCTTTAGGTTTAGGTTAACGTACACGTAAACAAGAAACCATCAGAATACAGAACATTCAGTAAACTCATTACAAAAAGATATGGCGACTGCCACAAGTCATTTCCATTGAACAGCATCATTTGATAACATCGTCAATGAGAGACGCTCGGAAGATTCAGCCCACCTAAAGACAGATATTGGTAGCGAATGGCTGTAATCGATGCGAAACAAGACTATTCATACGAGCATGAGGATATTCAACAAAGTCATCACTTCTCACAGTTGTTGTATCGGAGCTTCTCAAGAGATATACTGAATATGTCAATATGCCTTCTCTAATCTGAAATCAAGTCGGAGAATGATCTGGCATCTACTACGATGATCTTCAGTCTTCTCGATAAATTCACCCAATATTACAGACCATTCAAGGTTTTTGTTGCTTCTTACGAATGACCTTCAGATATAGGATTTTCTCCTCAAAATTTCAGCTATAATCAGTTCTAGAGTCGCGTACGCATCACCTTCAGTAAGCAATCAAACAGTCATGGATGAGATTGTCAGGCTTTTTCTCGTAATCAAGATTGTTTTGATAAGCTTGTCATATCTTTTTGCGCGCTTCGACAGAAAGTTCAATATGCTGGTGAATTATAGCAGTTAAATGCTTAAAAATTGTTCTTTACACGGTCTTGTCGGATACAGTTCCAATCAGACGTCTCTCAAAAGTTTCAACATGTTCAGTAAATAAGGCAATATACCTGTAATCTGGTAGCTGGAAACTCACTGTTGCTATATACAAACCAAAATATGGTTAAAAAGAATCCTCCAGTCGAAAATATAGCACGGCGAAGAAAACTCTTATCTATTTTATCATTAAATACCATTTCCAACTATCCTCAAATCAGGCACATAATTGAAAATCAGGCTCATCATCATGGCTATGACCAAGAAATCTATTATATCTAATGAGCTTTTTATTGTTTTGTTATTTTGCCTTCACCTTTATACACCAACCCGACCGTGATGAAGGAATGCCTAGAGGACTCTTCCCTTCCTTATGCTCGTGATGAAAGCTCAACCTCCCAAATCCACTCGGCCTATCCCGCTTATCCAGCTGAAGTCTATGAACACCATGAAGCGTTTGCCGCTGAACTAGAATTTGAGCCAGGAGATGTCGATGTGGGCGCTGCTCTGCAATATTGGACTGCTCTGAGACATATGGGTGGCAAAGGGAAGAAGAAGGATGATATGGATGACGACAGAGGTAAATTCAGATATCTCAAAACTCGTTTATCCAAATGCGTTAAACTGACAGCAAGTAGCGAGTAAATCGCCTTGGAGGTTGAGATCCAAGTTGAAGACTGTAACAGCTGGGCTGTTTATATGTTTAAATCTAGGTGTGGACCCGCCAGATGTTGTAAAGACCAATCCGTGTGCAAAGACTGAGTGCTGGATCGACCCTACTCAATTGCCTGCTGGTAAAGCCATTGATGCTATTGGGAGAAGTGGGTTCTACGTATGAAACATGATCGTGAAAGCTTACTGTTTGTATAGATTTACATCAACAGTTTGAGACTTTGAATCCCAAGGTTAAATACAAAGCAGTACGTTCAAGCTATGATAGAAAGCCATAGTTAATCCGCTGTAGTTTCTTGATCCCTCAGTTGAGGATACCAAGAAGAACTGTATCAGTATGAGAAAGAATACAAAAGATGAGCGTGTCGTGTTCTATTATAATGGTCATGGCGTACCTAGACCAACGCCATCAGGAGAAATATGGGTTTTCAATAAGAGTACGTTTCCATATGACTTTTATCACATAGTTTATTGACAACAGCATAGACTATACACAGTACATACCAGTAAGCCTTTATGACCTCCAAGAATGGCTTGGATCGTAAGTCTCAATCAAGCATTTATAAAAATCCCATTGACAAGCGACAGCCCGTGTATCTATATTTGGGAATGTTCGGCAGCAGGCAACATTCTCAACAATTTTATGAAGTCTGCCGAGCGTAGAGATGTGGAAGCTCGTTATGCCGCTACACAAGCTGGGCACGATGAACCTCGAACGTCTTACACTGAAACTCTTCATCTCGCTGCTTGTCAAGCCAATCAGATCCTTCCCATGTCACCCGATCTCCCCGCAGATCTGTTCACTTGTTGTTTAACGTCTCCAATCGAAACTGCTTTGCGGCATTTCGTCCTTCAAGATCCATTGCGTAGAAATACCGGCTTGAGCCCTGATGACCCACGATCAAGGATTACACTGGATCTTGCTATGAGAATACCGGGGGATTTGAAGGACAGAAGAACACCATTGGGAGAGCTGAGCTGGATTTTTACAGCAGTGACAGACACAATAGCTTGGCTATCGTTTCCTCGAGATATGTTTAATCGGCTATTCAGGCAGGATCTGCTTGTAGCAGCCCTGTTTAGGAATTTTTTACTGGCTCAGAGAATCATGTCTGCTTACCATTGCACTCCGACATCCATTCCCAAGATACCAAATACCCATAACCATCCTCTCTGGGAATCGTGGGACCTCGCTGTGGATGCGTGCCTTGTTCAACTTCCTGGTATCTTTGATCAAGTGGGTGAGCTTGAACCAGGCAAACCGTTGGCAATTCCACCTGGATTGTATAATCCATCAACGTTCTTTGCTCAACACTTGCAAGCATTTGAGGTCTGGCTGCAGCATGGTGCGTCAGTGACTACGAAACGAACAGCAAAAAATACCAGCGGCGCCGTCGCACGGTCTCCGCCTGAACAACTTCCAATTGTCCTTCAGGTCTTGTTATCCCAATCGCATCGTTTAAGAGCCTTGATCCTCATTTCTAGGTTTGTGGATCTCGGACCATGGGCTGTTCACCTTTCTCTATCAATAGGCATTTTCCCGTACGTGCAAAAACTACTCGCGTCGCCAGCTATTGAGCTCAAACCGGTGCTCATCTACATTTGGGCGCGGATCCTTGCAATCGATCAGTCATGTCAAATCGACCTTTTGCGTGATGCGGGCTATACCTACTTTACTCAAATTCTAGCAGCCTATCCACAACAGGGCCACCTCGTTATTCCCAATGCCAACGAACACCGTGCCATGTCAGCATTCATCCTTTCTATTTTATGCAGAGACTTTAGACAAGGCCAAACGGCTTGTCTTAATTCGCACGTATTTGAGGCTTGTGTCACAAGGCTACAAGAAGATGATTGGTTGCTCAAGACTTGGTGTTTGCTCTGTATCGCGCAGATGTGGGCGGAATTTGACGAGGCTAAAGCGATGTTCTGGCAATCTCAGCGACAGGGAGAGTTACTTGCAGCATTGAGAAGTACTTCTGTGGAAGTTCGAGCAGCGGCTCTCTATGCTTTCGGAACGCTTTTAGGGGCATCGGCGCTATCTCCCAATTCAACTATCAAGGGTGGTGGTGGAACGGGTGCGCAGATTGGTCTTTCAGATATTCAGCAATTGGAACTTGAAGCCGGCGTAGCCTTTGCGAGTGTCATGTCTGTCAAAGAAGATGCCAGCCTGTTGGTTCGCAAAGAGCTTGTTGTGGTAATCAGCTGCGTGGTGAGAGAATGGCGAGGATGGTTAGTTTGCGCCGCTTGGGTGTATTATGAACAAGAGGCAGCTTTGATTATGGCAGAAACAGAACAATCCATACCTAAGGATATCGTTTCGGAGACACTCGAAGCTTGGACAATGAATGAGGACAAACACCCGGAAGAATATCAACACAACCTGACACTTTTAAGTAGTTTCAAAGTCCTTTTTGAAACTCTTTTAGATTTATCGGTGGATCCACACACGGAAGTGGCAATGGCTGCTTCGACAGTAGTGGATTATATTGTCGCTTTGCTCATCAGCTCAGCATTTGTACGTGCTGAAGGCTCGGCTATCAGAAACGCCATTCATCAACAATGTTTATCTAAAACCAATACTGCTCTGTCTCGTCAGGCAATCGATGACACCAAACTTTTGCAATTCGGCATGCTTGCCCCTCGCACACGAGTCAACACAAATAGCAACAGGTCCACCGGTGGAAGCACAGGTTCTTCGAAACAAAATGGCTCTGTCGCGAATGCATTGCGTAACCTTGCATCTATCACTGGCCTCACCGCAACCGAGCCACAACAAGATAAAACTACGCCTACACAACCTCGGCATGAGATTCCCACTGCTCCAGATCTCGCTTCATCTACTTACGTTTCTCCTTACCCAGGCTCTTCTCACGAACGCGTTCGACCAGATCCGCACAGCAGCTATCATGTTGGGTCGTCGACGCCTAAAAGCAACGCATCTTCCCTCGGTTATCTCAGTAATCACATGAACGCCCGTTCTTCTCTTGGTGTCCTTCATTCTCGATTAGATCAGACCCCTGTTCAAGCTTACCAAGTCTTGGAGGCACTTACAGAAGAAGACATGGAACGCCTTCGTATGCGACGTATGAAGGGCCGTGAAGCAGGAGGTGATGTCGATGGTAGATATGGTAACAACGGCCTTGCCCGATCCGTGGATCTTGGGCTTGGTATGGTAGCAAGAGAAGTCAAAGATGATGTTCTGCCACTGAGGAGCGGTTATTTTGATTGGGCGATGGATTATTTCAGAACACCTCAGATGAAGGCACCAGATGCGGATGAGCCGGGGAGTACGACGTATAACGAGCAGGCATGGAAGCATCATAGAAATGAAGAGATGGTGGAGAGAAGTCGAGCTTCGGAAGAATATTCAGGTGCGCTTAAATGTTTGTCGGAAGCGGAATACTTATGTTGCAACAGCGATAAACCCTTGGAATGAAGAAGCTGGGACATTGCATAACGATGCATGGCCGTTACAGCTTCTTTTTCACTCTTACGATCCTATTCTCGCTGTCACAGATGATACAGACAAAATTTGGCAAGTCAAGCTGGTCTAATAGTGTATTTTGTGGCTGATGTTTCTGCAGTATCTGGGATTGGCAAGAGAATGTCAAACTCAACAAATTCAGCAGCCAAAACATCATGGGAAGTAGCATATCTTCTATCCATTTTGTCAACGAAATGGCATCCTCTTTGATTCTTACTGCCTCAAGTAAGTGTTTCTTAGCACCTTGTTATTATAATGTCAATGTTGCTAAAAATTCATAGCTGAAGGAAGCATCCGCATCTTTAGAGATTACGAGACACCTGGCGAAACTTCACTAGCATCAGCATTCCGAGCTGTCTCGGATACTTTTCCTGTTGGTCACAGCAGTGGTGTATTGACTGCCTGGGAGCAGCAAAAAGGTCATTTGCTAGTAGGCGGTGACATGAAAGCTGTAAGGTTATGGGACGCGGCAGTTGAGAGGCATCTTCGAGATATCGCAACTCAAGCAGGATCTAATCTGACTGCCATTTCATCCGACGAGCCCGAAGGCAATGTATTTGTTGCTGGTTTTGGTGACGGCGTTGTAAGACTCTTTGACAAGCGTGCGGAAGATGCTGGCGAAGTGGTTTTGAGGACCTGGAGACAACACAAGATCTGGATACAGAGTGTCCACCTTCAAAAAGGTAGTATGCGAGAATTAGTCACTGGCAGGTGAGTTGTGCATTTCCCGCAGCGAGATGAGATTGACCAAGAGCAGCATGGACGGGGAAGTGAGGGTGTGGGATGTAAGAAAGCCGGATGAACCACTGTTTACATTGCCAAAAAGAGATGAAGGGTTGATGGCGTTAGCTGTACATACTGGCGCTCCAGTATTGGCCAGGTGAGATTCGATCTATCACATTATCACTGACATTGATGCTATTATGTACAGGAGTACAGCCATCACTGCGTACTCAACCAAGCAAGATCTTGAAATCACTGGTTTTCGTAATCCACTGAAACCCAAAAGACTAGCAAAGATTACAATACCGGTGCCACCAGCATACAACACTCCAAGATCAAGGCCTGTTGACTTCATGCCAAGCGCATCTTCTTTGGTCTTTCATCCTGTAAGTTCAGGTTAGAAGAAAGGCGTTACTGACCTCGACAGGTCGAAATGGTGGTGGCCGCTGGAGGCTTCGACACGGCTGGAACAGTCAAATTGTACAAATGTCCACCACCAAAGCAATCAAGCACGAATGGCACCATGAATGGAGAATGGTAATAGAGGCCAATGGGGCAGACAGAGATGATTGATACTCGTATAATAAGGTCGATGGCCGCAAAAGTATGCATACAGCTGCTAGTATCTGGCAAAAAGGCTCGAGATAAGGCAAAAAAGCACAACAGATTATGTCTACCCGCAATCGCTCTTTGGACGTTTGCATGCAGCCAGAATGAATATCGCATAAGACAGGATAAACAAAAAAAAAACCTTTAAGTGAATTCTCGCGCTTAAAGGCAAATTTCTTTCGTGCATCCATTTATCAATCCTTTCATCTCTCTTCTTTACTTCTTTTTTCTTCTCTTAACCATCTATCCAAACTCCACCTCATTGTTGGAGCATATACAGAGGTAAGTCTACTTATGATCTTAATGCTCTTGCCCCTTTGCCATCTTTGCCAGTCAGACCGGTTTAGAGGAGAGAATCAAAGGATCGATGCCATGATTATTGTCCTAAAGTCTCTGCTATATGCTGTATCTGCTGGCTATCTGCAGTGTATGCTTCTGTCTGTGGAAAGAAAGACAAACAGAGTCATACCCACTGCCTCTCATTTTAGGTATCGTTGGGTTGTTTACTGCCACACACCTTCATACAAACAGCTAAACCAAATAATCAACCAAAAGATTAAAAGCTAATTGAATAGTGTTTCTCTCTCAACGCTATCAATACCAGCACACCAGCGGATCTTGTTTAGAACGTTTGTGAGCGATAATTGTATAGCAGCCAGGCTCAAGGATATCCGATTCAAAGAGAAGGATGGTAGCGACTGTTATATCGTCTTTTGACTTACAGCCCACCATTTTGACCACTCCTGCCAACGCTTTGGAGCCAACCACTCCGTCCGAGAAGAGTAACAATCTACGACAATCGAAATTTAGTTTGGAACCGAGTGCTAACCTGGCCAGTCCAACTCTATCCGTCTCTTCGCCACCTGTTGATAGGAATGTTCCAGTCAGCTATCACCATGGAGAGAACAATGATGCCGGTCCATCACATTCGACTCCTCGCGCTATCCCACCTCCGCCCAACCCACGGCGGCATCGCTCAGGTGTCCATGTATCCCGTGTGAGAGTCGCGAGTGGGTCTATCAGATTCAAGAGTCAGGGAGATTTGGCATCTATGGGGCATGTGGAAAGGGATGGAAGATTAGGAGAAGAGCAGGGAGAGATGGAAGAGTTGAAGGAGGAGAGATTGGAAGAGGAGGATGTATATGGAAGAAGGCGAGGCCGATTAGAGGGTCGAGGTGGGTGGAAAAGGGTCGTCAGCGAAGGAAGTGTACAGGGAAGTGTGGATGAGAGCGAGGATACTTTCTGGGATAACTCGCAAGTCGTCTAGGTCGTATATGTGAAGTTTTGGTTGACAAAGAGCAGAGCCAGGTATTATCATCACCTTCATTCTCGGCCTTCTTCGCGATCCGGTTCTCTAGCTACATCTCCTGAACAATCGCCTATAGCTTCTGCTAGCCCATCACCTATCTTTGTCCGTCGTAACCTTTCATTACCACAAAACGGTTTTGGCCTTCCGGCTTACATTTCTCAATCACTCTCACCTAATCAACATTTTCTCCATACTCACTTGCCGCCAACTTTTCCTCATGGTAACGGCGCAAATCCAGTGGCGCTTGCCTCGGACCATCATGCACCGGTAACAATGGTTTTTACGCCCACAACTCAGGAGTGGAAGGATATACAGTCTATGCCAGAGTGGAGGACATTACATGGGGTGTCAGCTGGACTGGGTAGCAACGGCAGTAGTGATGACGATGAGAGCAATCAAGAACTCAAGGATCAGTTACAAACGGAACAGCATCATGACAAGACTGAGAAACGAGACAAACGTCCCGCCCTGTGTTCTACCGTGTCAGCAGAGTATCTTGGCCCCGAGAAACAACATGCACTTGATCCTGGTTCTCCAAGTTCTATAGCCCGACCTCTTGAACTTCAGCGCGCAATCACTCAGCCGGAATACAATCAAAATATCATTGCTTCTAGTCCTCTCATATCTCAATGCGAGCCACAAGAAGACACAGAGACAAGTTGCAAAAACAGAGAGAATGGTTTGAGGGGAAAGGGATCGGCTGGAATTCTAGGTTTGGAAACTTGTTCGTTGAATCAGCCAGAATCAATGACAAAGACAGCTGCACAAGCTTCTCAAACTGTAGCATCAAGTGATGACGATGTCATTCTCAATCCTAATCCTGATGATCCACCAGTCAGGTGGAACAGTATAGGTCGAAGCGATTCTCTTCGTGCTGTGCCAAAAGCTGATGCCCCGTCACTACCGCGTACGAAGACCAAACGCGAACGTGAGAGGGAAAAACTTTTAATGAAAGTGGACGAGGAGCTGGACGCGGATCCAAGAACACAAAAGATTAATGATGGCTGGGGCGGCGGGGTCCAAGAAATTGGAAAGGGTTTAGGGTTGGAAAGAGCAAAAAGCAGTTTCAACTTTGTCTCTACAGAGGAGCCTCGCTCAAATGAGCAGGTGTCTGAAGAGGACGTATCTTTGCCACATTTGAGGATAGATCCTGAAGCTCTTGAGCCAAATTCGACAGCCGCTGTGATTGGGGGCCGAGAAAAGCAGTCATTCAATTTATTTGAAAGCACATTTTCAAAACAGAACATGTTAGGTGTAAGAAAAGCTGCACCAACTTTGCCTTTCAAAACGTCCCCTCTCAATTCGACGCCTATCGTTCCGTCTGATGAACCTTCCACTCCATCAACCAGAACAGTCACACCGAGTGAAGCACTTTCTACTCAAGAATCATCTTTCCCGCCTCTACAAGTCACATCTACCACTTTAGATACTATTCGGGACTACAGCCGCAGTCTTCAGCAGCCTGAACGTTCTCCCAAATCCCACAATTCTACGCCTCCCATATCACCTTCATCCGGCCGCAGAAGAGACATGAACAGAGTCAGCCTTGTCGCAGGTCGAGTCGTTCAACCTTTCACATTCCCACCATCGACTTCCCTCCCACCCTCATCGAGCTCCAAAGCAGCCGACACGCCATCTCTTCAATCATTCTCGCCATTCCGTTCCCCAAATCTGCCACCTACTTCACGTTCGTCAAGCACCATTGCACCACATCATCCTTCCATAGATCGACTAGACTCAACGATTAGTATAGCACCTAGCACAGGCGTTCCGAGCGAGTGCGGTACTCCGACAGAAGAGAAAACGAGTGGAATAGGGGGAAGAGGTATTGATGATTATATCATAATCAAGGAAGCAGGCAAGGGGGCGTATGGTCTTGTGATGAGAGCAAAAGTCAAAGGACCGAAAGGGGAGCAGCCTGTTGGTGTATGTGATTCTGCTCTCTGAGATGAATCAAGTACTGAAGAGCAATTCGTAGGATGAAGTAATCATCAAATATATTATCAAAGCGAGGATACTGGCTGATTGCTGGAAAAAGTACGTATCTTGTGGGTGTTGATGTTGAAGATGGTTCGCTGATGCGTTGATAGACACAAGGTGTTGGGACCTATTCCTGTTGAGAGTCAGTCTACAATTAATACTGGGTACAATCCTTCGGCTAATAAGTTGTCTAGTTCATGTAATGGACCAACTACGTCATCTTCTGTACATTCCTCCAAAAACAATGTCACCATGGGATCCAGCTCGTTCCCTTTCTGGTTATTCCGAGGTTGGAAGCAGTACTCCAGTGTCGCAACCCAGTTCCACTGAACTTGACAATAGCAGGCCCATAACTCCTGAGAACATACACAACTTACTGACTACCACACAAAAGTATATTGCAGAGGAAATCAAAAGCTCTCCTCAAAGGGGCCATCCAAATATATGCAAGCTTTTAGACTTTTTTGAAGATAAAGAGTTCTACTATCGTGTGTCTCTTTCGCTCTCTATACTAACAACCTTGATGGCTGATCGCACGGAATAGTGGTCATGCCTCGCTTTGGAACAGGTTTGGATCTCTTCGATCGTGTTGAATCACAACCGTCAGGTCTCGAATCTTTTGAGGTCCGCTCGCTTGTAGGTCAACTAACGGATGCTGTCCGATTTCTTCACGCCAATGGCATTGTACACCGAGATATCAAAGATGAAAATGTCATTCTTGACGGTTCTGGTCATTGCCAGCTCATTGACTTTGGTTCAGCAGCTCATTGGAGACCAGGTAAGAAATGGGACACTTTCTCGGGCACATTGCATTATGCTTCGCCCGAGATTTTGAGAGGTGAAATGTATGGGGGAAAGGAACAAGATGTATGGGCTTTGGGAGTAGTAGCCTATGTCCTCCTCGTGGGCGAGACTCCCTTTTCAGACTTGCCTGATGAAGTCTTGCACGGATTATCAGAGGGAACCAGTGCCAACGCTGCGCTAGTGGCGAGGTGCAGTTCAAGTCAAGAAGGTCTAGAAGCAGATGGCGGAGGGGGACTAGGCGATGCTGCCGACCTTGTAAAGAGGTGCATGGAGATCGAGGCCAATGACCGTCCCAGTGCCAACACGTTGTTGGAACACCGATACCTCAAGGGAAGAGGTGGCTGGGCTGGGAAGAAGGGCTGGGTCATTCCAACGGGCAAGTGAACACAGTAGCATTTTAAGATGACGTAGAGATACTTTATAACTATTGATAGTGGTGTCTAGAATAACCTCATCTTCAGGTTTAAGCTCAATTGAAGGCAACATGCAGTATATTATTAAAATGCTCTTGTGTGCCTATTCCTCGCCTCTTAATCTCCTTCTATCGTTCCAGACATTCATAAAAATCCCTGTGTTGGATGGCGTCGGGACATGATGACTTTCTTGTCCACCGGTCAAACGACGTCTAGTCATTTTTACCTTTTTGTCATTCTTTCTTATTAAACTCTATTTGAGTCTTTAATCATATAAGCAACTCTTGACCAAACATCTTTTCCTCCTGAAATACAGCCAGATAGAGTGTATGCCGTGCTCGAATGCATATCGCCTAGTACAAACTTTTCCGAGCAACTTTGGTTGTAATGTTATACTCTTGTATTTCTCGGCGTGTTCTCATCAACAACTCTGTCTTTAGGCATTGGAGTAACTCTGAGTGTATAGCAGACGTTTCCAGCTTGAATTTTAAAGCATTCGGTATAGTTTCAATAACACCGCCCTTTCATCCGGCTGTCTATCCCTTGTCTCCTCCTTCACATCCCTCATCAAGCCCTTCTTTCTACTGGCGCGAGGTTGATAAACAAACTCACGCCATACCTCATATGAGCCGTCACAAAACGAGAAGCGAAATGATGGCAACGGCTGTACGATTCTACCAAGCCACGACATGCCCAATTCCATAGAGACACAGTATTCGGGGGTAGCTACACTCTTTGTCCACTCTAGCTGTCCCTTGACAAGAGGCAGGAGTCCAGTAAAGAATGATGAACAGCTATCGTTCGTCGGGCCTGCGATTTCAACCTAGTGGGAATAAGTTTTGAAGGCAAATTCCACCAAAGTCCCAAGATGACAGACATGTCAACCAAATCAAACAAGAGCCCACACTGGTGTCTATACCTGACAGTCTGCTCAGACATGGTATAGCCAAGTATACCTTCCTACCGTACTCTCAAGGGCGGTCTTTTGGGGAAAAGGCAAGTTTAGTACGGTCTACAAAGTTACCGGGATGGATGGGAGATGGGTGAGTGATGGCATTCCCAACGAAGGGCCAAGAATGTTGATATTTCGAGACAAGCATGCACTCCAATATACACCTCTCTATCACCATCATCCTCTCATCGCTGTCCGACTGCTCCGCAAGTCCACATTCTTGTGTGACTTGCCTGGACGTCCATGTTTGGTTGGCATAGAAGGTTAGATCCGGACACCAGGACACTGTTATCTTATCGGTAGGTCCTTTAGGAACACCGATTGGAATCGGTTAAGATTTGCTAATAATCTGCAGGCAGAAGATTAAGCCACAAAGCATGTTCCACTGCCATCGCATCTGTTACCGATCGCTCCGTCCAGGGCAGTGTACATCCTAGACCAGTTATTGTCTTGCGTAGGGGACAGGCTGTATGAAAAGGGTCGAGTGTGTCATCAAGACTTGAAGGGCGACAGTGTGCTGGTTGGGACCGAGATGGGAGATGTAATCATCCTGGATAAGCCGTCAGAATTGGCATTTGTATTCCGAATTAAGAAAGACACATTTGGGATTAGCAACGAGATTCTCCATGAGCGAACCAAAACTGACAACATGTTGCGGTAGCTCTGCTTTCCATGTAAGCCTTTGCCCTCTACACCCATTTGACTAAACCTCAGTCACTGGAAAACCATTCTCGCTCCATCCCATCCCTCCAGAGAGGTCACTTACTACGGTCCCGAGCTTGACATATGGTTTATCACCATTATTCTCCTCTTTCGCTGCAAGCTCGTTTTCTGCTGGGATCCAAACATGTTTCTTCCTACTTGATGGGCGAGTGTGTCATGGACTGAATGAGAGAGTGGGATGAAATGTATCCTCCAGATTCGCCCAGGCGACCCAAATCCAATCGTAGCTTTTTAACGTGCGATGAGAAAGAGGTTGGGAAAGAGGTAGTTGATTTAGACAGGGAAAGAGAGGAATGGAAGAGAGTTCAAAAGGCGATACAAAGTTTCTTGAGTATTGGCGGAAAGCAAAGAATGTAGGGTTTTCAAACGTAGGAGATTGAGGAGGAGACTCGAAACAAACTGGAAAGGTGGGATGCCGAGTCATCAGGCCAGAGCAATTTTGAGTCGACGACGTTTATCCCTGCAGAATTCAAGTATCTCTTGCGATCTGCTGGCATCCTCTATCATGTCCTCCCAAATCCGTCTTTTCTGTCGCCGAGCGTATCTCCAAGTTATCCACAGCACTCGTTACACCCACCACCAGCTGCTCTGTCTCAATACCTCCTAGCAAGAGTGAGAACAAGACGCAATATTTAGAAGCAGGCGGTCAGTCCTTGTCAGGAGAGTCAGCAGGGGGTAAGAAGCACAACAAGGCGTTGAGTTGTTTTATCAAAATTGAGTTCAGCAGTCTACTCTCTTCATCCCTTGGCCAGGAGTTAATTCAAGTCAAGAGGCCATCCGATGTGGCAAGATGCCGACAGGAGGATTTCAATAGAGGACTCACTTCGCTTCACTCCTTTACCTCGTTGATACCTGTTACTCACTCTTAATCACGTTCTTCTCTACCCAGCCATTGTCCATATTCATGCTGTCTAGCGTCAGTCTCGTCTCTACCTTGCTGTCCCAAGATCCAGCTTCGTCATACAACATATGCCAGAGATGCTTATATATCAGCCCCATATTCACCTCTTGGCGGACGAATGAGTTTGAAAAATGAAGTTGCTGGGTCTCTTTCAACCTGTTTAAGCAGCAGGACAGATAGTAGGACATCTTTCCAATCCGGCGATCACGACCAACCCTTCAATCTTTCTCATCAGTCCCACAAGTCGGACACAGACACATAGGTGAACACGCTTATCTGTCTGATACAAAAGCGTACGAGTTGTTGGGTAGCGTATTGGATGTGAAGTTTAAAGAATTATTCAATACAGCTCAGAGAAAAGATACCAGTCATGTCCCCTATACATTTAGTAGACATTGCAGGCGAAATCACGGTAATGGGGAGAGTTCCGGCGAGAAGAAGCGGAAACGGTTTACCGTTGTTTCGTCCACAGCACCTGTCCAACAGCGCGCACAAAGGTCAGCCTGACGCACCTCAAGTGTCACCTGTAAGATTAATTGTCAATCTCTCTCCATTAGGCAGTGAGGCAGCCAAAGTATGGCACTTACTGAAATGTGCCCTGAAAATAAACAAAGAGAGTTGGCGAAAAGAGCAAAGGCAGATCCCAGTCAAGAGCAGAGAGGTTAGCTGAGACTGCTTGGGAAATTAACTGAAAAGGGCATAATAAAGTCAGCATCTGAAGAGGTTTAGAAAATCATCAGCCGTGGGATCACAATCTGTGTTTAGATCTTGTATCAAAGAAAGAAATACATCTTGAATTATGCAACGCCACACCACAAGATGGTTGAAATAACAAATCTTCAGGGCCATACCTAATACCTAGGCCTCTCGTCGTACCTGCTAGACCTGTCGTCTCTCCTGCTGTCGTAACGGCCGTCGCGATCACTACGATAATAATAAGGATCACTGTGTCAAGGAATATGAAAGAAGGGCATGGCGTAAAACGCTCAGTCACAATGAAATAGTAACATGTCCAGGGAAAAATATCAAGACTTACGAAGGAGGGGCACCTCGATAATAATCATCATAACTGTTACCATGTCAGCACAAGCTTGCACCATAAAAGCAGAACCTACCGATCACGGGCATATCGGTCATCATGCCTGCGATCGTCGTATCTTTCACGTCGATCATATCTTTCGCGTTCCTCGTCTTTGCAGCCAATCAATAACTGCTCAAGGTTGGATAACCAAAGACTTACAACCGCGAGAAGGGGCTCGGTCAACGTATCGAGCGTCATAAGACCTAGGTTGATAAGGCCTGTCATAACTAGAACCGTAATGGGGTCGAGAGTCTGCCTTGACACCATGGTATCGACCAGGGGTGGGAGTGCGAGCGCGACCCCGTCGAGCCTGCACTATTGTCAACCATGTGATCGTTTCTTTTATACATACATGGGCAACAGTGACGGTCTTGCCTTCAATGTTCTGACCAGACAGCTGGTCAATAGCCGCTTGAGCCTCTTCGTTGGTTTGCATCATGACAAAACCAAAACCACGAGACTCTTCTATTCTTACCATCAGCATATAAACGTGTGATACAATGGACGTACGGGAATGCGGGTCAACCATTATTTGTACCTTGACAACCTTGCCTGCTTTGGAAAACAAGTCTTCGAGCATACGCTCGTTGACAACACGAGACAAACCACTGACGTGAAGGTTGTTTCCCTTGTTGACGGGAGCCGGGCCATCGGTTCTACTTTCGTCAACCTACACACTACCAACCACACCCACTCACCGTCCTCTTTCCTCAGCCCTGGCAGGACTTCGACTCCTGTCCCTTCTTGGACTCCTGGCATCGTCGCCACGAGCTTCTCGCCTAGGAGAATTGTCTCTGGCATAGACATCGCCGTTGCCAACAGCAGCAGAATCACCTTTCCAGACTGTTGTGGTGGAAAAAGTCAGCCGTTAGTCGATAGTCGGATTCCGGTCGATACGCCATGTCTGAACAGGAATCGAAAGAAAAAAAAGGGCGGACAAGATACACGCGAAAAGGCGAAACACCGCGATATTCCATGCCATGGCTAAACGCCAGATCGACCCGCCGGAAATGGACAAGAAATCCAGGATGCTGGACAGCGTAACGCTGAAAAAAAAAAGGCGATACCGAAAGCTCGCTTGTCAAACCACGCGACGGTCATCCTGTTTGCCTCCACGAGAAGCACTCCCAAATACTCGGATGCGTCCAGAGCAGTCTCATCGTGATACCGCCGCATACCAGATCTACAAAAAGCGGGCCGAGAGACTGTCCTACAAGGCGGAAGGGTGATGCAGCCCATGGCTTGTGAGAGCGAGTGAGAGCTGAGACATACCGTCGTTAGGGTCGGACATGATGGATGATGGATGTAAAAGTAGTGTAATAGAAAAAGAAGACGAGAGAATGTGATTTGGCAAAAAGCGGAAGATTGGCCGGCAATATTCGGAATTATCCGATGTGGCGTTTTCCCAACCCCTCGATGACACGACTGGACATTCTTCTTTTCCCCAATGCCAATGCCAGCCGTCATTGTCTCTGGTTGTCCTGCACACTGCCAGCTTCCAAGCATAGCTGTCTCCTGACAGACTCTATGCAGTGCCGCGGCGCAGCTGGTCCTGTTCCTTCTCCTACACACAGCACGACAACCCAGCCGCTGCTACCCAAACCTCTTTGTTATACGTCTATCGTCTATACGCCTATCGTCTATCGTCTGTACGGCCATACTCACCACGCTACACAAGCCCAGACTATGCAAACTCTCTCGTGGACCTTTCAGACGCTGGCCACACCCGCACCCTTGATGCCTCGTGTCCTGATCTTTCCTCCTCCCCACGCTCAGCAACGTTGTCCCACGATCGCCTGGTGTATGCCCGGTAATGCCGCATGCTTCCGGGGGTAGCCGTGGTCGGCGTGAACTTACGGTGGGTGGCAAATCGTCCAACCACGGCAGACGCTGCTTCTTAAGAAGACAGACGGGTGACGGGTGACTGTACCGTCTGATGGTGCCTCGCATGTTCTGCGCCGCTCCTCCCGAGGATGTTCGCACATTTCGAGGACTAGCGCATGCTCCGATCTTTTTTCTCTTGGCCGGCTCTTGTGCTGATGCGATGATAAATACCCCAACGGTTTGGACAGGGGAAAAGTTTGTCGCCACCTAGGTAAATCCCCAGTTTGTTCAATCCCGGTGGACCAGCCAGGCACGCCCGTCGTTTATATAACATGTCGACCCATCACGAAGGTCTCGTCGACGATATCTTTGATTCCTCCTTTTCATGTGGGTTGGGCCAGGCGGAACGCGGGCTGACGGCGCAGATAGCAACTCGATGGAGTATTACATTGCGACGCCGGAGACCAAGTCTCCCGAGGCTCGGGACAAGTCGCCCAAATGTACGTGCTGGCGACGCGTCGTGCGCTGACAGGCCGTAGCGTCAGCAGAGAACCAGTTCTCGCTCTCTCCTCTGTCTTTGGGAGGGCCGGTGCAGCCGATAGACATTTCTTCCAATTACTTTTCATATCCTCCCAGCGCACTCACCTATCAGCAACAGCAGAGTCCCACCGCGTCTCATCCCTCGTTTTTTCATCCGTATCGCTCGCCCGTGACGGGCGAATTCTCTCGATCACCCAAGTCGCCCAAATCGCCCGCGCTGTCTTCCTCGCCCCATGGCTCCATCGCGTCCAACCGGCTGTCGTTTAGTGCAGCGACTGCCGTTTCTCCTGCTCTCGTTTCACCCCATAGTATAGCAGGATCTGTCGACGCCTCGCCCAATCAAAACTATCCGTACACGTACCCCTTTTACGGCAGTCCTCTGTCGGGCGGTGTTTCGACGTTGGGCAATGTGTCTCCTAATGGGCCGGGGCTGAGTATGGTGGCTGGTTTTCCGTACCCAACGGGCACGGTTCCTCAGTCGCCTGCCAAAAGTCAAGGTGTCATGCGTAGTTTGAGAAGTCGCGGTAAAGGTGCAAAAAAGACAAAGCGGGATGACGCGTCGAGCGATGAAGAAGAAGACGAGGAGAGTCCGAAAGACAGCCTTGGCTTGACGGGGTGAGTCATGTGTTTATAGGTAGGCAAAGCTGACGTGACTAGCCGCGGCGATGACCGTCTGCCGGTGTCTAACAAACGAGAAGATGTTCGAAGGGCAAGGATCGAGAGTGAACAGGTGAGCTTTCGATCGCGTCGGGGTTCTCGTTATGGTGGTATACTGACACAAGAATGAATAGCGAAGGCGAGATGAATTGCGGGAAGGTTTCAAAAGACTCAAAGACGCTCTGCCTCCTTCGAATCAGAGGGCATCCAAATCAAGTCTACTCGACCGATGTATGTAGTCCACTTTCCTCTGAATTATACTCATGCTGTTGTAGCTGTTTTGCATATCCAAGCTATTGAAGGCGCAAACAGGTACCTTTTGGCGCAACTTGAGGAACAGCAAAGAGAGTGTACGAAACTACGAGAGTATGTCGCGTCCTGTTCTCTATGATCATGGTTGACCCTTGGCAGAATTTTGCACGGCGGGGTGATGAACCGCACTGCCTCTGACAGCCCTGAACAAGCTGGAAGGAGCTATTAAGCCTAGATGTGTCTGACTGATCAGTGAATAAGGGTTGTCGATAACTTTTGTGAGTCTCACTCTTCACATCTAGACACAAGCTAAGACCGTATAGACGGAATATTTTGCTTGTATCTATCTTGTGGAATCGCCTGGCTTTTCGCATAAATCCCTTCAGTACTCAATGCTTGAGTCATCCCTCAATGTTCATTTCTACATCACGTTCTCCTTCATGTTCTATCGGTTTTGCCATAACACCTTGCGTGTTAATGTTTCAAACAAGCTCTCGCACCGCTTATTGACCTGTATCATATGGAATGGGTTACGACGTTTTTTTGGCTCTACGTTCTCCGACAACGAAATTCACGGTTTGATGAAATTTTATTCCTCTCGACTCGGTCTCAGGCTTTTTCAGATTTTTCAGCGCCAGTCTCACTCTGTTTCAATCTCTCTGATATTCTACTCCATCTTGGCTCTGGATTCCTTTCGGTTTATTCCTCTCGATCGACCCTTCTTCACTCGGCTATGACTGTTCCATATGGTCTCCTCTCCGCCGCTTGTGCCATACTCTGATATTTCCTTCTTACTCTATGACCCCTCATACATTTTCGACATGTTTAACTCAATCCCATACTCAAAGATAGCGTCACTCGGTTTGCTCGGGTGTACGTTGCTTTGCTCGAGTTCCTATTGATAAGGAATACAACGCGGCAATGGATCTTTGTGTCTTACCAATTCATCTGATTAGGAGATAGTATCGCCCCCCAGCCTGTTCTTGATGAACAGAAATGATATTGCTTTGGTTGTAGACGGGCCCGAAATTGAAGGGTCACTGCATTCAATGGATCTCCTGCTCACTTGTTCTCATTTCCCTTTACCTTCGCTCTTAACTCCCAATTTTCGGTGCAATCTTACATTCGCGACAAACAATCCCTTCTCTTGGCTTGATGCGCAGAGCGAGAAAGTTGTTGTGGGGTGGAATCGCGCTATGAAACGCACAATTGTCAGGACAAAGCAATACATATTGAGATTGTTTGATTTGTTTTGGGAAAGTTGAACTTGTGGGTTACAACATACAACCTTTCAAATGCTGTGAATACAAGAGTGCTTTGCGCTTGGTTTGCTTGTCTCGTTTCTATCTTTTTTTATTTTCTTTTTTTATATATACCATTTTTCTTCCTCTTCTTACGTGGTAGGCTACGAATTCTCAAGTTGGTTAGATAGTCTGGTTTGATTTGCGTACTCATTCTCTTTGCTCATTTTTCGTATCATCTCTCGTTTCTTTTCTCGGTGCTCATTTCTTTAAGAATAATCTTCGTCTTATTTCATGCTTTATCTTTCATTTTCTTTCGATCAGTCTCGTTTCAGCTTTTCTTTTTTTCTTTCAGTTTGGTGCGATACGTTCTGTGTATACGATCAAATCAATCCAGTTGAGTCATCTCTATCCTCTTAAGCGAAAACTGACAAAAGCTTAGTACATATGTTGAACTCCTTTTCACAACTCTTTGTATTCAAGTTTCTGATGACTCGATGCCTTGAGTCAGTCCTTCTATCCTTTTGCTAAGCCGCTTTACTAACATTGACCTTTCTCTGAAGCACGTTGAATAACATTAACTCTTTACTGCACTTGCTCTTATGGCTTTGCCTTTTCATCAACTTTTAATTCCGATTCATAAACCAAACTCGATGCGATATGAAAAAGAGTCAGTAGCCCTGGTATGGTTGCTTTTCCTTGGATCCTTGACGGTGAACGGAAATGGACTGATTCTTTTTTCTTTCTCTGGGGGAGAGAAAGAAATTTCTTTGGGATTTGGAGTATGAGCGGAAGGAGGAGGTGGACATACGTTTTTGATGATTTGTAACGATAACCACGATCTTTTATGAAAAATATTAAATTGTATACTCTGGCTCTGACCAAGTCACCGACGAGTTTGATGATCTGTTAAGGCATGACTGTTGATAACCAATGGTCAAATGTAATGAAGATGTAAGACTGGTAGATCATTTGGTACATGATACTACACAGCTCTCTTGTATTCCGTTCCATTTCAACTGAATCCATTCGTATTTATTACACAAGATGTCTACCATCGTGTGCGGCCGAGTTGAGACGGCTGTGCCTCTTCATTTGCCAACAACACATCAATCAAGGCGCACCAGAAAGCACGCAAGGGACTCACAAAATCAGCAAACAGATCCAGGCAGACCATATCATCGTCGTTCACCGTATATCCTTGGATTTGTACCGAAAACTTGGCTTTCGGAATTTCCTTGGGGAGTGCCACAGTTTGTTCAACCTTGTATGGGCCGGGATGGACGGGGCATTGGACAGAGGCATTGTTATTAAGGGCTTCTTCACAGAGGTCGAATCGTTTCTGGAAGAGCTTGATGAGGCCAAGTTTGACAGTCACGTCGGCCCAGGCGCCTTCCTGTATACAATATTAATATTTGGGCGGATGAGTAGAAACAAACCTCGATAGTTTCAAGTACATCAGCCTCAACATTGACCGTCAAGTTTTTTCCTGGCACAGGAGGATCAGGCCTGACTTTGATAGACTTGAGCTGGCTATATATCGCGTTTAGCGCTCTGAGCGGGCAAACACAAACGGCCCGGATGCGCCGAAAAGACTTACATGACATCGGAAGCCAAACCTATCCTCCATCAGCTCTCGCTTCCAGTCACCTAGTAACTCACCGCAATCGGTATAACTCCAACTAGCCATAGTCTTCACTTGATCCACCTCAACAACCCTAGACAAGGTAGGGGATTTGCCACCCGAGACAAGCTCGCTCGCCCATCCCAACGCGTCTGCCACCAGGCTTGCATGGGCTGGGATGGCCAACAATAAAATCAGAGAAAATAATTTCATGATGGATGATAATGCAAAATGAAAAAGGATAAACGTTGAGATAGCATCATCGTGGACCGGGTAACCATCGGCAAATGCCGGATCGGGCAGGTGGAGGCAGATATTCTTTTGACTTTCCATTTTGATATTATCATTAAATGATCATGTTGAAGAGAAATATATATTGGCAGTGTATAGCCAGAGGGAGAGGTCTGGCTGGAGCGAGGCAAGTAAGAGCTCAGTCGTTTGCCCCTAGTCGTCCGTCTCCTTATCGTCTCCTCCAACCAAGCGCCTTCAAGGTCTCTTTTGCTCCACTACTCGCACAAGGTTGGACGCTGGAATACATTGACTCTGGAAGGCTACAAGATGAATCGGAACCAGCTTGCGAGGGAAATATGGGCACAGAGGATCTACAAGGAAGACACCTGGTCAGAATATTCAACCTCGGACACGGAAAAGAGGGATGGAAGAGGATGATGGCATTTACGAGCGAGGTCGGACAAGTCGTAGAGGAACAAGACGTGAGTGGTTGTATGGAGAACTGAGCCAACCCAATTGAAAGCACCATCCGACTATGCACATCTCTTCTCTTGCAAACTCGTCCAACTACACCCTCACACTCTCAACCCATACCCATACGCCTCTTCCCCCATATCCGCTCCCAAAAGGGTCATGTATCCAGCCTGGAGTGACGACAAAAGATGTACAGCTGGCGGAAAGAATCGAACAAGTATACAGAAAATTTACATAGACTTGATATTTGCGGAGATTAGATAAGATTCGTTTTTGGTGGAGGTTGTCAGTTTTCTAATATCCAATGGGTCTGTGCATCAGATGATGATAAGACGTAATCTCATTTCCTTTTGACTTTGTTTATTTTTTCTCTTTCTTTCATCCATCTCATTTGTTTATAAATCCGATTCCATTGCAGGTTTTGTTTCCATCGCTGAGCAAGGATGGGTTCTCGAGCGTGATACGTCATATCCGCTGAGCAAGTATCCGTACGTATTTTCCACTCTTACGTCCCATGGTTCTCATCCATCTTTCTAGCCGTATAGCCACTGTTTGAAATGTCGAGTGTTGTTGAGACGCCTTAACCTACCGACGACCATCTCTACAGCTTTCAAGAAAGGATGCGCTCGCCAGGTAAGCGGGAAAACCTCGAGGCAAGATATGATGTTGTTCTTGACTGTAAGTCGTCATCTTTTGGTTTGCTTTGTCCCGCCCGTGGGTTATGGATGCACTTGCATCGCCGCCGACTGTCCCATTCATCACTGTGCTGCAACAGCATGCTGTGTGTGGAAGAACATGGCCATTCAGCCGTCGGGTTTGTGGCCTCGTTGCCTGTGAGCCGAATGGCGATGATGTCGAAAGAGAAAAAGGCTGTTCTTTGCCTCGTACTTGTCTCGAGACGGATTGTTGGCAACATAATTTCTACCACTACCCATGGATCGTTCTAATGGATGACCGCTGACGATGATTCTCGCTCCTGCTGCTCCCACATCCGCTCTACAACGCTCGACTGACACTACCTCTCCTATCTACCGTCTGCGCCATCTTCTCTCGCTCTCGCCTTTGGCACCTGCGTACACTCTTCCAGTTCCAAACCTCGAACTTCATTCCGCGGCGGCGAGCGGTAACGTCGGCCTGGTACATTATGCCCTTACACATGGCCAACCGATCAATTCTGTCCTCCACGGTGTACTGCCGCTTCATGCAGCATGTTCGGGTGGAAGTGTGAGTGTGGTGCGAATGTTGATCGAGCAGGGAGCAGATGTGAATGCGCCAAGGCTACCTCGGCGGTATAGTGACGGGAAAAAAGGAAATGCGCCTAGTGTTGGAACTGCAGGTGGGTTTGGTTGCAGACTTGGGACGAGATTAACATGGTTTTGTGATAGGCTCTACACCTCTCCATTTTGCAGCGGCAAACGGACACACTCACGTCGTTCAGATGCTTCTCGCATCAGGTGCCGATCCATCCAAACTAGACAAAAATGGACATACTCCAGAAGATTTGGCTTTGTTGAACAACTCTGACCAAGTTGTCAACGTTTTGCATGCTCACAAGAGGTTGGCTAATGAGGACCGGTTGGATGGAGGTAGTATGACCGGGTCAGTAAGTCCTACGGGCTCGTCCATTGTAGCACCGTCAAGAAAAGGCAAAGAGAGGGCATTTTCGTTTTCAAGTAATAAGTCTGACCGCTCACTCAAAATTAAGAAGAATTTGGAAGAATTTCTTCATACGAAACCAAACAGACACTCGGTCGCTTCCATCCAGAGTGTTTCAACCAAAGCTCATCAATGTGTGCCACCACCTCTCATATTACGCTTTTCACACGAGGGATCCGACACTGATAAGCTGGCTTCACCCCTGGAGCTTGACACCCCAACTTCTTCTCTCCCCGACAGAAAGAACGTCTCGTTTTTGCACACGAATGAGAGCACGACTACTTCTGTATCAGGTAGCCTTGGAGGAAGCCTGGCAGATTTGTCTAGGCAAGTCAGTGAAGACTCGACAACAAGTCAAAGTTCTTCCGTTATATTGTCTCCTCCCCTTCCCCTGCGACCGTCTCCAGCACGGAATCACCATAGCTTTGCCTCCTCTCGCCGACCTTCTCTTCCATCCATCTTGGAGAAAGCCGCCCATCCTGGTGCCGTTTTTCGAGCAGCGATACACGGACATTATCAAGAAAATCCCCAGGCTTCATCATCAACCAAGAGCCGTTCCCATAAACATGGTCTTTTGCAATTTTTTTCGCGTCGGGCTCGTTCTCGCTCTCCAAGTCCGCCTGCCATAATGAAACAAAAACCTATGGGCCGCCAGGAACTCGACAAGGAAATTGGAAGGCTAGAAAGAGCCAGTCTGAATATAACTAGGAATGATACAGGGTCGGAAGATGAGGTGTACAAGAACAAGCCTAATTCTGCACCAGTAACAAAAGTAACTTTTTTCAACGATGAGTTTTCCAACACGACGCCTTCTTCTTCTGATGTGTCTCTGCAACATCTACAAACACAGCCTTTGCAACCCCCGCGATTGCCGCCACGAAAAATCGATCAAGCAATAACTTTTGTCTCGACGCCCGGCGTGGAAAGAAACTACAACAGAACACGGACAGGTACTGATGTAATTCAGCCAAGTCCATTGGCTAATGAATGGGCGGAAAGTGATTCTGATGGTCATGGTTCACGATATACGGGAAGCAAACGTCGAAGGGCCAGGACTGATGCGAATCAAACGCACATTGTGCTTTCCTCGCCTGGTAGATCAAGATCTTCCACAATTCCTGGCAGTACAACTGTATTAAAAGGCAAAGATGAAGATTTGCGAAAGGTGGCCGTGGAAGGAGTGATTAGAAAAGAAAGCGAAAAGGGGTTCAATCAAGAACAAAACGGAGACGAAGAAGAGGTAAATGACGCTACAGAAAAATGGTATGACGCTGTTACTACTACACCAACGGAAGAAATCCAGCAGGTATCTCTTACCCCAGTAATTGAGTTATATCAGGATAGTGAGGCATCAGATAAGACCAATGCGAAACCCTCTTCGTCATACTCTCTCGCGAGCACAAGTTCAAAATACAGCAGGATTCGAAGTGGTAGCATAGGATCCATTCAAAGCGATACTTCTCGCTCTCCTCCTTCCACTCTTCGTCTCTCTACCATTGCAAGTGATTCAAGTTCTATGCGCCATAATAAGCTTGGGCAATCCTTGACGAAGGATTTACAGTCAAGACAACGAGGGAGATCTGTGTCTTCAGCATCTTCGGGGGCATCTGGGACTGCTCAGTCTTTGGGTTTCAAGGACAGTTCTACCCCTTCAACAAGTTTGACCATTCCATCTATCCTATCCGTTCCGGCTTCAGGAGAAAGAGGAAGCTTTCCGCCTGTACCAGAGCATGAAGTTATGACCCATCCACCTGCTAAAGGGAGTCTCACCTCGGCGGTCATTTCTTCTCATGCCGAAGCTCAAGAAGCTATCAAACAAAGTGAGAATGAAATTCTCGAACTAGCCCAGTTCCCACTCAACCAAGAATCGGTGCGAGATCTTCAAGCGCACCTTGCGGTTTTAGGCGAAAAACATGAGATTGAACGTGCATTTGCAGAACAAGAGACTCGGGAAACGCAGGAAGGTAAAGCCGATGATGATGGAGAGAGTTGGTATACGGCCAACACGTATCAAAGCAGGGGTAGTGGGAAGGAATCTGACGAAGAGAATCTTAGAAGGAAGCGTGAGTAATATTTCACTACTAACTGGTAAGATCTGACCAAGAGGTTAGCGACGCCATTAACCCCTATGTCCCATCTTAATGTACCCGCATCAGCCAACTCTCGCTTGTCAAATATATACGATAAACGTGCTGCAGCATATCGTGACCGTCTTACAGCCCTTGCAACTCTGCATCTTCCACATACTGTTCCTGTTACTGGTAACAAAAACTGGTCACGTCAAAGAGCCGCGTCAACCGACAATGTGTGGCTCACCACAGGACCAAATAGAGTTAGGTCTGCAAGTGGTGGTCTTTCTATGGGATTTGGGTTCGGAAATGGGAGCGGGCCGTATAGGTACAGCAATAGACCTAGCTCAGCGTTTCGAGAGTATGATGTCAAGCAGGAGCAAGGTGTTGGGAATGTTGAGAGAAATTCCTACATTTCTAAACCTATACCTGCGATGTCTGACGTCCAGTCGGAAAGTTCGAGACATTTATCGAGTGGAAGTGTCACATCGCACAAGGCTTACAAGTATACCCTTCCCCAAAATATCCTTTCAAGCGCCTCTCGGTCGCCGTCTCGCCATACCGTCCCCTCTTCCACCACGAACTACAATGGACTCTCACCCTCTTCCTATGTATCGATCTTCTCCCATAGGTTTAGCAACATCCCGCTAAATGATGATGACAGCGATGACGAAGAACAAGAGTGTAGGCCATATACCATAATCGAGAACGATTGGAGAGGAGGGCATATTATAAGTGACGAAGAGTATATGGCGGGATTGGAGAAAAAAAAATGGGGCTTGAAGAGACTGGCAAGACATCATCGATTGCACTGATGTAGCTGGAAGGGATTCAAATTGTGATTGTTCGAATTGCCTTCAAAATGCTCAGTATTTTTTTTGAATGACAGGCGTCTGTTTTGTCATCTTTATTCTGATCATGGTTTATTTGGTTAATACCTTGACTGTTTTGTTATCTTGTTTTTTATGTACAGGATAATTTTTGCTTACATTCATGTGAACCGGGACAGGAGGACAGTGGTAGTTGCATGTAGGGGCGGCTGCAAGGTGGTGGTGAAACTCGTGTGAGAGTCCGGCGGTGGCTGTAGTCTTAGATTTCTTGATATCAATGGATGTGTTAAAAGTAGTGAGGCCTATAGGTATAACATATGATGATAGATTCTTGAAGAGGATCATACAATCTACGAATGTTTCCTATATATTTATGTACTGAACAATAATTGAATGGAGGATTAAAATTGAACAGATAAAAGAACAATAGAAAAAGAACAAAAGGCGGAGCTCGACGATGTTGCGACCCTCTACGTTGAACAGTAGGTGAAATAAGATAGCATACGTGTAGAGTCGTAACACTACTGATAATTGTGGGTTATGTCGATATGTCTATAGATGCATTTGAATTGTTGCAATGAAGAGACCTAGTTTTTTCATCACCTTTGCAAGATTACTTGCTCTTGTATAAACTTCGCATATCGTCCTATCTCCTCTACAAGTAAAGTTTTATTTGTTCATGCTTGAATCTTCTTCCCTTTTACTGCCTCATGCATGGCATACTCCTTGCTGACAAGATGGCTCGTCTTTTCAACTAACTCCAGCATTTTACTCAGGTCTCCACTCCACTCATTCAATACCCCATTTGAATCTTTTTTCTTTCTGAAATCAATGATGCCCGCTGGACGATCGATTCGAGCATATATGGATTTGTCGGTAACGAGTTTGCAGAGAGTACGTTCAGTTGTTAGTGGAGTAAGATCCAATAATTGTGTGAGGCGTTCCATTGTTATACGAGAATAATAGGAAGCAATGGTTCGAACGTTCTGCTAGCCGTTAGTCATATGCTCCCTTGCGTATATAATCTATACTTACGTGCTCTACGACTCTTTTATGCAACTGAGCCCATCTGGCATCTCCAGGATCCCCAATCTCCTCCTTATTTTTTGTCTTCTCTGTTACCCCAATTTTCTTTCCCAAGCTGGTACCAGAAGTAAAAATAGGGGACTGACGAAGAGTTGGACCATATATTGATTCAATACCGGGCCAACGCATGAGTTCCTTGGTGACAAAGCATTTGAGGAGGTCGCTATTGAATAATCAGCTCTTTGATTGACTACCAAGGATGAGAACTTGCAAATGGAGAGGAGCCTTTTGCATGGCTGGGTCCGCATAAAGTTTGTGCAACATGTCATGTTGTTCGTTATTGTAAGGGGCAAGAATGACATAAAGAATGATGTTTTCAATCACCTTATGCTACCATCAATAGCTGTAACATTTGAAAAGATGTGAAAGCCTACACTGAGTTCTTTAGCAGGATCGCTTTTGATCTCTTCCGTATCCCACACAGCCTGGTAAGCATTGCAAACTTCAAGGTATTCGTCATCTTGTAAGGCAAGTTGCACCATCAAGTCATAGTACCGTAATTTCAACTCCTATAATATCCTTCAGCTTGTGTCTTCTGAGGCACAATAAAACTCACTTGAACGTCTTTCTCCTTCAGGTATACTCTGTTAATCTTCCTTGAACCAACGCGTACTCTGACCCAATTGCCTCTCAGAGATTCCAGCCTCATTTGTTCCAATATACTATAACGGGCTGTAAACATGGTCCCAAGAATAAACAAGCCCTTGTCAGCACTCACAACTCAGTTTTTTCCTGCTTGTCCATGCTTGAGTATGTCTCCGCCTGCAGATCAGACATGAGATCTGCGGCAGTATCTAGGTGTTCTTTGGCAGTCACGGGCTCGACCTTGATCTCCTCCTTTCCCTCTGCTTTGATATTCGATGGCGCGCGATCCGCTGATAACCCAGATACGTCAGGGCAAAGAGGCAAGGTAAAGAGATATGGGAATCAAAAACCTACTGGCAGTCTCTCTAGGAGCAATTTCGGCTAAAGTCTCGTGGTGTGCAGCGAGCATAATTGTCAAGCGTGCTCTTTGGAGTTCTAGAAATATCTGAGAAAGCGAAAACCATTTATTCAATTGCTGACTCTTTCATGGAACGAAATCCTTACGCACCTTGCCCTCAGTGACATCTCTCAACGTCTTCAACAATTCCAGCCACCTATCTTTACCGCCCCCAAACTTTCCAACTTCTTTCTGTTCTTTCAAAACGGGAAGCCAGCCCATGGCTTCGTCAACCATTCTGACAACAGCTTCCTTCAATTGGCCATGTTTCTTGGACATCACTGCTAACTGATTGTTGAGCTGATCCAAGTCTCCAGCTTCCCAGCACAGGCGAGCAAGCAAAGTGAGAAGAGTACTGGTACTTGACATGTCAGCAGCATTTCGAGTCTGCTTTTCAAGTATGGTAATTTTTTCGACTGCTTCTTGTGTCTTACCAAACTAGCATTTGAAAAATAAAGTCAATGAGGCCAAAATTGAGAGTGAACAACACCAACCTTTGCGAGCTGCTCGACTTCTGATTTGAGGGCGGTGACTTCTGCCGTATAATCTCTCTCTTGCTTTCTAGTATTCAGAGCCATCTCGGGGGGTGTTTTAGCGTAGATAGAATAGACAAAACAAATTAAAAGAGAATAAAAATTACCAAAAAAGAAAGAGCAAGTGAAACGCGAAAGCGTCAATGTAAATTGCCACGTGGTATTGTTGCTATCCAGTACAACATTACGATTACGGTAATTCGTCCGATGCCGCAAGAAATATCAATGATACATATCAATCTCCATGCAGCTTCCCATCAACTCTTAACTACCAAACTTCACTTGCCTCTGCCAAACTTTCATCTCTTCATCTAACTGATCCTGAGTTTTGGTTGGAATATTCCCCATTCTCTTCCCTTTTCCTCTTGCTACGTCTTCGTCAACGTCCATTGCATCGCTGGCTCTCGCCTTTGCTCTTGTCATTTTACCTTTGCCGCCCGTCTTGGTTCCGACGGTGGCAACGGCTCTCGCCTTTGTTTTCGGTTTGCGGACACTTGAATCGCCTGCGCCGCCTTGTATCCGTTTCGCAAGCGCGCCTCCGATAGCGCTATTATTACTTTTGAGAAGATTCGCTCTCTGTCTTTCAAGCAGCCTACAGCCACATTAGCTCCTCCTTTTAATACATGCAAGACATACCGAGCCTGTTTGGCTTTCATTGGTTCGTTAATCGCCTTCCCTTTGACGTTTTGTTGTTGTCCAGGCTGAGTAATGCGCGCAAGAAGCTTTAGGCCTTCGGGTTTATTTACTTGAGGTCCAGCTGGAGCAAATCCATTTCCTTTCCCTGACTTTGCTTTGCTTTTCGCTGATCCTTGAGCCAGGGCTCGTTGGTCGAAGTGCTGAGAGACGTTTGTCTTAGGACCTGTCGGGATATTTTGTGCCCCCACTGACGGAGCAGAAGACTGAGCGAGCGAATTAAGAGCTTTGTAACTATCGGAAACAACATTGAATGGATACGCCTGCTCCATGTGCAGGATGTGATGTACTGATAAGCGATAGTCTATTACTGTCAGGAGAGTAATCATACGAATATCAGACAACACTCACTATGGTCAATAGCCTGACCTGTATATTGCCGGCGCACCCGTTCAGCGTCTGCCATTGTATCGACGCTAACCACTGCTATACCTAAAAAGAGTCCGTCTGGCTGGTGCATGTTGAATACCTTGGTGGTACGCGGCAGATTGAGGGGCGCATCAACCAAGACGTTCTACGCGAAATCAGTTGCTGAAAAACGACAAGGAAATGTTCTATTCGCACATAGAGATCCACATCGCTAACTCCCTCAGGCAAACCAGTAAACAAAAGCTTGAACTGTTCATTGACTCTTCCGCTAGCGTTGGAAATAGGATTTACACTCGCGCCAGGAATATTATGGCTGGCGTAGGGCCTCACCGAAGGAATACTGCTTTCGTGGTAGCCTTGGTATGGATTTGAGTATTGATAGGCCATCATATCGGTTGCGTATCTGAAGGTCTATCAGCGAAGAACGATTATGAAAAAAAAAACAGGATGTACGCTTTGAGGAGAGATAAATAATAATGATAATAATAAATCAAGAAGAGAAGAATAGAATGGTTGAGAAAAAGCAATTAGCAACAATGGCTAAAGTCATGACGTCTACAGTTTGTCAAACAAGAAGCCGCCCTAAGAAACATGCAAAGCAATGTAAAGACAACATCAAAACTGGCATTCTTACATTTCTTAGTTGCAGAGAAATGAATTGTCCCCATCGAGAACACACATCAATTAGAACCAAGATAGAAAGCAAACTATCATTGCATGTTTCTCACTTGGATTACACTGGCATTCTGCTTCTTATCTCTCCTTTCCACCATGAAGAACCAACATATCTTCCAGCTTTTGATTAATATAAATGCTGCATCTCTATGGGTAAAGAAATGTCTGTCTACAGAAAGATACATGCTATTTGCCTTCATTTTCATCACACATTTGATCCTCGTTGACCTGACCTATGTTGTGTCTTTATCATTCGATTTTTTATCTATCTCACAAAGTCTAAAACTATTACAACTGTCATATATTTATGAATTTTACCAACAGATAGATCTATTCTTGTTTCCTGTTTACAATCATTTGCTCAAAACATCTTCGATCAAATCTGACATGAGCAAAATAAAGAGGACAATTACCACCAATGGTCGCATCTATTCTGCAGACTAGTCCTCCATATCCCATACTGTCATCATAGGATTATGAGGTGCTATGCACAACTCTTGTATGTCTTTTCTGACCTTTGCCGCTCGTTCTTTCGAGGTATATGAAGCTGGATATATGATGGGACTTTGCAAATTATACGGAAGAACATTGGTAGGCAGAGGATCTAACGGGGATTTATGGGAAAAAGGCAATAGCTCTTTGGTGAATGGACGTGGCTGATCAGCAGCGTCCACGTGTATTTTTGCAACATGCTGCACAAAGCGCGTCAACTTTTTGTGGTCTTTTGATATACTAAAGGTACCTACACGAGCCAAGGTAGTGATAGATGGAGTAAAATATTTGCACCCTAACAGTGTTTTCAGCTATGGTCAACATCAACTATCTGCTTTGCTTACAAGAATATGGGCAACCCAACAATCTTGAGAGATGTTTTCCGAATAAATGTTGGATCAGTTCATCTTTTGTCATAAAACAATGATCATCACAAGTATGCCAAATGCACCTATTGAAGTTGAGCGTGATTCGTCATCAAATCATTATTTGAAGAAGGGAATACTTACTTGTATAGCCAGCGATTCGGAACAGGTTTTACAACACTTGTCTGCCCTTTGTATCCTGCGAAAATAAACTTGTTTACTTTCATTTGTAGCTTCCAACGCCCGATTCCTGTTTGTTCGTTGGCAAGATGCCTAGACACATGTGCCTTGAGAAGGTTCTCGCTAGCTAATATAGCTCTACAAGCGTCCCAACGGCAAATTCGTGCTGTACATCGATCAAGCAAAGAATCGTTGAGGATATGCGTATATGTTACAGGCAATGACAATTTAACTGAAAAACGTTGAGGCGGGGGGGAAGGTGAATGTATACGAATTGTGCGAAGAACTCCGTTGATGGAAACAACCACTCTTGAAGCACGAAGTGGATTCGAGCTACCAGGACGTATAGTTTCGCCACTGGAGGTTTTTATTGATGAATTGGTCAGGGACACATTCTTCGTAACCCCTAACAGATTCGTCGTGTACCTCTTCATTTCCTCAGGCACGGGCATTATTTTGGTGATATAGGATTCTTCATTCCCAATGTAATCGTGTTTTGTTGGGTCTACCAATACCGCTCAACCTTCCATAATCACATAAAAGGCGTAGATTGATGGACTCACCATAAACACCTCTCAAAATTAATTTGGACCTTCTAGTCCTACTAATTGGGATGACGACCCTGATCCTATCACGTGATACAATACGTGAAACATGGGGCGTTTTACTTTCCATGCCATTGGGCACGGACCCAACAATCGTTACTTGGTCTTTTGCAGCAACATCTGACAAAAAACGCGAACGGATTGTTGACGGTTGGTCCACAGTCACAAGATTGTTGCTTGCTCCTGGCAAGCTAGTGACAATCGGTGCAAGAGAAGATTGAAGTTCCATAGAAACCTCAGTCTCTTCTGCGGAAGACAGATTGGAGATGGCATCAGACAAATGAGCAATGCCAGGTTGTATACCCTTGCTAGGAGATACTTGATCTACCAAGCCCGAGCTGGCAGATTCTGCCCCTTGAGCTCTTTGGCTCTCGGTTGCTATTACACTCGTTTCAACAGTCTCTTCTGCAGTTATGTTTGCAGCAGGGCAGCTTGCGGTGACACCAGCTTCTACAGCCAAGTGTTTCTGTTTTACTGTAGAGCTTTCAATTTCTGGTAAAAATCCAGAATCAAGCTGTGTCTCCGCACGAGATGTTTTGGCATCTACTGTGCCAATTCTAGTAGCATCAACAAAGGTTAATGAATCCTTTACTGGTTCACTATCTTGCGATAATGACTTCTCTCTGGCGTTTTGTTGCCATGGATCCTGATGATCTACATTTTCTGTATCGCTCTGAGCAGGACTCTGTACAGAGAGATTGAAATTGGATGAAGAGCTTGACTCCACTGAGGAACTTCGTGATAGAAATAGAGGCGTCCGTAACGATGGAGGGGCATTATGGAGCTGAGGCAGATATGGGGATTTTTCGCCTGAAATGGATTTTTCAGCAGTTTCTGCTGCAATTTGGGAATACGTTGCTGGTTCTTCCTTATACCCAGAAAACCATGAGAGAGCATTTGTCATAGCTAGTTGAACTTTAACGGGATCAAATTCCACACCTCGAAATAGGGATTCCTTAAAAGGGGGATGTACCATAAAATTATTGGGCATGGCATCATGTTTGTCCGTGGGGTTGCGATTAAAGTGATATCGCTCCCTCTGAGAAGGTATGGAATGGGTAGGTTGGGACTGGTCCGGGGCACGAGTGTACAAAGGAGTATGTGTAGCTGTCGACGATCTTGCAAAGATTTGTCCAGCAGATCTTTCAGGAATCTGAGACATCGATGGTGTCACGGAGAGATTGGGTGTTGATCCTAGCTTTGTTGGCAGCACAGTGTGATTATTGTCAAACCCCCCTCGCACATTTTTGGTTGTATCGGCAACTTCGGAGATTCTTTTCTCCGGCATTGCCCCTTCCACTGTCTTCTGATGCGAAAGCGGAGCATTTGATTGCCTTGGCAAAAAAGACTGAGCTATTTGCTGTGCGTGCGACGAAAAAGGTGAAAAAAGATGTTCTGCATTATTTTTCAAATTTACTTTTGAGGATTCTTTGAGTGAGGCAGGTTGGTATA
Organism: Cryptococcus depauperatus CBS 7841; assembly: GCF_001720195.1. Classification (NCBI taxonomy): domain Eukaryota; kingdom Fungi; phylum Basidiomycota; class Tremellomycetes; order Tremellales; family Cryptococcaceae; genus Cryptococcus; species Cryptococcus depauperatus. The sequence continues at coordinate 1,677,263 of NC_089471.1, read as the reverse complement.
GGGAAGAAGCATTGGTACCAGAGTTCACATCATGGCCAGAAGACCCTGAATTTGGCTGTGCAGCATTGTTTAGGTTATCCGAGCTGAATGGTGAGTTTTCCACTACTGGAGCCGGCATCCGAAACCTAGATAACTCTAGATGCTCCAGAAATTTGCGGACAGCCGGATTTGAATACATTCTGGCTTCTGAGAAGTTTTGCGTGGTTGGTGGGAGATTAGCAGCCAAAGCCATTGTAGGTCTGGTTGCTCGTGCAGGCTGATTTGGAGAGCAGGCCACTTGGGCAGGTAAAGAAAACTGAGAAGATAAAGTAGATTGTGAGAATAAGGAAGGATGAGGTAGGGGGGGTTGTGGGGCCAACTGAAATTGTGAGGATGAGGAGAACTGAGAGAATGAAGGGGGCTGAAAAGACATGGAGAGCTGGGGAGAGAAGGAAAAACGAGAGGACACAGGAGGTTGGGGAGGCAAAGGGGACTGATAAAAGGTGGCAAATTGGGAAGGCAAGGCAAACTGAATGCCAGCTTGATCCGCCACACACATATTATTTCCTCCGGGACAATGATCGATCTTTCTTCTTTTGGAGCTATACTCATCGCTAGAAGCCTCTATTGGTTGTGCTACTTGGAAACGCGGTGATATATAAGAGGACGTATGATTGGGAGCTTGCTTAACCCAGGGCATCTTCACGTGAGATTTAGGATTCACCTGTTGAGCTAGTCTTTGGCCCACTTGGCTCGAAGTATTGACAGGGTCTGCAGCCTCGTGTGTGGGTGGCAAGGATCCATTGACATGGGAAAATTGACCCTCAGGCGCATGGAGCTTAGCATGATCATAAGAGGAACGATCATCGTCAATAATCGACTGAGAAGGGGTATTGAATGACCTAGAGAACGAGTCTTGTTCTGTGATTTGTCCTTCATTGTGATTTTTTCTTCCAGGCCATATATTCCTCTCAGGAAGCTGTTGAAAGGGCAAATAAGGGATCGAGGGTGGTGCCATCATACCAGCACCCACTCCAGAATGCGGAGTTTGTGTATGTGGCGGGATCAGTGAACCATTTTCGTGTGACAAAGTTTGTGATGCCCCAAAACTGGAGGTTACAGCAGATGGCTTAGCCTTTGTGCCTATACGACTAGAGTCCGATGACAAAGAGGAGTGAGGTTTCTCGAAACCCTGCAATGAGTCATTTGTCGATCGCGAAGGAACGTTTAGTGAAGCAATCTTTCCCACATGGTTATCGGCTAGCTTTAGGCGTTCAGGGTCGTTTGTGGGCTGGTTGTTATGGATACTTGTACCATCTTGCAAATGATCATGGTATTTTGAAGAAGTGATGGACATAGCTGGTAGAGATGAGTGCGAAGACAGCTGGGAACGATAATTGGAAACGCCCAGATCAGTCGGGCGAGAGGCTGCATCTATGTCTGGCCAACTTGTGGAGTTAGGCACTTGCGGCAGCCTGTTTTCCAAATATTGTCCAGTCGTAAAGGGTCGCGTTACAGTGGCAAACGGATTAGGGGTATCTTGTCCACTCTGATGCTCAATATTTGGAGGGTATGTATGCTTTGGCAGTTGAGGAGGATTACAAGTTACCCATTGAGGGCGTGATAAAGCGGGTCTATTGTTATCTTGGAATGGCGTGCCAATAAGTCGATTGTCTGGCCCTGTTGACGCGGAAGACTGAGTATTTGGAGTAGCCAAGTTCAACGACGAAGGCATAGGTGGTATAGATGCAGGTCCTGAATTAGGCCTTAGGTCCTGGGTCATCTCGCCTTGTATCAATGAGCCGAAGTGCTGGAGGATGAAAACTGCGTCTTGACAGGAGGCAGTGGTGTAGTTGTAGTAAGTTGTGAAAACAGACTCGAAAATTGGCTTTTCTGGGTTGGAGTACTAAAACTGTTACCGTATATTTGGCAAATGCTCAATAATACGGTGGTCAACTTGCCCTAATATACTTCTCATATTTGGGCAAGCATGGAATGTATAATCAAGATTGACAATCGTGTTTGCATGGATACAATAGGATATAGAAAAATTGTCACGTGACATTTAGGATATTTGACAAGTTCCAGTCAGCTTTATTGTCATGTAACTTGTACAAACGATTCTGTTGTTCGTCTTCAGCTGACTTTCTTTTTTTGCTATTAAAAAAAGTTCTAAGGCTACGTAAAAGGACTGAAGCAGAGTAAACCGCCACTCCGGCTCACTACTGCATTTCCCTGATACTCACATACTATGCCACCACGTCCACTGATCAATAATGAAATGGCCACCAAGCGTATCAAGAAGGAGATTGCAGATTTGGCCAAAGAGGACCTAGGAAGCATATATCTTGCCCCAGAAGAAACCAATATTCTGCATTGGAAGGCAAGAATCCCTGGTCCGGTGGGGTCACCGTATGAAGGAGGTATCTTTGATGTTTCTATAAACGTCCCCAACGATTATCCGTAAGTTAATTATACAATGTGTATTTGATAATGTGTTTCTAAATGTGAGTCCAGGTTCTCCCCGCCCCATCTGCAATTTCAAACCAAAGTGTATCATTGTAATGTGTCGTCTAATGGCGCCATCTGTGAGTGGCTTTTAGAAAGTTCATTCTTTAGATGCTAATGTGATTTTAGGCCTTGATGTACGTCCCTTTTCTCATGGCTGTGGCATTTCAACTAATACTTGCCAAGCTTTTGAAGACGGCCTGGTCTCCTGCTTTGTCTTTGTACAAAGTCATTCTTTCCCTCTCTTCCCTCCTCACAGATCCCAATCCGTCAGATCCCCTTGTCCCTAGCATTGCGAAAGAGTATAGAAGCAACCGGAAAAAGCACGATGCAACTGCTCGGGAATGGGTGCAAAAGTGAGCTTTGTTTCATGTTTTGTTTCTGTAGCACGACTCAACCGTAAAAATTTCATGCGTTGTAGAGACAAAATACTGACATTGACTGAAAAGATACGCCCTGCCGAAACCGCCATCAACATCGCTGTCACGTATAGCGAAACCTGCTGCTCCCCGTCCTGCAGCCCTACGGCGGACTATCTCTCGACCTTTGCCCCCTTCAGCTTCCGGTGAACTAGTCTCTGCACCTCAACTTGTGGGCCAACGACGTGTTATTTTGGAAGTTGATGAGTCAGATGAAGAAGGTGATGTACAAGTTTTAGGTGAGAGTTCGAGAGGTAACGACACGGTTGCCGTGACGAGCGGGGCTAGGGATGGAAGTGGCCAAGGAGGAAGGAAAAGAGCAAGAATGGATGGAAGAGGGAGCAGTCATGCGGATGCGATCGTGGTTGACGAGTAGAATGGTATAGACTATGTTGGTATTTCATGATTTACTATTTATTTATTTGTTCACATATATGAGTGTTTATACGGACATAGACCATCAACCAGCACATCTGGTTCTCCTGTGAAACTAATCGTTCATTGCATGCTATACTTTGCATTCTTTAATAAAGGCTGCTTGTACTCTTCTAATTTTTGACTTGACAAATATGCATTAAGATTGCGTCATTTGATTTAACGTAAACGGATGACTAGGCGGTATTCGCCACCAAGCCATTATGGGACGAGATGTAATGTGATTTTACGGATATTTTCGCGCATATGCATTAAACGTCAACTTCATTTGATCTTTTCAACTCTAAAAAATACTCAGAAACGCCAAGAAATAACGTTCACAAGAAAGAAAAAAAGGCAAAACCTATATTGTAGCTTTTTTACAACCACATAGAGGTTAGGTTGGGGTTATTAAGCCCAATCCTTAACTACAACTTGTACTTGATTACACCCTTTCAACTTCTTCCATCCATTTATCTAGAAGATAGTTTCAACATGTCCAACGTAGGTTCCACTCCTGGGTGGTACATGAATGCGTAGTATGTACATGCTTACTCATTTGTGGTTCGTCGCTGACCCAGCCCACAGTTCTGGGCCATTTCGTACAAGCCGCCTTAGAGCACCTTTCCTTCTTCCAAATCGATCCATTGCCCCCCTCGTACAACAAACACTTGTGGTAGATGCGGCGCATAACGCAAACAATTCTTCTAATGGAAATTCACAAGACAAAAAAAAGGAGAAAGGTGCAGTCAGAAGGAGAGAGACTGTGTTTGGTCCGGACGTGGGCGAAGATGATGAGCCGGGTTGGGTTGAGGGTGGCAAAGAAGAAATCGGCGTTGAAATCGTCAAACAGTGGACTCAAAAGTCCAAAGCTGATGAGGTGTGCTACTTTTTCTATGCTATGTTTCGCTTCGTTTATTGATATGCATAGTAGGGTCTTCATCCTACTACTACTTTGCAAGCGCTCGTCAATCTCAAACGTCCAACCCTTCTACTGCAACAGATCGAATCGTCTGCTATTCCTTCACCTACAACAACTAATAAGCCTGATCAAAGTGATGAGATTACAGTTGTCGAGCATAGCGATCAGCAAATTTGTAACCCAGCCTCATCTGAGTTTCATCCAGATTGGCTTCCCACGCTACCCCTTCACACCCTCAAATTCACCTATGATGCAACAGCACCATCTGTTGTCATCCGCCTTCATCTCTTCCCAACTCCTTGCCCAATTATATCAGGAAAGGAGAGCATCATGTCGGAACATGATCACGAACCCAAAGTGATTTATCAGGGTGTACATGAAGGTGGATTTGGCAAGGTCTTTGAATTGCCTAAAGAGCATGGAATAGACTTAAACGAGGCTATCCAGGTCCCAAAAGAGGAACAGAATGATAACAATAAGGAGCAGCAGCCACATCAAGTCCAAAACACTGAGGGTCCGTCAGGGCTGAATACTGTTGAGTCGCAAGACACCCAAATCACTCAAGCTCAGACGGAGCCACTTCGAAGGCGTTTCAACTTGTTTCGACGTAATAGAGCCGGCAGTGAAGAATCCGCTGCGCAGATCGAAATGACCAATCAAACCCATGTTCAAGGCGACGATGGTAATGGCGACGATGATAGCCAAAACGGGAACAAAGAGGTAAAGGAGATCGAACAAGGCATGAGGTTGTTGATTCAGATAGATGCTGCTGGCCCTGAAGGTGCGTACCTTTTGTATGTTATGCAGATTGGCTGATAATTGTCCAGGCGAACCGCTTAAACGACGTAATGCCCAGCTTACCCACATCTTGGTCACAGGCACATGGATCTCTGATTCCCACGCAATCTCACCTCAACCCTCTGGTAGACGTGTTTGGGTCATAAAAGTTGCTCGTAGGGAAGCCGTCATTGGGACTCATACGTTCTTACTGAAAGAAATCTATGGTCTATCGCAGGCCTCGACGTCGTCCCAGTCTTACCCGCCCACCCAAGATGACCCCTATACATCAACACTCAACGAATGTATTGTCTGTCTGACAAGCCCAAGAGATGTCGTACTTTTACCCTGTAGACATTTGGTAGTTTGCAGAGAATGTGCTGTAGGGATGGTGGAGTTTGGCGCAGGTGGTAAAGTTGCTAGACGTGAGGACACAACGGTCGGCGGCGATACAGAAACGAATGCCGATGTGAGCAATTCGGATACTGCTGCAGGTAGTAATGGCACAGTGCCTCAAGTGGCTGGCGGTACTACCACAACTGGAAGAGAAAGACGAAAGAAAAAAGTCAAAGGGTGGTACTGCCCTGTGTGCCGTCAACGTACGTGTTTTTGGTCATTTTACAAGAAAACAAGCTTATCTACTGATAGCATATACTTCTTTATTGAGACTCGCTCTTCCCGAATCATTGGAGTCTTCTCGGCCTGCCTCTCGAGCAGCTTCTGTCCGTACAACACGTACAACTAAATCGCTTGCTCCCACGCTTCCTGAGGGTGCCGAACGTATGCTTGAATCCCTTCGTCCCCGCGATCAACATGTAGAATCAGATGACGAAGGTGGTGGTACGGGCCATAAGAGTAAGACACTTGCTAGACCGACATTTGTCGATGGTGAAAAAGTGGAAACAGAGCAAGTTGATCAACGCGGAAACTGCCCGACTGCAAAAGCAACTACATAAGTTTTCGTTGCTAAGCAGGATGGTAATAATTTAGTTGAGTAGAAAACAATCAAGAGCTGAAAGACAGTTGTAAGGTCTTAGCGTGGGATGATCTGCGCTTCTTTGAAGTTGTATGGTTGTGTAATGAGGTATAATAGTCTTTTTCATGACTTTTGTCTCATTTTTCGTAGTGCAATATCTTGTTTTTATCTTTTTCTTTGTGTTTTCTGGATAATGTTCTCTTCTGACAATGGTACGTTGGATTATTGGAATAGTTTTGAGTGTTTCAAGAACACATTTATCTGGCCATAAACAAACCATTAATTTAAATACTTATGTATAATTAAGCTGTAATTAAGTCTATCTAATATCAGGGTTTTAGGCTTGTGAGATGTTACGCGTGTCGCGTACATTAAATTATCGCGGTTGATTGTTCATCATTTTCATTCTTAACTACTATCTTGACTTTCCTCTCGCCGTCCACTAGATAGCATAAAATGCTCCTCAATGAGCTCATCAAGTCAGGGCCACTCGCAAAGATTTGGCTGTCGGCCCACCAAGAACGCAAGCTGAGTAAGACTCAGGCAATGGGCGTCGATGTTGGCGAAAGTGTTGTGGCAATCCTTACCCAAGACACAGAGCTTCCTCTACGATCTTCTGGCCCATTGATGCTCGGTGTTGTTCGCATCTATTCTAGAAAAGTTGGATACCTCTTTGACGACTGTAAAGAAGCTCGGGAGCGCATCAGTCTTGTCGGTCTTGATTTTCTGGCGTGTGAAAATGTTGATTGACGACTTTTCGAGTAGGCTTTCCGACCTGGCATTGTCGACCTTCCTGAAGAACAGGTACGCGCTCCGCACAATGCCATCACCATTTCTACCCGTACCGAATTCGATTTCAATGACTGGTCGTGGGGTCCTCAAGATTTCCTTGTAGCATCCCATTCACGGAAATTGACTACCACGGCTAAAGAGACCACCCGCGAATTTGGTGCTTTCAACTTTGGTATTCCCCGCGCGCCTTCATTGTACGGAGGATCTGCGACGACTACTTCTCGGCAAGGATCACATGATGATTCGAGCCTGATCACCTCCAATGCTTTTTCTGGAATTGATCTAGGGTTGAATCTTGGAGATGATACAATCGAGTATGGTCGTGATGTCTTGACACCACTAAGCCGAGAAGGATCCGCTTTTGAAGCAATAAGAGCGTCGAGAGAAAAGAGTCTAAGGGCAGGAAGTATTCACTTGAGCGAGGGTATGGATATTGGGACTGAGCTGCCACCAATGGCTTCTATGGATGACTATAATCTTGGAGGTATAGGAGCTTTTGAGCCGATGGATCTAGGGCTGGATCTCGACCAGGGAGCTGAACGAGACAGGAGGGCTTGTATGTTCCACTTGTACCATTACAGACACTAGGGCTAATATACCATAGCAACTGAGCTGTTGACTCCTCCCCCTGCTACCCCTTCAGCTGAGTCTACTCAAGCCGTCAATTCTATACAACCTAACACTACCCTCAAACAAGCCAGACGACCTCGTTTACTCTTGCCTGATGCCGAGACAGAATTAAATGAAGAGCACCGCGATCGTGCTGCCACTTTGCGCGAGGAGCGATACATTTCAGCCAAAGCTGAATCTGGACAGATGGGCGAATTTATGTCAAACCCTGGTCCCTACCTTTTTCCCGGATTCAAAGTCGACGGTGAGGCATGGACAGTCATTGGTCCTCAAGGCATTGCACCAGAACTTTCTGAGCTTTTTACTTTTCCTGACAATATTCTTCGGAATGGTCGAAGTCTTGCAGACACCGAGGAAACACAATCATCTAAGCGTCCGCGGCTTGACATTGGAGAGCGAGAGACTGAAATACAGGAAGAGATGGACGTAGACGTCGAACTTGCACGTCGTGTGGACACAGCCAACAACACTTTCGACAATGATATCTTTCCGGCTTTTCAGCCTGATGTCGGTGACTTCAGTAGATTAGCTGACGAGCTTCCCCCAATGGAAGCCCCAACAGCCGATGACATCCCGCCTATGCACTTTTCTCGCGAACCTTCTTTAGCACTCTCCCGTGCAGAAAGTGTCGCGCGCGATGTTCAGTTCGGAATTTCACCAGTTGAATTCCCCCTTGCAATCTTTGATTCTCGTTTCAATAAGATAGGTGAACGCTTGAGCAAATGGGGTTTGGATACGGAAGATGAAAGTCGGGGTGACAGTACACAAGGGAGGCATGCGAGCATGGCTGTGGGGTTGTTGAGGAAGGAACTGGATGCTGCGCCAGCAGAAGGGAAGATCTCATTTGACAAGCTTGCTCATAAGGTGAATTTTTAATCTCGCATCTGTGCTAATTTATCCGTGTTTAGGCTACCAAGCGTGCCGCTTCGACGTTCTTCTTCGAGTTGCTGTCTCTAAGTACAAGAGACCGTATCAGAATTAAGCAACAAGAAACTTTTGGTGACATAGAGATTCAAGGCAAAGAACGACTCTGGCCGACATCCTCGCAAATTACTTCTTCTCGGACTGCGTCTGTAGCGTAGAAATTAAGAAAGTTTCCTTGGATCTGATCTACTGCTTCGAGGTTTTCGTTGTGTTGTGTATACTGTTTGTTCCCTTCTGTTGTGTCGAGAAGTGTCTTGAAAAGCACAAACTTGTTATTTGATTGTCGGTGAAAAGCCTCTTAATTAATTCTTATTCTTGAAGTATTGATAGAATTTTTGCATCAATCATGCAAACATATCATAAAGTAGGATTTATGGCAGCATATAATACTCTGGTATCTGGCGAACGAGAGTACAACGACCCTGCATACTATATGAGAATTATATAGTATCTGGTAATTTCGCATTCGCTTCTTGAATTTTTTGATCGATTTCTTCTAGAAAGCTGTTGAGTTCCTGCATCGCTAATCTCAGCAAAAAAAGCTCTTCGTATGTATAAGACATAAATACTTTGTCATGAGGTTCATACTGCATACCATCTATGATAGCTTGTCTTGCTTCCTCGTGTCTCTCCAGCCCCACTAGAGCGCGTGCTTTTCTATCATAGCAGATCAACAAAGACCACAAAGTGATTGCTCAAACGTACCGGAAATGTCCCTTTGTCCATGGTCTCTTAAGTGTGATGACTGTTTCTGCATCAGCAAGAGCAGCAGGCCTACACGAAGTCAGACGAAAACCAAACAAGAAACTTCAGGGCCAAGATTACCAGTTCCCGCTATACGCATGGCTAGCCGAACGGTTACACAGCGTGATGGCAGCTTCCTCCCTACCAATTGATGCTTGCTCCCATGGTGGCCGGTTTAGAGCGACATCGGTGGCTTTGGTATAAAACTGTGTTGCCACATCAAACTTGCGGGCTTTGAAAGCATTCTGAGCAGCGTGTGAGTTACGAGAGAGGGAAAACAGGGAGAAGATTCACATTACCGGAATCCTTGAGGTTAGTCACGTTCTGAGCTTTTTGAGGAGGAGGCATGACGTTGGGCGGAGGAGGGACAGCATCTGAAGGAGCCATCTTGAGAAACTGGAAGAGATAGTTGAGAAGAGTAAAGTCTACATGACATTGCTCACAAGGAGACTTGTCGTGAGGCTTGCAGACCACGATAAATGTCTTTGCTGCCACTTCCGGGGGGGCATTGGGAGGAGGTGGGACTTGTTTAAGTGTGTGGGGGACATGGGTGTACGGGATAGAGTCAAGAATGGAAAGATGTGTAGGGCTGAGCGGTGATAGTGACTGTTGTGTCTCTGGTTGTGCCATGGTGGAAATAATGTAATCAGGAAAGAAATGAATAAGTTACTTGCGAAATATCATAGTTTAAGTATGACAACCCAATTTGCTTCCGTTCAATCATTTATTTATTTATTTATTCTTTGACGCTTCTTATATTTATCTACCTCGACAAAAATGTCAAATTTCCCAGCGGCACTTAGGTCGGCAGCGAGATCAGCTTACAGAGAGGTTCTACGCTCAGCCCGTATCACTTTTCAAGGTATATCATTTCACATATTAATTTGTTCGGTTCTGACTGTAAGCAAAAGGTGACCCAGCTCGACACCATGCTCTCTTGACTGCTCTCAGAGCGACGTTTTCCTCACCAACTCTGACCCCTCCGCTACCCCCAGCCTCAGAAATTAGCGCGCCATCATTGTCTGCTTTGCCTAATGCAGAGGAAAGCATTGGGGCTGATGAGATTGTCAAGAGGATTACTGAATGGAAAGAAGTTGCAAAATTTTTGAAGAACAATGTAGTACAGGGGGTCAAGACAGAGAACGGTTCATACAGTAAGCTCCCGTTTTTCTAAAGTGAATCTGGCTGAGAAAAGCAATGTAGAACTTCGTGTCCATCAACATACTGAATTAGGAGACAACGCATCTATCAAAGACTCACCAAAGCTTCCAGTCACTCCGTTCCCTAATAGAAATCGAAAACGATGCCCAAATACTGTATCATCAACTACAGGGTAGAGAGTCAAGTTTGCACTGATTTACAAAAAGTGTAGTGATGTCTTGATTTATGCTATCTATATTCCAAAATCTGCTATCCTCCCAAATAGAGGCAAGGCTGCCATGGAATCTACTAAATCGCCAACCAGATCATTCCCATCTCTGCGATGGAAGAATACCATCTATGCCAGGCGCATGACTGACGAGCCTTTGCTATCAGTGATTGGCAAGTGTCCTCATGTTTGCATTCAAAATACTTCATTTTATCAACAACCCAACTTTTTGGAAGATCTCGTACCGAGCCTATTCGCAGGCCTCAAAACATTCGCGGCACAGTTATAAAAGTGACGTAGAGCTTTAGCATATGAGCATGATTTCAAACAAGACGGCTCTGTAATGTGGATGATGCATCAACCTCCAAGCGCAACTCCCCAGTTTTGTATAAGAGTCTCACTATATTGTTCCTCATTTCTAGACTAAAAGATCAGCGTTTCCTGATGCACTAATCGCAATAACAGTCTTTACCAACAATCAGCGTTTGGAGAAGCTCTCATGGCAAATAGACTCACTTCGTCCTCCAAGTACTTGCTCACAGCAATACTATCACTCAATCCTTTCCTTCTCCTTGTCTTAAGCACAAGATCCCTTGCCAACGCCTGGCCCATAGCAGGTTCAAGAGGTCGGAGCTGTATAGAACTATCTGTTGGGTCTCCGGGAACGACGCTCCAGTGATCAAAGCTCATCTGACAAAATGCTTGACCCATCGTCGCTGTACGTAAATCAGTTTCGAAGCCGTTTGCATCCAAGACTGGGATAAATGCTTTCACTGTGTAGAGGGGAGAGCCTGGTTTGGGAATATCTTTCGTGACATGTCCTCTTCTGCGGGAGAGCACAGTGTAGACCGCAGCGACACAATCAGCTGGAGCTTGAACTTCAACGTAATATACGGGTTCCAATAAACGAGGAGTGGCGAGAAGGAATGAAGAGTAGCATACTCGGCGGGCAGTAGGAATGATTTGACCACCGCCTCGGTAAATTGGTTCCGGCGCAAGGTTAGCATCAAGAATACGGAACTTTACACCACGAATAGGCTCGTCACACAATGGTCCCTCTCGCGTGCCCCACTGGAAGCCCTGTTTTATACTCTCCTTGACACTGATTAATAGTTTTGTGTCCACCTGTACCCACCGGCATTAGCTCAGCTGAGTTCATGACGAGAGACTAACCTCTGAAGGTAATGTGTCGTTGATCAACACATTAGACCCGTTCTCTTCTGGGCCGAAAGCCCAGATATTCCTCGAAGCCAACAAATCCCATTGGTACTTGGTTTCAAAGAACTTTCCGCGTTCCTTGTTGGTCATTTTCATGGAAACTCGACCAGCCTCAATGTCCGCGGCTATACCTGTTTCAAGCGGCTCAGATATCATTGTAAGCTTGTTCCTGACAGTCACTTCTTATTAGCATTAATATGACATGAAGATGAATGCTTCCACACACTTTTTGTTAGGTGTCTCGGCATAACACTTGAGCGCAGAGGTCTCTACAACTGTCTCGCAAAATTTGGTCACAGGATCCGATACCTTGATTTCAATCTCTGAGAACAATCTTCTGAGATCATGCAATACACAATCCAAGTATAATTCTCCTGTACCCAAGATGATGTGCTCTCCACTTTCTTCAACTTTGGTTGTTACTAGTGGATATGTCTTGTTTATTTTTCGAAGACCGTTGAGCATTTTGGGCAATTCTGAAGGAGCGACGGGCTCGACAGCGACTTTGAGTATGGAGGTAGTGGTGTGTTTGATGGGACGGAAGATATATAAGTCATCTTCGACGTCTTTTGATATGATGGTCGCTGTTTTGGAGATATTTGCGTCAACACCTGAAAGGAGAACAATGTTACCGGCTGGAGCGCGATCAATGGCAACAGTATATCTAGACTCATCCACCATAATTCCCTCCACAGTAGCTGTTACCATATCCTCCTCGTCCTCCAAAGAATACCCTTCGCCGAGCACCTTGACTAGTTGTCCAACCTTAACAGTACCACTCATTACCCGTCCAAATGCTCTGAAATGTTCAGCATCGGTAGTATGGTACAATTTGGTAATGTGCACAACAGTAGGACCTTGAGGATCACATTTGATCATAGATTCCGCGATATTATCGGTCATGGGTCCAGTATAGGTGTGTTGAATCTTTTGTTGAGCAGCTTCTAGTGGCGAAGGAATATACTCTGTAAGCATATCGATTAACCCCACAGAAGGGCCGAAGAATGCCTCAAGCACAACTTTTAACAGTGGCCGAACATCCATTTTGTATGCGGCAGGCTTGAGAGTGATTTGCAAGTCAGCAAGTGTCTCTTTGAGCGTTGCTTGATCCGCGCTCATGACCTATGAATGGAGGTCCATCGTTAATTGATTCATAGGTGATCGCATGAACTTACCTGAGTGTAGAGCTTGTATAAAGGATCCAATATGAAATGCACGAAGGAACGTTTGGTCTCCACATCTGAAGGTTTGCGGGTAAACTTTCGAGTGTTCGAGTCAAAGTAGATGTTACCCCACAAACGGAGAGCAAACTCATCGATATCAAAAGACCCAAAAGTATCAGCATACATATGGGCAAAAGACTTCAGCGTGAAGCACCAGCCCATTTGTGTAGAAGCGAATGCAACATTTCCGCGCTCGGGAGATAGGCGATAAGAATCGTCCGGATCAATAGAGCTATTCTAATAAGACAAGATTTATACCTTCAAGATGATAAACTCACGCAATGACCGAGTTGACTTCTTCAATAGTATGCTTGACCTTGAAAAAAGCTTCACTTGGTGGAAGCCTTAGCTCTAGAAGTAACCTATCCATTTTGTTTACGACTAAAACCATCTTGAGTTTTTCTTGCATTGCATGTCGAATAATCTGCTCTGTTCCATGCATAACTCCTTCCACTACGTCGACAACCAACACAACGCCATCCACGAGTCGGGCAATAGAGTCTACCTCATCTACAAAGTTTGCATGACCAGGAGTGTCGATGATATTTATGAGATTGGATTTTCTTCTCGAATTTTGCAAGACAAGAGACATTGGGGCAGATTTGAGAGAGATACCTCGAAGTCGAGACAAGACATGTGTATCTGTATATCGCGTCTATTTTGGTATGAGCCATCAAAGCATTTCCATAGTTGAATGACTTGCCTGTTGATCGGCATTCCACGTCAACTTATGGGTCTCAAACACCAACATATCCATCAATGAAGTCTTTCCGTGGTGAATATGCCCTGCCACCATGACATTACGGATCATCGAGGGGTAGTCCATTAAATTGATCATGAAACTAGAAGTGCCATTAATATGTGCTTGGTAATAACCACAGAGTAAACTTGCTTGCGGTCAAATCTGGTCTCTGGAAGACCTTTTTCCTGCACTGTAAACGACTTTTGTTTGATGGGCTGTACAATAGGTTCAGATAAAGGCTGTAAATCTTCTTCTTGCACCATTGCTTCTACGTCCGGCCCATATGTTTCTTCTGCTGTTGCATAATACTTTTTGTCTTCGTGAAGCACTACCTGACCTGTTGACCCATCAACGGGATCGATGCCATGAATCTGAATTTGCCTCGCTTCTTCATCATTCATCTGCTCATCATCATCCTCGAGCCCTTCGAGCGGCGCATAGCTTGTGGATGGGCCGGCAGAAGGACCTGGAGCAGCTGCAGGAGCGATATCTACATCAGAATCCTCGTCCGAGTCGAGGTCGCCACCAATGTAGTTGCCAAATTCTGCTCAAAATAAGCCATATTCTATGTTGAAGTCCGTCACTCACCATCATAATCTTCTGTAGACATTTTGTCTTTATTTTTGCTTTTTAATTTTTATTTATCTTTTCGTATAAAAGATAATCAGTAAAAGAGTAAGCGGGATTAAATTCACGTGGCTTGAAATAGCTTCCGTTCAGTTTCCATCTTTTTTCTCCAGATTGTGAATTCTATATATATTGAAATCAAAACAAAAGAACAAAATGTTCATATCAGCACGCTCAAATAGCACCAGAAAATTTTGGGCAACAGTTACGTCCCGGGCATTCCATTCATCGCACATAACGCACTTTCTCCCTGCCCCAGATCTTCCTCCCAGTCCTACAAGCCCCGAAGCTCTGGGATTCGCTCCTTCAGGTGACAGGAAGAGAAGTCTTCCTGAAGATCTGAAAATTGAGCTCCCATCCTCTGCTAAAAGGAACATCAACCAGGATTTTACTATTGGTCGCAAGGTAAGGACTGTACGTGAATATTATGTCGTTACTCATCATTCTTCAGAGATCCAATGACAAACGACAACGCACCCCTACTAATCCATATATGGAGGCCGATTTCTTCGAAGAAATTCCTGAACTGGATTCTATTCAACATGGAAGACGCGACTCCATGTCCAGGCAAAAGCGTGCGGCACGTCGAGCGGTGCCAAACATCTCTACAGACATTGTTGCTGCCGAAACCGATGTTCTTCCTCCAGATGTCACTCGTCGACAAAGACAAAAGCGAGAGCATAGACAAACGGGCCAGACAAAAGGCCAGAGAATCCAGAGATCACCACGAATGGACCTTACGAGAGATGTGAGACAGCAGAGGCCTGGATTAGTCAAATCTCAGGTATTGGTTGACGCCGTTGATCATTCTGTCGAGGGATTATTTGGCAGACACAAACTACTTTCACAGGATTTCAAGCGGGTTTATGGTATTGGTAAAGGTGAATTTACTTCTCACGACTTGTTCAATAAGGTAACTGACTTGTTTCAGCTCGGCGTCCCCTCCTTATCCACGCAAGTACACGCGAGACAGAGCTCCCTTCTACTCCTATCTCTATTTTATCATCCCGTTCAGCTGATCCGATTAACCATGCTATTAATGTTGCCCAATGGTCTGCCGCACTTAATCCCTCTATCCGTGGAAATGCAAAGGTCACTCTTCCACAGGTTGCCTCTGCAGTTTTAGGGAAGCGATGAGGACAAAGCGCCCTGTATGCATGGTAGATGTTTCTGCTTTCCAATGAACAATAGCTCCACGTTAGTCGTTGCATAAGGTATACTTATTCAATGACATGGGTCAGTTATAATCTTCTCCTGAACTGGACAGTAATTGCCCCTCATCCTCCCATTCTCCCTCGGGCAACCTCTCGGCCTCTGTATTTCTGGACTCCTCAGATTGCTGGCCGCCCATTCCTTCCTCGTATGTCTCATTGGGCACTGGCGCATCAAATTGATCGTTCGATATGGGTACTTGTCGTGTTTGTTGACGTTCTAATAAGTGCCGAAGATGTATTGACCGTGGGAGTCGAATCTGGTTAGGGCGCAAAGCAGGTGAAGGTGGTGTCGGTGGACGTTTCGCTCCCTATATGCAGGTTTAGCGACTCCAAAACGCTTCATGTTAGTCAACTTACAGCCATACCAGGCGGTACTTCTTTCTTCTTTTCTCTATCGATTATCTCGCCTAGTCCAGACTCAATCCACATCTCATCATTGGATCGTAAAGCGCTTCCGCCCCAGCCTCTACCACCATGCACGCTTTCTTCCGCCCTCATGTCTCTACCCCAACCTTCCCCAAGACCCACAGTAGTCAATAAATTCCCAACCTTTCTGCCCTTCCTTGATCCTCCTCCGACAGCATGTCCTCGTTCCCCTCGAATACCTCTGGTTCCTTTTTTAGATGCTCCAGGTCTTCCAAGCGGGTAGGAAGGATGAATCTGACTAGGTAATGCCTCATCTGCGTCCAACCGGGGAGGTTCGAGATGAGGTGGGATAGGGATGGATTCGTCAAAGCCTGGCATGACAGACCAGCCTGTCTCGGGAGGATCATCGAATGTAAGAGCGAGAGTGTCGGTAGGCGTTTGGTGAATGATAGAATATCGTGCGTCCTGAGTATGGTGCATTAGTCGCTGTAATAGAGAGAGCTGGCTTGACGTACCGTGATGCTAGTAGTCATTATTTACTGTGCGTTCATGCTTTGTGGAGAGTTTGAAAGATGTATCTGATTTGAACGATTTGACTTCTCAGCAGGTAAGGTGTAGTAGATATGCTAATGATTGATGTAAAAAAAAAATAATAAGAAATAGTGATAAAAAAAAATAAAAAGTAAAAAGATTTTGAAAATAGCCCAAAGAATGGGTGTGGAACAAATTCGAACGCGGGTTCTCGGACCAAATACACGGATATCTCTAGTAAAAGGCGAGAGATTTATTCGATTTGTGTTTGATCCCCCGCAATAAGATCTAATGTTAAATCAGGCCTTATATATTGTTTGATAATATTGGTTATCACTTCGTTAATTTATTTCTTACCGAATAAATTGTGCACATCAGATGTTCTGTTTTACTTTAACGACTTAAATTCTTGACTATCACTAATCGCTATATTCAGTTGCTACCCCATTATTATCAAAACACCTCAACACCTTGTTATACTAGATATTCGTCTTGAGCCGAAGAAGAGTAGCTGCAAGACGTAAATTATGAGTTTATACCGAGAATACGAAGAGTCAATCAAATTAGTAACGTAGTATCAATGGAAATGACCCAGGTATATTCATTAGAGAAAACAACGAAGCCGACTGGAAATTAGGAGATCACTATCAAGAGCTACTCTTATTCACCGCTATGAAGCGAGCTTTCAATTCAACTTCAAGAGGTTAGTTTTTGTAGCCTTCATCTCTTACATTTGTATTCAGAGTGTAGCGTACAGACGACCCAGCCTAAAGCCTTCTAACTGATTATAAGTCTCTTTCACTTATGATCCCAAAACAATCAATACTCCAGATTGGCTATTTATACAATCTAATCTTGTGTTTTCATCCTAGCTCTCTGATAGTCCTTGCATGATGTCGCTTCTATATGCCTCTCAGCTGTCCATTAACTCAGCCAATAAACAAAGAAGACCTGCATATGCTTATGGCTGGTAGCTATATCCATAATCTGGCCGTTAACTCTAGGCAGCACAAGCATTAACAGGACTATCTTGTCTTGTGCACTCATATATTCGGCATATTGAGAATATACACACTCTAATCTCCTGTGAAACATATGTCGTCAGAGCACCAAATGAGAACCAAGAACAGTCTCTGAGGTCTTGAAGGCAAAATGAAAGTGGTCAATTAGATAGCTATGCCGATGATAAGCAAAAGCAAAGTGGTACCATCCTGGCAGGTCGGTCGAGATTTCAAACTAACTAGAGTTACAACTTCTGATATCTATTCGGATTACAATTACTATTAGGGTTATCTTATAAACCAAAAATTGAGTATATTACAAAAGAAATCAACTTTAACAAAATATTAATGGTAATTCAGGCACGATTGGTAGTTACAGTCGAACGACTTGTTATCTTACAGCCAGCAGTCAAGATGGATGCAGTCTGAGAAAAATCTCAAAGATGAAATAATCTAGCTGTGTATTGAAGAACGGTCTCTTTTTAATCCTTTGAAAGCCTGCTTCTGCCAAGCGATTTGCCAAGCCTTATTTTCATTATACAGAATAGCCTTAACTGAGCATGGGAACACATCATAATATATCATTACATAGACACAGCAAATGTAAGTTCTTGGGCGCATGGAGTACTTGTGAGGAATCGAATAAAATGTCCATAAACAACCTCGACACCAAATTCATCTATCTACTCTGGTCAATCATGTGCCGCTACCAGCTTGACCAGCGATTTTGGCGGCTACAGCCGCAGCAGTTGCATCCGCGTTGATACCATTCATAGTGATAGCCCATTGTTGAGTAGGATTAGGTGCTGCGGACAGTGAGGCGGTGACGGTGGCTGTAGGCAGGTCGACTGAAGTGTAATTGGAAGGAGTGGCGTTGAGGATAGAGAATTTTTTGGACTGTTAGATACCAAGTGACATCAAGTGAGCATAGCTTCAAAACACATCATAAATAACGCGGCCAACATACTTTTGCGTAAACTTCACCATGGTAAGTATTCATGAAAATCAGATAAAACCCATCTCCGACAGGAACGGCCTTATCCAGGTCGACTTCAATCTCTCCGCCATAATTTTTATGCCCAGTAGGCAGTCTATCCATAGGAACTCGTAGAGCAATTGGCAAAAAACCAACCATAACGGATTTGTTGGCATTGTGGAGTTGGATATCGAATGATTGGACACCTGATCCACCGCCTGTCACCCAAGAGAGCAGGTTCTTTTGGCCAATGACCCATGGATAGCTGGGGTTAGGATAGGAGACGGGCCAGTAAATGGTGGACATGGAACCGGCTATTGGTGAGTTAGTACTGAAATAAATGCAAAGACGTGATCTCACCTGCCGCGAAAGGAAGCAGTGGGAGGAGGAACCAGATCAATATCTTCATTGGAAAGACAGCAAGTCACTTATAATAATGATAAAATATAACAAAATAAAGTAAAATGATAATTAAAAACTGAGGATGAACATGAGCAAACGAATGGCGATTTATTTTCCGGGATTATTTGAATTTATCCAGGCACACACCTGTCAGTATAGCTATTTATTCATTCTTGATTCTTTTTCGACAATTGTATCTCTAAACTAGAAAGAAGAGATAAAATTAAGAAATGAAAAGAAGAAAAGCATGCACCTGAAATGAAGGAAATACCAGTAAAGCAAAAAAGCGACAAAAACATCCAGAAATTGCGGAAAATATATATAGAAGCAGTCAAGCATCAAAGGACTGTTTGTAGAGGGCGTGTAGTCAGATATCAGACATTGAGTTCTTTTCGTTTCTGCTTGTTCATCTATTCTTAAGAATGTTGCAAAGAAGCGTCCAGTTAGTGTGCTTGCAACTAACAGCAACAGTTGCGGTCGCTCTCCAGGCTAACATCCCATCTCTTGAATCGGGATGGAAATCAGAAGGCTCACATATGATCCAATGGCAGGTAGGCCACCGTTGCGTCTACCTTCTCAAATAGACAGCCCATTTGACCAGTACATAGCCCCAGGAAGATGATACAGCTACAATGGAGATATCCATCACCTTTCCAAACGTATCTCAGTACTCACTGGCAAACAATGCTAAAGAGCAAGACGGTTTCTTGATCTATTCGCCAAACGAGACGCTTCCAGAAGGCACCTATCGTCTGGATTTTTCAAGAAGTAATCTTCCCTTGGTTAACATCAACTTCAATGTGGAAGCAGGAGAAGAGGACGCAATTGCTGAACATCCGTTCGTCTCGGCAGCTTCTGGAGGCGGAGGCGGAGGCAGAAGTTCGTCTGGAAGTAGTGGGAGCGGCGGGAGAAGCGGCAGCAACTCTTCGGGCAGAAATGGAAGAAATACTCCTGGCAACAATGCCAATCCTGCGGGATGGTCGGAACCGTCTGATGAAAGTGACAACAAGTCTGTTGCTGGAGGGGCTAAAGCTGGTTCATCTGGAGGTACTGTTCCTGCACAGAGCAGCACCGGGCAGACAACAGTTCGATCAATAACCAGCGGCGTACCTTCAGCCATTGTAAGGCCTATTACTACCGGAGTAGTGAGTCCAGATTGTCACAATAACCATGGCTGATAAGACCACGATAGAAATACAATAACAGGACGTCGACTGCAACTGAAAAGATGGTTATACCTGTTGCCATTCCTCTTCTCAGTGTTGTTCTCGGTGCTACCATCTAGCTGCCAATTATCTATAGCACTGTGTATGATATTTGTAGCCATCTTATCTCCATCTAAGCATATCATTGGCATCCGTAATTTTCTCGGAAACCCGACAGGCCCAGACAAAGAGATAAGATTACGAAATACTGTCCAATTTCCTATCTTTTATCTCCCACCCACTATTTAACTTGTAACCATTCACTTTCATTTTTTTTCTTCTTCTCTCCTTTACCAGCCACCGTCCGCAATGACTGCAAAAAGTATCCCTCTCGACTACTTCGACCCCCAGGTCAAGCCTTACTATGTCGGTACGTCTCCTTGGATAAAGCCCAAAACTGACCTCATTCATAGAGGTCTCCTCGGATGCTCTGGGAAGCCAAGTCGTAGCTTGCTCTGACGACTTTTTTGCCTCAAAAGATAATCTCATCAAGGTATCTGTAAGTATGCTATTTGCCGTCTGTTATTGGCTACCTCCTCATGCCTATTAATTACCGTGTATAGCCACCTATATCCTTGAAAGGACAATTCGGCCCGAATGGAGCACTTTACGATGGATGGGAGTCACGGAGACACAATTCTACCTATGACTGGCAAGTATCAACACACTTTTTTTTTTGGCGAGAGCTAAGCAATTGGATAGGGTTATTATCCGCTTGGCAACACCCAGCACGTCATTAAACTATGTCGACATTGACACCTCGCACTTTAACGGCAATGAAGCGCCTCAATCTCAAGTCTTTGCCCTCACCATCTTGAGCCAAGAGGGCGTTTTAAAATGGACGCCTGGGAATACTGGCTGGGTTGAAGTCTTGCCCATCGTTGATCTTGGTCCTAATAGTAGGCACATCTTTGAGTTGGGTGCACTCGGTCAGCAAGGAAGCTGGGGAGCAATCATGGTCAGGATGATTCCTGATGGTGGCATAGTAGGTGGTGTCCCAAATATTGTTTTGAGACTGATTCTTGTCTAGGCAAGGTTTAGGGCTTATGGAATTCCACATGTCCCGTTTGTTCCAAAGCTCTTACCAGCTGATTGGCAAACTGCGGCCCCCACTAACCTTCTTTCGGTTCTTATCGGAGGGCGGATTATTTCCTGTTCAGATGCTCAGTTTTCGCCACCAGGTAACTTACTTTTGCCTGGTAGAGGGTTTGACATGTCTGACGGATGGGAGACTCGACGGAGTCAAGAGTCAAGAGGTAAGTATGGGCCTGGTGGAGAGCTTTACAAAAAAGAGAGGAAAGAGTGGGTGATTGCCAAGCTGGGTGTGCAGGGGATCATTCAGTATGTAGAGGTGGACACTGCGTTTCATCCGGGCAATTATCCCAAGGAGTGCTCCGTGGAGGCCACCCTTGCTTCCGACGACCAACTGGACGACGCAAACTGGGTTACCATTGTGCGCAAGTCACCTCTCGGTCCTCATCGCCAGCACTATTTCTCTCTTGAGCCTACAGTCTCGCCAATCTCGGTATTCTCTCACATCAGATACAATGTCTATCCCGATGGTGGATCTAAACGAGTTAGGATCTTTGGACACCCACTCGATTCTGCCTCGATGGATGCCGTCCAGAATGTAGACATGGCTGTCGTTGACGATTTGGTCATTCCTGCCCTTCCTCTAACGCCAGAAACGTTTAAAGAGTATGGTCAAGTCATCCAAGGGTTTTCCCTGCCCACATCTGCTCCAAAAGGTGTACACGTCAACATCGCTAACCAAGGTACTGCGTTCAAGTTTCACCGTCTTGCCTTCATCTCAGAATCGTATCCCCAAGGGATGCTCCAGAAAGGTGGTCTGCATATCGGCTCAGTGAAGGCTAAGAGCAAGCTGCAAGCTGGGAAGGGTGCTCGGGTTAAGTTGGAGCTTTTAGAGAGACATAGACATACTACCCAGGCATTCATTCCTATGGGCCAGGAGGAGGGAAGCGAGCAGGGAGCATATGTGATTGTAGCAGCTTTGAACGGTGAGGATGACAGGCCAGATTTGACGACAGTGAGAGCATTCCTGGCCACAGCTGCTCAAGGCGTGAACTACAACAAAGGTTCATGGCGTGAGTTTTTGTTTTGTTTTTGTAGATGTAAAGCTGAAAAATACTCAAGATCACTCATTAATGACTGTGGGCGCTGATCTCAACTATGCTATCGTGGAAGCTCAAACTTCTATGGCGGGTGAAATTCTCGACTGTGAAAAAGTTGACGTCTCTACTCGCATTCATATTGAAATCCCTCCATATCCATTTGATTCCCAGCGAGCCTCACCCTTGCGTAAACCGCTATCCAAGACAAATGGGCAAGCCAACGGTATCTTCCTTGGGTCCTCTCTCTCTTCTCTTTTACCAAGAGCAAGTCACTCTCTCGATCCTATTCCAATTACGCCAGAAAATTTCAAGCCTTTTGGCCATATCATTACCACCACTCCATCTTCAAATCATGTCGACACTGAAAGAGCTCCCGACGGGCTTACCGTCAAACACAACCGTCTCGCTCCCGTGGTGTCTACTTATCCCCAAGACTCAGGTGCGGTAACAGGCATCGCAGTGTTTCGTGCAACGAAAAAAGTAGGATTGGAAAGAAGTCGAGTATTTGATGTAAGGCTGATGGAGAGGCATCCGTATACAAGCCAGGCATTTATACCTATGGGCAAAGCCGAAGTGAGTATCTTTATATCACAATCCAAACCTAAAAATTGCTGACTCGTAACAAGTGGTCAGGTAAAGGTGAAGAAGCTCTTTCTGTTGGAGGAGAGCTCCTCGTGATTGTAGCTGAAAATGGAATCGATGACAGACCTGATCCAAAGACAGTTCGATCATTCCTCCTTCCTGGTCACCAAGGCCTTTCGTATGCTCCAGGAGTGTGGCACCATCCTGTACTTGTCCTTGATTCAACTTTAGATTTGGCATGTATAGAAACTCAGATCGCTACCGGTGTACATGATACCGATGAAAGGGATTGTGAGTTGCTAGAGTGGCAAGGCGACAAAGTGTTTGCTAGAGTGCTAGTGCCAAAGTAAACACAGAAACCTACACAGAGGACAATTATTATCAGGCTTCATGTCACAAAAGTACAATTTTACGCATGTTGAGCATTGTACATACTGAGCAGTCATGGGTACGTAAAGTCCTACGGTAGCAACCATGCATCTGATTATCTAAACTTCATCACGCAGCATCTACCCTTGCTAAGCTAGTGTACAGGGTTGCCCTCACATCATGATACAGCTTTCCGATATTGCCTTCTATCACAACTCTCCCATGACCGGTCTTTCTCACTGCAACTACATCTGATCCCTTTGCGTTTTGTTTGGATATATCAGGACCACAGACAAGGACGCCTTCACCTGCAAACTCGGCTGGTATAGGTGGATTGAGTAAAGACAGACGTTGCTTCAAACGCATAAGTCGCAGATCACCGATGAATGTAGATGACGGCAAAGCCATAGGACTCCATGCTGAAAACTGGGAGTTATTGAGTTGTTCCTTTGTAGAAGATTCGAAATCGATGACCTTGGCAGTATCGGCGTTGTCTTCATCGAGCTTGACTTTGAGAGGTTGGGTAACGAAGGCAGAAGATTCAAGAACAGGAATAGTCGAATCTGCTGGTAGGATTACTTTTCCATTGACCATCGTTACGTCGTATCCCTCAAACTGTTGTAGCATTTAATCAGCTGGGTCCACAAACAACACATCTAGACAACGTACCTCTGACCATTTCTTGGCTAATGAAGTTGTAAGACTATCGCCAAGACTAAGAGAATATGATTGAACATGTTCACCAATCTTAATTTCTTCGTGATCGGTAGGGGCAAATATGTCTTTTGTAAAGCCAGTCACACTGTGAAGGAAAGACTCAAACTTGGAAGTAGAATTCTGAGATGATCGCACAAATATCTGAGGTGTTGTCAGTCATGATCAAAAGAGCGACTGAAGCACACTTGCCAATTTTCTTGGTTGCAAGTCTGATACTATAGTTCTTATGCTCTGCCCGTCAATCAATCCCTCCATGTCTACGAAAAACAACTTTGCTTTTAAGTCTACCGGAACTTGCTCGCTAACGTATTTGCTAGGCACTTCGGGTTCCTGTTTGGCCTTTTCTTCCTCTTCCTCCTTCCTTTTTTTCGCCTCTCTTACTTCTTCTGTCTCTCCTTCTTCAGCGATCTCACGGCCTTTCCTCATCCACTGGCCAATATCTAGACCTTCTCCATACTGGTCGATCTTTCGACCTTTTCTCTCTGCAAACGGGAACATTCTATATCTCGCCATTTCTGCTCCTCTGCCAAGTTTCATTTGCTGCCCTTTGACGTATATGTCAAAGCTCATTGTCCTCACATCTTCTCCATCGCCAGCGTAAGCATTAGCTCCTTCGGTCCGGCGGATAGTGATTCCGCTGGTAGGATCACCCGACTCCGATTCCGAGTCAGAGTCAGACTCTAAATCATCGGCTTCTAGCATACGGCGTGAGCGATCGACCGCAGCTTTATGAGCTGCATCCTTTTCTTTCTGTAGACGTTCGGATTCAAGATGTGCTTCACGCTCTGCCCCTGTGAGAGGTACCTTTGAATCTATCTGTTGAATTTATAAGTATAGGAATCTGTGGAAGCGACACTAGGAAACCCACCTGGACCAACATCTTGTCCTCAAGCTGAATCGCCTTTCCCGTTTTGCCTTGTCCCCACTTGCTTCCCATATCTTGCTGTCTCTCCCATCGATCGTATAAATCCCTCGCCAATGTTTGCTCCTCGCTCCTTGATGTTAAAAGAATCACATTGCCCTCTACAGCAGCTAATGTTGTGAATAAGAATCTTGAAGGGCCATGGGACATGGTCGGCGGAATGGCGAGCACTAACTTTGGCCGGTTTAGAGGGTAAGTCTGCAAGAGCTCAGTGGGAGTTGCAAAGAATTGAACGTGTTTGAAATCCAAAGCTCCAAATTCCGAACTCATTATTTTCGCTCCCCTTGATCTTTTGCCTTTACCTACATCAACGACATCCACGCCACTATTCTTAACCATGCCGCCCATCCATTCGACTAGACTTCTCGCAAAGACAACCATGTCCTGTGCTGTTTTGGATACAATACAAAGAGGATGAGGCCAAACGTCCCCTGGATTTGAGTTCAGTCGCTGGCGTTTTCCGGGTTTGATGGTACGTTTGTGCGTCCAGTGTTGGTCCAATAAGAGAAGAAGTTCCAATAAACGCGGGGCTGGATCCACGGGCAAGAGAATTGAGTGACTCTGTTCAAGAGTTGTGGTGACGAGGTCTTTAGATTGTTATTTATCTGCCTCCATAAAGCTGTATACGTACCAATTATAGCCAGCTCTCGCTCTTTTCTTTTGGAATTGATAACAAGGCATCTACCGGCTTCGACAACCAGCAAGTCTGGTCTCAACACTCCTTCGGCGTAGCCTGTTGGCCCATTCTGCACTATAGTTTTGTCAATGAGTCGTCGCAGAAGCGAATACATTGCTTACCTCCTACCATTCCGTCCAAATGTCTTTCACTAGTATGGTTAATACCAACGGCATAGAGGACAGTACCAGAAGTTGGAGATCGAATTTTGAACAAGGTTCCACCTAATGTGTGACCAGATGGGAATGGCGTGAGTAGGAGATGCGAGAGATTGCCTACAAGATTGCTTTAGCTGTATCAAAACACAACCAGTAAACTCACCACTGAGGTGCAACGGCTGATTGTATCTGACAGCTTTGATCCAGTCAAACGCTTCATGAATCTCCTCCGTGGTAGGAACAAAAGGCCCTTTGAATGGTTTCTTTACTCCATCTAAATCATCTTGATTATCATTTGTCTCTGCGACCTCGACTGGGTTTTCCGATCTCCAGCTCTCAGATTCGGTCAAACAGACAACACGGCCCATCTCCACTGTTGGCTGGGTAGCATAAACAGGGCATTTGAGACCCCATCTTGCTCTGGCAAATGGATATAAGGACAGATAGTTTAGTGGCGAGTGGGACAAAAGAACAAGATCAAGAGTAGGAGCGAGCCTAGGATGGTCAGGCCAGACATACACAACAAGACCTACTCTTTAACTTTTTGCTCATAATGCCAGCTTGTCTGATATGTGCTTGCCCTGTAATCTTTCTGGCCGAGGTCCAATAGTATACGAGCTTCGTCCAGCTGCAATAGATAGCATACTGGCTCAGAGGATGAGATTTGGTTGGCAGAGGCCGATAATGGTGTTAAAGTGATCATTTGAAAATATTGATGGAAAAGAGAATCCGGAGAATACGAAATAAATAACAAATAATAAAAATTAATAAATAAAAATTCTATCTTTTCTTCCTTCTATATATTTCCTGTCATTATCTTCACTTTTACATCTTTTTCATCAATTTGCTCATCATGTTATAAGTCATCCAAAATATCCAATTAACAGATCTGCGCATGACTTTGACCATGTCAACTTCACCAAAATCACCAAAACACTACTATGCTTCCCGGCCATCCTCCCGCTCAGCTTCTCGTAATGGCAATAGCGGATCGCAATCACCTGCAACACCGGCCCAGGTAAGGCTGCAGGCAGTAGCGCGGCTCAAGAGGGCAGCATCATTACCAAGGCATGCAGACGGACGTCGTCCGCTACAGCAACATGCACGGGCCACAGACGAGGACATATCGTCCGCAAACGACAGTCCGATAGAAGTATCAACGCCAGCTAGCCAGCATGACGGACGAGAAGGCGAAATGCTCTCTCCTTCCCCTACACAAACAGGCTTTGGCCGCCAAAACGTGTACCCTTTAAGCTCAACGTTACAGCGTTCCGCCTCAGCGGCTTCCAATCACAGCGCTGCCCAAGGGCATGAAGCCTCTCCTACAGATCAGATAAACCCCGATTGGCATGCGATACAACTCGCTCAATCATATATTCCTTCCCTCGCGCCCATAACTACCAATGGATTTCAACAGCCTGTTCCTATTGGCAGAAGTACACCTAGTCCTTTGCCTACTCTTGGTGAACTCCGGTCGCTCTCACGATCAAATTCACAAGCTGCAAGGGCTAGGGCAATGTCAAAACTGACGGGTGGTAAAGAGAATTTGATATCGGATGATGACGTTGTGCTTCAGTTGCCCTTGACGCGACCTGGCTTGCAGAGAGCAGGTACAGTTGGAGCACATCGCCTGCTGGGAATGCCCATGCTTCAGCTAGAATCAGAGCATCAGAGGATGGAGTACGAAAGGAGTATCGCCTTTGACCAACCTAGGCCCAAACTCCAGAGAAGTTTTACCGTCTCATCTTCCAATATGGGTGAAGAGAGGCGAAGCGCAGTGGGACGAAAAATGTTGGAGCAACTGGCAAAGCGGCGTGAGGCCAGGCAAAAAGAAGAGGAGGAGGTGAGACAACTATGGGAGCAAAGGAGAGCGAATGTGGAGACTGCACCAAAAAACCAAAATATCGATGGCTCGCCGCAGGGTCGTCCAACGATTATCTTTGATAAATCTACAGACCAGTCCAAGCCCGGCCTCAATCAGCCTCAAGCTCGTACTGCCGACTTGCTAGTAGCTCCTGAAAGGTCCGCATCCAGGGGTACTATGCAATCCGCACAATTCGAGTATGAAGGTCACCTTCGCAGAAGTTTCTCTAGTCGTACTGCTATAGGCGCAGTAGGCACTGATCCAGAACATGTACCAATAATCAACGAGGTTGATTCAAAGAGAAAGGATGAGACAGAGGCAAATTTGAATCAGCTTGTCAACGCAACTACCCCTACTTTACCTCAGGGAGAACTGGCTCAAGCGACGGATTTGTATAAATTAGTTGGCGATAGTGAATCCCCCCTGAAGCTTCCTCTGCCCCCATTCGCTACACCTTCAAGGCATACTCCCCACAGTTCAATATCCACCCAAGATACTATTCAGGGTCATCAATTCATGGAATCATCCACTCCAGAAGGCTCGTCAAGGTCGGGCTTAAACTCAATTATGTTTGTGATGGGAGCAAAAAGTCATGATGGGCAACTGGGAAGGACGACTACTGAAACCCAATGGCCTAGTGAGGTCTCTGAAGGGAGTGATTGGGGCACACCGGGCACGGGAGCTCAGAGCAAGTGTCATATTTTGCTTATATGCTTCCATGCTAATGTGAATGACAGAACCACTATTAACAAGTTCGTCAAATCTGTCTCTTCATGTCTCTGGCCCTTTTTCTAACTCGTGCGGATCCAATAACTCCTCAGCCTCTCGCCACACAGACAGCAATATGTCCGGGGAAGAAGCAGATATCAAAGGCAAATTAGAGAAGGACCCTAAGGCCAACTCTCCGAGTGACTCTGGATCAGAAAGTATGACGGCAAAAGTAAAGAGGACAGTGAACTCTGTGATCAGAAGTAAAGGTCAAAGTCGGAGCCCTCGCACGAGTGCTGGTTCGCCAATATCACCGAGAGGGGGGTCCAAAGTATCTAATACACCATTTCAAACTTCTGGGACAAGAAGTTGGTCCAAAAACGATAATGCCGTTAAATACCAGCCCTCTGTCTCTTCACTCTCACCCTCTCTAACCGATTTGAGTACTGCTGCTTCAACCAACAATCTTCTTATTCAACATCAGTTGGCTTCTGATCCAACCCAAGTGTCCTTTCTTCCACGTGCAACTTTGAATGACCCGAGAATACATATGTCAAAACTATCCCCTTTTCCTGGTATAGAAAATCTCGAGTCTCAACATGAGGTGGCGAAGCTAGGACAGCAAAGTTCCGATTCTGTTGTTCCATCACAGCATCACTCTGCATCTACATCTCTTGTCGGCTCTGATTCTGTGTATGCGAACTCTTTATCTACTCGAGGTACAGATGAAAGTAGGCGTATGTCAGACGACAGTATTTCCAAAAAGAACTGGTTGACAAAAGCATTTACCTCCCCAAGAGCTTCTATGTCGAAGAAGTTCAGTCAAGGCGAAATGAAAGCCCGAGAAAACACGCTTGGGCAGGGTGCGATCCCGATTGGAACGGAAACTGATCCCTTTGCATCTCCGCCCCTTGGTGCTATCCCCACTACCTTTTCTTCCCTTACGCGTCCTACTTCCCCTACTATCTCGGTTGTGTCAGAGGCAAGCGAAGAGGATGCTCGTTTGACAAGGTACACTACCAAGCACGATCAACTGAATACTGAAGTCATCTCAAAAGATATTGGAGATTTGAGTGATGTTAATGGGCAGCAGGAGCAGTTGTCGGAAAAATCGAGACAGATATTGAGACGGATGAGCGAAGTACTTGCAATGGGGCCAGATGATCTAGAAAGACCTGAAATCCTTGATGATCCACCTAGAAAGTTTCTGTTATCTGCGCAGGTGCTGCAGATTGTCAATGCCAATGTGGGCCACTTTGTTGACAACCCAATGGAAGACTGACGACAATTGCAGACTGTTAAAGATCGATTTTTGTTATTGTTCAATGACATTCTAGTTATCACCAAACCTCAAATAACCCACGGTGTTCACACCACCTTTGACATGAAGCTTGCCGTTAAAAATGTGGTTTCTCTTGACCGACTTTCTTTGAGCGTACAGGCTACAGAACCCACGGCCGACACCACAAGGCATCCTGTTGTGGAAAACTTCATTAGAAAGTTTGCAGCCAACCCTGTGGAAGCATGCAATTACGCGCTGGAAAAGAGTAAACCCAAAGCTGATGTTGTTTCTCTTGCCAATTTGATTTTCAAAACACCGGAATTGGATAAAGTTCAAATCGGCAACCTTCTCGTCAATCATCAGCCTCTCAAGAAGGCTTTCGTTGATTGTTTTCGCTTCGCTAGTATTCGCATTGATGATGCTCTCCGTATATTTCTTCTTTCTCTTCGACTCCCTACCAATCCTATGTCGTGCGACAATCTCTTGCGAGGGTTTGTCGACGCATACTGCGAAGCCAACAAGGATATCATTACCTACAATGAAAATCTGGCATATGAATTAGTACTAGCTATCTTGCAATTCAATGATGCTTTATATTCGACATTTGGGTTCGCTCTTCCAAATCATGCGATTACCAAAGATACATTCATCTCGGCATTTAGGAGCAAAGACCCAGTTGGTCTCGTACCAGACGAACTGTTATGGGATGTGTATTTGTCCATTCGCTCAATGCGCCTATCTCAAGCTTTGGCGCCGACCGAAGCTCATTTAGAACGTGAAGTCTTGGTCAACCCTGCACATATCCCATCTAAGCTTACCTACAATACTTGGTCAGAGACGATCAAAATTAAGATTCCAACATCTGATCCTATGTTCAAGATTGTGCTGCTAGGCGAAGGGTTGGAATTTGATCCACCTGTTTTGGATTTTTCCAGACGTTCAGAAGAGAGTTTCAGGGTGAAGGGAAAAAGTTTAGGAAATAAAAGTATCTTATTCGAGAGAATTGGGAGTAATGCGTAAGTTCATAGACTTTTTCGATTCGGATGCTAACATTATATGCTAGGGCTTTATATTCTAGTTTAGGCAACACTCGTCACATTACCATTGAGAGAGCATTCATGCGCCATACTTTCCAGATTTCATTCACCAACCAAAATGGTCTTAAGCGAAGATACTGCATCGGTGTCAACACTGCTGAAACTTGCCACAGATGGCGTACTCTTTTAGAGAAGCAAATACAAGAAACAAGCGAATTGAAGATGAAAGTGAGAAGTCATGAGAAGAGCTCCACAATTAGGCAGACCGCCGAAGCTGTATCTCTACAAGTTTTACGCGATGCCTTGATGTCTCCTGAGGAGAAAATGGATATTTCTCACTGCTCTAGTAATAAATCTTCTCAATCTGTCGCCTCTGGCGGGTTCCGTCCCAATACTGCTACCGATCAGTCTCGATCCCGGGCAGGATCAGTTAGCCTCGCCTATGCGCAATATGCTCTCAAAGAAGAATATGATCTGGGGCCGTTACAGCCAACTAGAGGAAACGACACAATAGATACGACATCGAGTTTGGTTGGGACTCGTACTGGTAAGGAACTGGTGTTGCTGTGCAGGCAAAACAGTCTCATGCCGGGTCTACTGGAGTTGTTACATGCAGGCACTGGGCGATCCTCGGCAGAAAGTACGGACGACGACGGCATAGGAGAAGGAAGAAATATGGAAAGGTTTGCAAGGTCCAAAGGTATCAGAGTTTGAGCTAATAAAGACCACTGATGAAAGAAGAATGTTTTACGTTCCTGGGATCTTGTGAATAATGACTTGCAACGATGTTGAATCAGTTGTTACGAACCGTGATATATAGCTACGCTTTGCTAAGCTGTTTCATATGGATTGTTTACATTATGCATTTGTTGGTACTACGGGCGAGCATGAATCTATACGGTTGTATACCTGGGAAACTCAGAGATTGTACACAGTGATTGGTGTGCTCTATTCATTTCTTTTCGTCAATAGAGCCGTGCTAGGCGACATTTTGCTCATAAAAGATATAATGGCGCCATAGAATCGTCTGAACCATAAACGCAATGGTTCACTTGCCGGGTTGTATTTGATCACTTAAACCTCTTTGAATTAACAGCAGGGATTTGAAAGTACTCTTGAAATTGATATTGTCATTCTCTAGTCATAGCACTGTGCTCCAGACAAAAGATTCTTAAAGTCTATTATAGTTGGTCTTTTAAGTGAAGATGGTAGAAAGCCTCTGCCAACTCATCTCGTTGTTGGAGAAAGGCATGCCAAGTGATGATTTCTAGAAGCTCTCGAGTAATCAGCCAGGTACGCTTGATAGCAACCTTCAATGCAAGAGAATGGCTCTTGTCAACTAAATCGACATCCTTGGAGAGCAAAAAGTCTTACCGTGTGCTTTTTATTCTGATTTACTCTGTCCGTCTTAGCCAAGTCCATGATAACTAAGAGGTTGTCATAACTTGAAATGACCAGAAAATGGCCAATTTTTGTCAAAACGTTGACCAAATTGATGATAACAGTTGGCTAGACAACTTTTTTTTCAGCTTCCCTTAGCTGTACCGCGATATAATATATCAACTTGTCTTTTCAAAATGGTTGCTTTAAAAAAAAAAAGCATTTTTTAATATTTTTTAAAAAAATAGAAAGAAAAGAAAACAAGATGAATGGAGAAATACGGAGATACAGCAATTATCCGTCGTTTTCTCATAGACAACCATTGATATTTGATTTTTAATCTATTACATGATTACTTTTCATTTCACAGCGAGATTCATTTATTTCGCTTTATCTTTAGTACCCAAAAGAGTATACTTCTTGTAACAGCATCAGTCATAAAGAACAGTTGTCAAGATGGGTGGTGGCGATCTGAATATGTGAGTAATCCGCCGTATATTTGTAAACCCAGCTGACATTATTGTTAGGAAAAAGTCCTGGCATCCCGTGCTCTTGATCAACCAGGAGCGTGTGTGGAAAGCCGAAAAGGCGGCCAATGAAGAGAGAAAGAAGCTATCTCAATTACGGAAAGAGCGTGAAGAAGAACGCCAGCTTGAAGAGTTGCATCGGCTCCAAGAAGCCTCAACTGGCAAAAAAAGGATAGACAAACTTGATTGGATGTATGCAGCTCCCGGCACTGAAGGAGGCGCTCTTGGTGGAGCAAAGATTGGCGAAAGAGATATGGAGGAGTATCTGCTTGGTAAGAAGCGAGTCGACGAGGTTTTGAGTCAAGGCGACAAGAATGTAAGCATTCAGAATGTGATAAGGCGGCGAGCTGATGAAGCCAGATTGGAGCCGCCAGTAGGGAGTTTATTGCGCTTCAGAACGCCAATACGGCTAGAGACACTGCAGCCAAGATCCGAGAAGATCCTCTTCTTGCTATTAAAAAGCAGGAGCAGGCTGCCATGGCGGCTCTCATGAATAGGCCTGATGTTCGAAAGCAACTTAGAGAAGCCAAGAAGGTCAAGGAGGATAAGAATGGCGAAAAAGAATCTAGAGAGGAGAGGAGAGCAAGAAAGAAGGCCAGGAAAGAAGCAAGTCTTGATCGTACTTTTCTTTGAAATGTTACTAACATCTCAATGCCAGGAACGGCAGCGTAAAAAGCATCACCGCTCGTATCGCAGCAATGAATCTCGATCACCTATTTCTGACTATTTTGACGAACGTGACCATAATTATAGACGACCCGGCCGTGATTCGTATGGTTCCCGAGACGACAGACATGGAAATCGCCGAGACCAAAGTCGGTCTCTATCGCCGAGAAGAGAATACAGAGAGGACCGTCGCAAGAAGGAAGACGAAGAATATCGAAGGGCGAATTCGCCAAGGAGAAGATATAAAGATGAGAGTCCTAGAAGGGACAAATCTAGGTCCTGGGACCATCGTGATCACACAAGACACAGGGATGATCCGAGAGGCAGAAACAATCAGAGAGAGCATGAGCGCAACCATCGTCGTAATGATCGTGATCTATCTCCTCGACGGCCTTCCACTCAAGTTCTTGGGCCTGAGAGCGCTTCACGTCCTCTTTTGTCTCCATCACAACCTTGGAACAACTCTGCAACTAAGTCACTTGAAGAACAACGCGCTGCCCGCCTTGCAGCTATGTCTGCTTCAGCCAATGAGCTCTACTCTCAACGTAGTAAGACCGTTGCAGCGAGGGTCGAGGAGGAAAGAAAAGAGTTGGAGAGAGAGGAAAGGATGCGTGCCAAGTTTGGCAAGGAACATGCGAATGCTGGATTCTTCAAGCAGCAGAGTGAGCTGGGCTTGTCAGAGGCTTTGCAGAGAAGAGGAGGCAAGGGTTTGTTGAAGGATATATGATGTGGTAAAATATTCCACTCTCATGCTACAGTGATGGTTCTCTTCGTTTTGTTCATCTGAGCGACAACATGATCATTAAGTTGTATTGACCTCACCGAAGACAAAGCAGCATAAGTGACCCGTCATCATTACTCTGCTCGATGCTTCTTCCACGTTCTCTGAAGTAATGTGACCATGAAATCCAGCCGACTTGTCCAACAAGATATTAGGAGATTGTCAACCCCTCTCACTTAACCTCACATCGCAGACGTGGGCGGACATACAGCAAGCTTTCGTTGTATCGGGTCAAGTACTATGTTCGCGGAAGCCGCCAACGTTCTTCTTGGGAAGCCAAAGTCACAATGAAAAGAAGGCGTTGTGGAAATTACAAACACTTTGGCTATGATTCTGGCAAATGCCATGTCCAGATCAAAACGTGTATATCAATAAGAGGTTCGATATGAGTATGTGATGAATGTTGCTGTCTATATATCCACGATGAGATGTACAATTATACTTTACAAAAAGACATTCTCTTAAATTTATATTGCCAGTACAATAATTTGGTTATTCATTTTTGGACGCGAGTTGAACACTATTCAGTTCGTAAAAATGAATAACCCTAATGTTATTTAATTTTACTAGGGGCCCCACACTTCAACAGGTAAACAAATGTTTTCTGCAAGAATAGAAACAAATATATATTTCATCTAATTTCATTCTCAGTTTATTTTAACCAAGGGGAAAGAAAACAACGACAGCTCACAACCGCAGACATCAAATTGAGCTTACAGTAATACATGCCGCCCACATCATTAGCGGCGTTAATGGCGTCTCCAGCGACATCGAGCGGTGATGCGACAGCCATGGCAAACGGCCAGACATTGCCTGATATATCGCTGGGGTCAATGGGGTCAAGCTTTAGGTCGGAAGAGGATCACGAAAATGATAACAATCATAGGCAAGAAGGGCCAGACGCTGGGTTGCCCAAGCCTTCTTCCAGAGGTTCGTTGCATCGCACTTTAAACATGGACAACTCTCATCCTGTTGGGCAGCTCCCTCTTTTAAAGAAAAAGCACAATCTTCCCCTCCGTCCACCCCTTCTCCACCACGAGCCGCTTTGCTGACGGTTTCCCCGCCCGCAACTGTTCGAAGATCTTCCTCCCATCTTGGTCATTCCAGCCAAGCACCTCGCCGCTCACGTGTACTTCAGCGTCAAACATCAAACTCCTCCATTGGCTCTGAAGATATTTCGGCTTCTTTAGAAGAAAGGTATGGACAAGGAGAAGAGACCGATGATGAAGCTATACTAAGCGCCCTGAGTTTGGCGAGTCCTAAAAAAGCGCAATCAAAAGAAAAATACAGTGGACCTAGTGCAAGGAGTGGGAGACACAGTGTTGCTGCCGGAGAACTCAATGGACCTATCACATTGAGAGACCAAGAAAAGGTGTGTGTCTTTAACCTTGATGGGTCTAGATATTCATTGTCAACATAGCATTTGGAAGAGACAAAGAAAGAGGTATTCAACCTCCAACTCGAGAATCACTTTCTCAAAGAACGTCTTTCCAATATGGCTCCTGAGCACATTGAGGCCGCGCTTAAAGAAAATGTCAAATTAAAACTTGAAATACTCACTCTCAGCAAAGAGCTAAAAAAACTTAAGAAACTAGTGACTCAACAAGACAGAGACCTGGCAGCTGCGGCAAGGGAGAAAGGCGAAGGTTTGGAAGTGAGAGAACTTGAAAGATTGTGGAAGGAGGAAAAAGAGAAACGTAGGGCTGCAGAATCAGATCTGAAGCATTTGGAGAGACTCGCAAAGGGCGAAGAGGAAGGAGAATTAGAAAAGGTCAGAGCTTCAGAAACTGCTTGGCGCCAGCGAGCAGAGCAATTGGAAGAAGATTTAAACGATGCGAGGGCCAACCAGGATGATCAGAATGAGTTGATCGAAAAGCTCCGAGATGTTGCGGATAGGGGGCAGGAAGATGTCGAACAATTGAAAGCGGATCTAGAAGAGTTGCGATCAAAAGTAGTAAGGGAGAGTGTCGGTATCGGAAAAGGAAGAGAAGAAAGACTGGCAAAGAAAGTGGAAGAACTTGAACAAGAGAATGCTTCTTTGCAAGCTGATCTCTCTATGGTGAAGAAGGGCATCATGTCTGAAGAAGATGCCGAATTGCTTGAAGAGGTGAGTCTGTTGGCAACATCTTGTTAAGGCTATAATTAAAAGGTAAAAGCGTCTCAATGAACTTCAAGACAAACTTGCGGCTGCTCAGATTGAGCTTGACAACCGTCAACAAGAGATTGACGAGCTTAATGCAGAGCTGGATGCACAAGTTCAAGAGCATGAGAAAGAATTACAGCAAGTGGCTGAAGAATGGAGGAATGAGGTGTTGGAGACTCGCGCGCAAGTCGACGAGCTCAAAGATGTTAGTTTTTTCCGTTAACCGAACGCAATATAAACTTATCTATGAATAGTCTTTAGATGTAAGGGAACAAGAAAATAAGGATATTCGAGACATGTTAGCCGAAAGAGAAGACAATCTTGCCAGCGCCCTGCAAAATATTCAGGACTTACAAGCTGAAAGAGCAGAAGCACATGACCGGCTGGAAGAAACACTAAAAAATATTGAACGCGATAACGCGGCAAAAGATGAGGAACTCTTAGCTTCCAATCATGACTTGGAAGAATATGGACAAAGGGTATTTGAACTTGAGGAGGCGTTGGAAGAGTATCGCTTAAAAGAAAGAGATCTTATAGCTGATTTAGAGGCACTTGAAACGGAGAAAAGGCATTATGAGGAGCTAGTCGGCGCTCTCAAACAGGCAAGACGCGGACTGCAAGAAGAGAAGAATGCAGCTTTAGATCAAGTTCAAAAAGGCAAGGAGGCCCTCAAACTGGCTCAAGATTCTTCAAAGCAAGAGATTGCTACAGAGCAATCCAAGCATAATCAAGCGCTCTCAGAAAAAGACACCTTCATATCGCGTCTTCAAGCTGAGCTTGGCGTTGCTCGTGAGCGAGTCGCTTTACGTGATCGCGACCTGGCGGAGCTTGAGCGCAAGTTCCAAGATGTCGAGAATGAACGACGAAAACTTGGTGATGAGCATACTAGCAACAAATATGGCTTGGAACTTGTTATTGAAAGAGTACAAAGAGATCTACAGAGATGTGAAGATGAGCTGGAGATTGCTAAGAAAGAACTTGAGAAGACACATGAAGATCTCAGGGAGAGGGATATAGAGGTTGCAAGGATGTTGGATAAACACAGAGAGGTTGAAAACAGATTGGCGTCAGAAAGGCAAGGACGATTAAATATCTCAGACAAACTTGACCAAACAATTAAGGTGAGCATCAAACAGTGAATACTGGAGACACAAGGCTCATCAATTTTCGCTAGACTTCCAAGCAATATGAACGTGAAGCAAATCTCTTGCGAGAGCGTATAGAAGAACTGGAGCCTCTTCTGACTGAGACGCAACAAGAGCGCTTCCAATTGCAGAAACAGTCTGAGAGTCAAAGACAAGAACGAAGCGAGCTGCTACTTCGAGTATTCAAAGACGTTAGCAGATTTGTGGGAACAGAGGTGCGTACGTTATATATTGAGAAAGTAGTATATCTGATTCATGAGATAAGGATATCACTACCCCAGCAAACTTCAATTTGTTTAGAGATATACTTTTGCAGAGGCTAAAATCCATGATCGCCATCAGAACAGAATTTGAGAGGAAGATAAGAGACACCGAAATTTCTGTTGATCAGCGCATGGCGTAAGTGTCATTTGATGACTTGCAATCCGAGCCCTAATTTTTCAACTTAGTTCGCTCAAAAGACAACTTGAACAAAAGTGGAGGATGCTTGATCAATTTGAAGCGGCCGTCAAGAAGTTGGAGCTTACCAAGCGCGAATGGCGGAGCAAGTTTGCCATGAAGGAAGGCGAAATCGATGCTCTGAAACACCGAAACGCTGATCTATCTTTGCAAATTGCGTCCATCAAAACAAGCAGTGCAGGAGAATCGTCTACGCAGATTCGTTCGCTTACTGAGCGTGCTCTCGCAGCTGAGACTCGGGCTCAGAAGGCATCCAACCAGGTAGTTGCTTTGGAAGAAAGGTTAGCCGAATATCAAAACAAGGTTGGACAAGCAGAAAACAAGTGGGAAGCACGGGTGAAAGAGTATGAGAACAGGCTGAGGGTTGCCAGCGAAAAGATCAAAACTGAGAAACAAGGTGGAAAAGAGAGGGCCAAGCAATTGGAAGCGCAAGTCAGGTATGCCATCTTTTTACTGCTTGAGACCGCCTCAATGATTGACTTGAGTTTAGAGAATTGGAGAAACAGATTTCAAGTACGAGAGCGAGAGATCAAAGAGTGGAAGGAATGCTTGCCAATGCAACGCATCACTTACCAATGCATGGGGACGACCGAGGCTCGAGATGACAGTGATCTGGATGGATTTCTAAAGTATTTTGCATGTAATTTGTATTTCCTAAAGCCACGACAATCCATCGTCTACAGCAGTTGCTGTCGATACTGAGAACCTACAGTGTTCAGCATAGTCAGAAGTAAACGCTCGCTCATACAGAAATACTGTGAAGTACGAAATCTCTGCAAAAAGAAAAAAGTTTATGATAAAATCAAAGTTAACTTTTTATCGTCATTTGCCGTCACTGTTTATTTTCCAAAGTCAGCTTTCCAGCTTGCCTCCACTTTTGAGCTCCACTGACGTCACAACTTTTTCTCCACCACTGTCAAAAGACAGTGGTATATATAACAGACATTTAAAAAATATCACTGAAATCTTGCTTTTGTTGTGAATGTTTGCAAGGCAGGCTGTTCTTAGAAAAAGTTCCATTTTTATCAGGCCTCACGTACTCGCATCCGTCACAAGTGTTTTTATCAGGAATCTCAAGTCGACAAGTCTTAGAATGGGCAGCGATAAACTTGACATTATCACCGCTTACCCGGTGCGTGAGATGGCTTTGGTGGACAATAGGAAGAAAGCGGCTGAGTATCATGTAGGAATTGACCAATATCAAAGCTCAGGAGCAAAAGTTGCCAGGAAAAGATGTTGATATGGACCCTCTGGCAGAGTTTACCAAGTTGGAAACATGGGATGATGATGGGAAACCTTGCTTGAAAGAGGTGAGCGATTTAGAGTAAACTATTATAAGACTAAAGGATATCGCGTATAGTATGTTGGAAGCGGAAAGCTGAAAGGCAAAACGGCAATCATCACTGGCGGTGATTCTGGCATTGGGCGCGCTGCAGCTCAAATGTTTGCTCGAGAAGGGGCTGATATGACTATTGTCTACCTCCCAGAAGAAGAGGAGGAGTATGTAAAAGCTCGAATCAAGACCTAATGTCACAATGGCTAATGAAGATTCAATGTTATAGCGCACAAAGGGTGAAGAAGGCTATCCAGCAAGATGGTCAAGACGTGCTTCTTCTCGCTCATGACCTGATGAAGTCTGAAGAAGCTGCAGATGTCGTACGAAAACATATCGATCATTTTGGGAAGCTTGACATCCTTGTCAACAACGCAAGCAAGCAAATCATGTGCAAGAGTCTACCTGAGATTGATGTAGGTTTTAAGATCCGGTTCATTTAATGTGCCTA
The DNA here is from genome assembly GCF_001720195.1 of Cryptococcus depauperatus CBS 7841. Taxonomy (NCBI): domain Eukaryota; kingdom Fungi; phylum Basidiomycota; class Tremellomycetes; order Tremellales; family Cryptococcaceae; genus Cryptococcus; species Cryptococcus depauperatus. The sequence continues at coordinate 1,637,972 of NC_089471.1, read as the reverse complement.
AAAGCGTACTGAATGTTGCTCACTAGTTGAACAATGTTGAGAGCACTTTTAGGAGCAACATTCTTGGCATGTTTGCTTTAACCAAGTAAGCCGTCTTATCATATTCCACGGTTGAGAAACCTTAATACTATTTGTAGAGCTGCCATTCCTCATCTCAAGCGTGGTTCAGCCATTATCAATACTTCGTCAGTTACAGCATTCAAAGGATCTGCAGCCATGTTGGACTACAGCTCCACCAAAGGTGCTATCATTTCATTCACCAGATCTTTGGCTCTGCAGTTAGCTCCACAGGGAATTAGAGTCAACGGTGTCTGTCCAGGTAAGGTCTCGATGTCTGTAATCAGCGCAAAAGTACTAACTCGGGTGACAGGTCCCGTCTATACTCCTCTGCAGCCCGCCTCCCGACCGGCGGAGAACATGGAAGGATGGTCTCTTGGCGGTCCTCCCCTTCACGGACGCGCGAGTATGCCAGCAGAAATGGGACCTGCCTATGGTGAATACATCAATCCTTGTAGTTCTTCAAACTAACCCAATCCAATAGTATTCCTCGCATCTGCCGACTCAAATGCCATGACGGGTCACTTTTTGCACTTGAACAATGGTCAATGGCTTGGGTGATGGGTAAGATATGGAATAAGTCTTTGATAACATCATTGTACTATGTTGATAGGTTATCTTGTGTTATAGTTATGGAAATAATTGCGAGCGGAAGTCATAGTATTCTCAGAATCCATAGAATCTATACTACTTGTACAAAAATTGGCAACTGTATACTCTTTCATCTGAGTCCCAGTGTTCCCACGTTGAATCAGGGTCTTCTTCTGCATCCACCATTTCTTTAGATGGTATAGCAAACGATATCGTTTCATACGGCTCAGCTGCCAGCTGCATTTTATAAGCTTGGCAGCTTTAGAGTAAATTCATAAACGTACCACGAGATACTGAAACGCCTTGTTTGGAATCTCTCGTCTTTGTTCAAATGCAGACATGAATCTCCGTCGTGGTTTTTCTCCAGGCTTGATTTCTGGCAACGATATAGTAAAGAGCAATCCCATCCTTTGGCTTACAGGTTCTCGAATTTTGACAATCTTGTACCCTTCATTGTTCATTAGCACTAGTCCGAAGCACACATGGATCCATTCACTTACCAGGTCTTCCAATCTTGACAAACATTTTCTTTTTGATTTGATGTTGTGTTTGAGGAGCCTGTATCAACAATGATTCATCTTTGTTGTCCTTGGCTGCACGTCTTGCCAAATTGGTTTGATGCTTTTTACCTTGGGTATGGGCAAGGTAGGACCCCTCGTTGACGTGAAGTGTAAGGCAAAGACGACATTCCAAAGTTCCCAGATGTGTTCTAGTAACGCAACACGTCAACCACCAATGCTTGGCCTATTCCGTTGTACTAACCGGAGGATATAGGGATCCTTTGCCAAGTCAATGGTCTCTAGAGCAAGCTTTCGAAGACGTTCTCTTCTATCGACAGCAGTCTCAGAAGCACCAGCTGTATCACTTCTTTAGCTCCTTATTGGGGATTTATATAATCCACCCACCAACACCACCGCTGCCCTTGTTTGCACCTGCTCGATTCTATAGCCAAGTTAGTCTACGTCTGCTACAAGAGAAAAAGAATATAGAATTACTTGATAATCTGCCAAAAAAAAACGTGTCCTTATCAACCCTATATCTCTTTGAATCTAAATCACCACTCACCCATCTATTTCTCTGTTGTTTCCAGATGAAAGAATATCGAATTGTTGTTGTAAAATTAGATAAATACAAAAGCTGCAAAAGATGAAGAATGATAAATGGCTGGCAGCAGACGGAATCAATTTTCTTTAGTGGAGGTTTGTTATCTTTTTCTTCTTAAATTATCATTACTTGTGGCAGAAATCATTCTTACAAATTTATATTATGGGTATGTCGCTGTTTCCTTCAGCATTCGAAAACAAATTATCTACGGCGGAACTCGTCCTATCATCAAGCACAAAAGTCAGCCAGGCATCAAAGAAGCGCAAGCGGTTTAGCCTTCCAACAAGCAACGAAGTTACCCAGCAAGCGAATATCAACTTTGAAAAGGTTTTAAGAAGATTTGAAGACAGAGATGTCAAGGAGAAAGATGAGGGCCAGTATGATATGGGCCTGAGTGAGAAAAAGAAGAAGAGTAAAAAAAACAGGAAGGAAGGTGTTGGGAGGAGTAATGGTAATAATGGGACAAGGGTGAATGAGATTTCTCAAGTGAAGAGTTTAGATCAAGGTCCTCAAGCAAAATCAGCATTTCTTAAAAAGCTCAAATCCGAAAAAATTCCATTGGTTTCCAAACTACCAGAACCTGTCCAATTGCCTATACCATCCCAGGTAAAATCAACTGGTACAAAGAAGCTCAAAGTTAGTGGAGAAGGAACAATGACAGACATGCAGAAGAACATGCAGTCAAAGCTTGAAGAAGCAAGATTCAGGTGAGAAGTCTTAGGCTGAGATGCAAGATATTTGACCTATGTCTTTAGATGGATCAATGAGCAGCTGTATTCGACACCTTCGGCAGAGGCCATGGCCATGATGCAAAAAGATCCAAAGATATTTGCCGATGTCAGTCTCAGATCTGAATGGAATTGTAATCGCTTGAAAGCTCATATCAACATGTAGTATCATCAGACTCATCGATTTCTCACGTCGGCTTGGCCTAATCCCCCTCTTCCCCATCTCATCCAACTCCTCTCCACTCTGCCCACTGGTACAATCATCGCCGACCTTGGATGTGGCGACGCAGGCCTAGCTAAAGCACTCATGCCTAAAGGCAAAGTTGTCCTGAGTTTTGATCTTGTTGGTGACAACGGTGTACCAGGGACAGAAGAACTCCAAAACGCATCCGAAAGAGAAATGGGTGGTTGGGTCGTAGAAGCGGATTTTCTTGAGAAAGTACCTTTACCCGGTCGGCTGATTGCATCAGATTCTTCGCCATCATTACTCATAGGAGCTAACAACGGAAATATCAGAAAAAAGAACACAAAAAAAGTCAACAGATGTTCATATTCGTCGGAAATTGTGGATGTTGTAGTCTGCTGTTTAAGCTTGATGGGCACCAATTGGGTAGGAGGAATCAGCGAAGCTTGTAGAATCCTTAAGCAGGGGTATGTTTTTCATTCTATCTAGAACGTAACTCATCTTGAAACAAATTCAGAGGCACTTTCCACATCGCCGAAGTAACATCACGCTTCATATCTATTGAGGCATTCGTCCAGAAAGTTGAGTCCTTTGGTTTTCAATTGGAAGAAAAATCCCAGCCCTCTACACACTTTACATTGTTTCAATTTACCAAAACCACGAATGTACCCCTAGGATCTGTCAGAGGCCAAGATGGCTGGGAGGAAAGGGTCAGAGAGGGTGAAGCGATTCTGAGGGCATGCGTCTATAAGAAGCGCTAAGACTATCACTTATGACATGTACAGTTCTTTCATACTTTTCTCTTGTAAAAACGAGTTGCAGTCAAAGCCCAGGAAAATGTGTACAAGTGAAGATACATTTCTAAACAAGAGGTATGAAAATATGTGTAATGATATAGATGTTCAACAAGATAAACTCTTCAAAATGATCGTCCGTCTCGTCGCACCTGTAAAGCCCATATTCTACAAGAAAGTACAATTATTCTCTATCTTGATTCAAGCTTTCTACACTTCGAAAACCTGTCCAACGCAGTATTTGCACCCCTTTCGAAAATCCAACCTCGTGCTACGCCCAATGATACCTGACCTGTTTTCCCAATTTGATGCAGTCGTGGATATTGTCGTCGACTCGAAAGGCAAAGTATCTCGTCCCCTTCCCATCTCCAAGAGCGTTTCCGAATGCGATATTCTTCCCGAATCAGAGACGGCCCTCCTCTCGGCAAGCTGTGTCGGCATTGTCTCAATCCCCATTGCACCACTTTCCGACACCATAAACGGAGGTAAATCCATCCCGTTCTCCAATCCTTTCTGCCCATTTGTGCCGCCATCATCTGAGAACGTACGTCGAAGAGGATTAGATAGTCCAAAGAAGGATTCACGGCGACTATCGCGAGCCTGGGATCCTTGAGAATCCAACGGTAACTCTTTGGGGAAGCCCCATCCTCGGAAACGAGCAGCCAAATCTGGGGTTTTGCGTCTCTCATTCTTTTCATTACTGGCATGAGATTGCTCAAGAAGCGACGGCGAGATATCTGGATGAATCGGGTAGGACATAGTAATATGTATAGGCTGGTCAATCTGCGGTGGAGTAGCGGCCGGAGTGATGTTCGCAGTAGACAAACTGTCTACCGCCGAGACAGAAAGACAGTTATCTCCTGGCTCTTCCTCATTAGCAGCAACAGTTGTTTTTTCTCGCAGGTCTTTCAGGCGATTTATAGCTGATTCTTTGGCACGTCTTTCTTGCTCGAGCCTTGCAGTAAGGTTGAATAATTGCTCACGCATTTCGTTAATAAGCCGAGATTCAGAATGGACGAAAGTGTCGGATAGTTTTTCGGTTGGGATTGAAGAGATGCTGGAGAGGCGATCGCCCACTACCACAACAATCTGTCAGGTTTTGATTTTGGAAAATAATAGCAAACCCACGTTTCCTGACCCTTTCTCTGAGCACAATACTATCCTTTCTCTCTGTTTCCAGTTTCTCCTTCAGGACCTGATACTTGCCTTTCCAGAGCTCTACTTCGTCTCGAAGACTTTCCCTCTCGCGTTCCATTTCAAGCTGCACATCTCTCCAGTGCCCTTGATCCATCGATTCTCGAGAGCGTTCACTGATATCAAAACCTTCTTCACCCACTTCATCCACCTCGCCCAATACTCTACCAGCGCCGATGTTGCCCATAATACTCTTGGACCTAGGACAAGGTCTATTGGATCCTGTTCTTTGAGAGTTGCCAACCCATCTGAGATCGGCCTTGGTTGGGCTGGAAGTGAATGAAGAAGGACTCGCCAAAGATTGAGAAGGGGCTTGAAAAGACACATTACAGATATTGATGGAGAGATCATGCTGAGATGTTGTAGTGACAGCATCGTCTTTGACATACGAGATTGAACTGCGAGAACCAGAAGAACTTGGAGTTGTACGCCTGCGCACAGGAAGGTTCTTGGCTGTGTTAGTTGTATCTACAGGATGTCCACGGCCAATGGTGCCGTAGCTCTTGGTTGGCGAAGAAGGGTGACTCGTTGTGATCGAAGCCTGGGTTGAATTACTCGAGGCGCCATTAGAAAAAGTGAAGGTTTTGACGCTATCAGCCGAGCCAGGAATATCAACCAATCGCGGGCTTGCCATACTACTTAGTTTAAGCTGTTTCAGGCCGGTGGGTGAGAAGGCAGGCTCCAATGCTTTAGCAAACCGTTCTGTAGGTATAGGAGGCGAGACGGAAGGCAGAGGAGGGAGAGCTGGAAAGATATTCTGTTGGGTATTCTCAACATCGTCATCATCGTCATCATCATCCTCTTCGGACTCATCTACTTCTTGCAAAGCACTCAGTTGTCTGTTTATGCTCGGTCTTTTGACCATAGCAGCTCCAAACTCCATCCCAAACACCAACGGTTCACTTCGCCCCGCTGATAGCTCCCTTTGAAGTCCAAAACTATAGCCAGACCATCGTTCAGTTCCATCTGAGGGAGACAAATCATCAGAAGAGTTCCAAGTTAGAGGCGAGCCCGAAAGAGCAGACGGAGGTGATAACGACGCAGAAAGAGGGGGTAGAATGAGCGATGACGTGTAACTTTGCGGTCTACTCGATGACGAAACAGAAGAGTAATCTTCGTCCTCGTCAAGGATGGGTAAGCTGATCTCAGTTACAGATGATTCCAACACAGGAGATTTTGAACGGCTACCAGTAAGTTTCTCAAGAGCCCGTCTTCGAGATTCCTCACGGTCCTTTTCAGCCTCTGCGCCTCGTCCAGAGGGCTCAAATTTCAGTTTTTGGCTATTGAAGGGTCCGCTGAGGCGAGAGCGGAAAGATGGTTCGTCACTTGTAGATACGGGCGAAACAGGAGACCCAAAACTAGGGGATACGGATACACCGAGGGAATTTGGGCGAGAGTTGGCATTATGGAGCTTGAGGTTGGGGAGAGATATAGAATTAGATCGGGTATGGGAATGATGTTTCTTCCTTGTTGCTAGGGGGGGTGAAGGCATAGTGCTTCGCTCAGCAGCAGTTGGTGGTGATTCTAGTGAGCCTGAAGGCGGACGCGTGAGCACCAAGCTTGGGGGCCTCGAGGAAAACGAAGAAAAGCGGTTGGGAGATGCAGGAGGGGAAGCAGCTGACTGAATGCCATGGCTAAATAGGGTTTGCGAAGAGTGCTTGGGGACTTGTCTTTTCCTCGGAGGGAACGTAGCACTGGAAGGTTTTGAGCCAAAGGTGAAGGTGGACAATCTCTCCACGACCTGTTCGTCGCGTATTGCTACCTGCTTCTCAACCGAGGATGTAGCTTGATCTGGAGTGTCCAAGAGGTTTACCACCGATTTGCGATGTAGTCCATGAGAATATGCCTGGCTATCTGCTTTTTGATCAAGACGAGCCTTTGTTAAATGATCATTCTCTTCCCTACTATAGTTTAGTGAAGGTTCTGTGATTAGAGGCATCGTTTGTGGGTCAGCGGAAGCACGTGATGCGCGGAATGAGTGTAGCTATTTTGGACGAGTAAGCTGACAAAGTCAACGCGTTGGTGTACTTGCCTTTTTCCTTGCAGATGCCAGCTTGACTTCTCTCGTAGCCATGGACAAGAACGATTCGCTGGAACAGAAAGAAAAGGAAAGTCAAGAGTCGGGTAGTGTGTATCTGATTGCACAGCGCACAGACAGCCGCAATGGGTGAGTCGTAACGAGCGTGTATTGACAGGGTGAAGCAAGAGAGCTGCCAAAGATGGTTAGAGGATATGAAGAGGTAATGGAAGAGGCAAAAAAAGGCGAGATAGAAATGTAAAAGAGAAATAAAGAAGGGATGGGAAAAACAAAAATGAGCGACACATAATCCATCTACACACGGACGCGTTCAGCCCTGACACGAGGAAGAGGGAGATCTCTGAAACTCCGCTCATCACCACCTTTTCTTTTCTTTTTTTTTTCTTTTAAATGTTATTTTATCTTTACAAGTCTTTCGCAAACTATGAGGTCACAACTATTCTATCCTTTTGACCCAGAGTCACCCCTTCTAGCCGCAAAGGGGATCGTTGCATCAGGCAAGTCGAGCGAGCTTTTCTCTCGTTCACGCTGACCCACTTGCAGCTACCCTGGGCGCCATTACAGGCGCATCAATTGGAATAGTACAGGCAAAAAATCCCTATGCTTTGTCAATAAACATGACTGTCAACACGTCCATTGCAAGCTTGACATTCTTTGGTTAGTCTTTCGAGCAGAAACAGGGCCTTACTTGTTTCAGCACTTCGAGAGTATTTCGTGTCCCCGCTGTTGGTCGCTATCGAGGCTACCCCTTCTCATTCTATACGGTTGCGCCAACTAGAAGAAAAGACCCTACACGGAGAAAAGCAGGACAGTAGTTTATTTGAAGCGGACTCTATGTCAATAGGTCAAATCAGAACTAACAGGCTATTGGATTCTAGTCTAGCAGGTGCTTTAGCAGGTGGCGGTCTATCATCTGCCTTTCGTCAGTAGCAACCTAAATAGCAAGTCCTCACGCTGACGGGTACACGCGCCTCACAAAGGTGGCCGCGCAACGTTTGTCAAAGCCGCTTTTACTTCAGCACTCATCACTACGGCCTTACAGTTTTCTGTCAACCAATTCCGAGCTTGGCGTCTCAACTACCTCGCTGATCGTCCGGTAGCATCTCCCCTACAGGAATCTTCTCCACAAGTATCTGCATATCCATCTTCATCTTTTGAGGCTCTAAAATCCGACTTTCCGGCTTCTCAGAATTTACCACCGGCTTTGCCAGAGCGAATAATGTTGAACTTGTCTAAATTCTTTCCTGTAAGAAAACTTAGCAATCAAGAGTACCTGCAAACATTAGAAGAAAAGAGAACAAATATAAACAAGAGGTTAAGAGAGATCGAGGACGAGGAAAGAAGAATGTATGAGTGGACTATGGCGCAAGAGACCAAACCGCCATAAAGTTCCATGCATAAATCCAAGAGTGATACAAAAGAGTACATTGTACACGCGGCACCAGCAACTAACGCACTTATGAAGACTTCACCCAATAATCATGCCATTTTGTCCGATCACATGCTCTCTCAACAGCGTTTCTCATTGTCCCATCCCTGTCCCATTCTTTCCAGACCTTTGCTACATCTAACCCTAACTTCTTGGTGGACTCCCGACTTAACTTTGTCCATGGCCCTGGCATGGGCCCTGTCGATGTCTGCGAAAGATAGAAGAAAGATGCGAGCAGATTAGCGATTGATGAAAAGTCCGCAATGTTGAGCAAGCTGTATGGCTGCTCATACGCTCTTTCTCCTTTCAAACCGACTTTTAACAGAAAGCGCAACAACCTCTCGTCATTTTGTTCTCCATCTTTCTTGACATCATGCTCGACTAACGCTTTTGGAACACAGCTAAACCATCTCTTTATCAATGGCCTGATTGCTGAATGGGGTGGAAAGTAGAGGGGCAACACTGGATACTTCTGTTCATGTGCATGTATTAAAGAGATCATGAATTCGTCCCCTAGACGACGTATCGAAGATTGAAATCCTTGACAGAGCAGATGATTTAAGAACGAGACGCCAGTGTGGGTAGGCACATCGATTTTGTCTGATGACGATGACGAGGGCGGTTGTACGAGGAGGGCCCATACGATAGGTAATAAACAAGAGTAGGCTTCGGAGGTGAGATTCGGCGTGAGCATGTCTTTTTTGGGAGTCTACATGGAGCAAACTTAGATATTCGGTCGATCTAGAGAGTGGTTTGGACATACCAAAACCTGGAACACCCAATCTGCTACCTCTTCTACCGCCCACCACCCTTGTTCGTTGCTCCGCCCTCCTGTTTTCAAATTCTTGTCCTCTAATGTTGTGTTTTTCCATGCCTCTTCAACAGCCTTGATTCTTTCTCTCCAGCTACTCTCCCCCACTCTGCCATCGCGCTGCTGACTCATACCGCTTTTCTTCAATTTCAAAGCGGTAATACTTGGCGAGAGAAGAATAGCAAGATCAGCATAAACAAGAGACAATGCAAAGCTTGGGGGGATTCCAGAAGATTTCGTCGCGCGGCAGCGAAACGGAAACCATCCAGTCATACGTTTATGAAAGTCCGCCATGCATTTCCTGACTTTTTTCAATTCAGGGGTGGTGACCCCGCGTGGCACGCGGACCAAGATAGCGTCAACCAAAGCCCGCGTAAGACCTGCTGCAGTCTCGCACAAGGCAAGAGGAACATCTTCTGAAGTTGAGGAAGGTATGACTATTGCAGAGGGAGAAAAGGCGGTTGGGGCATTTTCAAGGAACGTAGAGAGCAAAAGAGGATGAAGTTGAAGATACAATTGCTATATGTGTTTAGTCGTGTTCACCCGTCAATGAAGTAGTCAACTCACTGATAGCACATAAATTATACCTGCATTGGTACCTTGACTTGCATAAGGCCCAATCTGTCCCATCTCCCATACATTCCCACCTTCACTCAAGTCGCACATAGGTCTCTGCCCGATAAGCCATCCTTCAAGTTGTACATCTTCCAATATCGGCGTCTCTCCAATTGTCTTGGATCTGCTGTATCCTTTATCATCTTCGCTCACAATGTATCCTTTTCCAAATATTTCCCGCTCTTGTGTTTTCAACCCAATCTGCACAAATTCTCGTATGGTCCTCATCGTCACCAACTTGGCTGCACCAGTCAACCTGCCAATCTGAGAGTCTGCGCCCTTTCCGCCGCTCAGTCCTATTGCCAACCGCAGACCTTCAAGCGTATTTGAGTTCTCGTCAGGCCATGAATTGACCACATGTGATGGTACGTGCTGTAACAGTACATGAACGAGCTTGCAGGCATCTAATCGAATCTCTGGAAAGATGTGAGAAAGCGCGGATGATGTTTGAAGAACAAGAAGCGGTAAGTGAGGCGAAAGCACAGAGACTGGTAATCGAGCAATGTACCACTCAATCAATCCAAGCAAAGACTTGCGCACACCAGCATCATCGTCCGTTATCAGCCCACCCAGGGCTCTCAACACCTTGTTGATCTCTCTAGAGGGATTGATGACTAAAATTTCCCTGATCCCTCCTAACGATTCCTTCCTTACGGCTGCATTAGGGTGCCGGAGTCGTATAGCTAGATCGGAAAGGGTGAGACCATTGGCAGTTGAAGGTTCTGTTGCACCACCTTGTTTCACCAAAAGCGCACGATTGAGAGCCTCCTGTCCTGGCAGCGCAATTGCTAAATAAAGCATTTCAGCATCAAATCAATCATGTGCAGCGCTGGCGAGGAGAACAGTGACCAACATCGCGCTTTGAAAGAAGTATCTGTCGCATTTGAGGCAGTTTTTTTGCCCTTTCCAAGTTTAAGCTTAGCTTTCTATACATTTCAAACAGTCAGCATCAACTTAATCTCGTAGATTCCATAAACATACGGTGAAATCTGCCTGCTTCTCCTTCTTTTTCTTAGTTGCTTTTGGCATTTGTCTCTTTTTCTTTTGTTGTTTATAAAGAGAAAAGATTGTATTAAAAAGAACTAACTTTTGAAGAGTATCACGTGACTAATTTCAAAGTAGAATTAATCTTCAATTATTAAAAATGTTCTCTGTTAGTTTCTCAATCATTATGGGTGAATTATACATTTTATCATTTAATGACCGCCAAGATTCTATGCAGGCTATTTAGGTGACTTTTATGGTGGACGTTGCCTCTCATGCTCTATAATCTGCCAATGAATGTCGGCGGTAGGTTTCAAACCATTCTGAAATCTCTGTATCACTTACCTCATGAAATCTGTCCACCTTATAGTTCTCCTTGACAAGATCAGCTGGTATGATGGGAGCCCACCACTCTAGAGCCCAGAAAAACCAGTGTTGTACTGCGATAATACAACACAAAATGAACCCAAAGATGGGACCCAATTCAGCATATCTTTTCAGTCTTTGCCCTATGTCTTTGTACGGGCGCAACATGGCTCGTTTGTAGACTGCCTCGGTTCGTGCTGATACATTAGACCAACTGTACATGGAACGAACCCTCTGATGGGCAGTGATGGGTTCGTGTCTTCTTGATTGAATCGCATGTATAGCGTTAGTTAATGCTCGAATCACATCTGCCCAACACATGTTAGCCTCGCTCGGCAAGCAATGCAAGACGAAAGAGCATTACCGTCTTCATCGGCACGACAGAATTCTATCATGTCTTTAGGCAAGATCTCAGGTACTCCGCCAACTTTTGTAGAGACGACAAAAAGACCAGTTGAAGCCGCCTCAATGATCGATATACCAAAAGCCTCAGTCAGAGAACTGTTCAGATATATTTGTCCTCTTGTCAGAACCTATGCCCATCAATAGATCATTGGCTATATCCTATTGTCATTTTGCTAAACAGACATACGTCTCGGACATCTCCAGGTTTCACTTTACCCAACAGTTCAACTCTCGTTTGTAGCTCATATTTCTCTCTCATCTGTTCCAACTCTACCATCTTGGGTCCATCACCACCTACTATAAATCGCACATTAGGGAAAAGAGCGCAGATTTGAGGAGCAGAGGATGTTAAGAGGTCTATGCCTTTACGATGAACTAGACGAGATATTATTACTATCGTTACTGTACCTATCAGTCAGAGAGAGGTTCTTTGAGACTTGGAAAAACAATGAGCTTACTCCAGTTGGGATCGACTCTTGAAGGATCAGGGTAGAATTGATCAGCTTCCAAGGCGTTTGGAATGACTGAGACAGTGGACGGATCAATATGAGCTCTTAAAACCGTGTTTTCACGCCTTCATTGTAATTCGTTAATCAGCTCGTAAGACTTCAATTGTGAGAGGATGTAAAGGAAAACAAACACTTACCCAGTGTTGCTCACACAGATAACCTCATCGACACATCTCAAAGCACCTGCTAAAAGTTTGTTTGTCAGGACCCCAACCGCATCTCCGAATCCAAACAAGCTATGATCTGTAAAGACACACTTGACACCCAATAATGGGGCGTGAAAACAAGCTTCATGAGCTAAACTTGAAAGAGAACCATGTCCATGGACAAGCTGAATACCTTCAGAGAGAATGATGTGCCTAAAGTAGGGTAGAAACAGAAGAAAGTTGGGAAGGGACGCAGAAGAAGCGATAGGAAGGTATGGGAGGTAATATACTTTGATGGAAGGGGTAATATAGCGAATGCCTGTTCGGCTTGAATGAGAATGGGTAATGACGATTACCTAAAGTTGTAAGAGAATATTAGTAGATAGCAAACAATCTTTGGTAGCAACGAGACGGACTTTATGTCCGCAACGCATCAATTCCACGCCTAGTGAGTAAATGTGGCTTTCAACTCCCCCAACAACAGGCAAAAAGAAATCCGAAATCATGCTGCATTATCAACACATCCAAAGCATAGGAAATTGTCCACCATAAGCCGATGAATTTTCCTCAAAACTAGAGAAGCTAGCTTACGCTATAGCTAATCTTTGCTTCCCCATTTGACTTGATTCTTCCATTTGGTTCGTTTTATCGGGTTGGCTTGCTTCCAGTGGTTCGCTGTTTTTTTTTTTTTTCCATCTTCTTTGAGTTTTTGGGTAACTTGAATTTTGTGGCTTTGTTGTGAGCTTCTTCCTCGCCTACAGCATCTTCCACAGCATCTTCCACAGCAGCTTCAGCCTCTGCTTCAGCGCCATCAACATCTACCTCATCTTCAGCACTCTCTAGGCTGTGATCTTTAAGTGCGACAGACACTGTGCCATATTGATTTAGTTTACCTTGACCAAGTAACGGATCGGAAGGAACAGCTTGAAAGCTTGAGCCAGGCGTTGAGGCAGGTCGGGAGATTTCACGCAGAGTATCAAGCATTAATTTGCGTGTTCGGCCGAGGAGGGCAGGAACATCGGCAGTGGTGAGATTGGCGGTGGGTATAGGAGGGAGAACTGGAAAGAATATCAGCCTATACTTGTTTGCGACAAGAAAGTGGTTAGACCAACCTTTGATACGCAATTCGCCTGTAATAAACCGAGTTTTGCCATCAAATAGGTGATTGTAGTTTTCGCAGACAACGGGGACGATGGGTACACCCGCTACCGATACCCAGTGAGCCCTCACAAGCGCAAAGGAGATACATGGACTTACCCTGGACCGCGAGGTAGAAAGCTCCCTTTTTAAAATCCAAAAGATCCATGTCTGCCTTGTTGTGCCGAGTACCTTCTGGGAAAATCCACAGAGAAATCCTCTTGCGCTTCATGTCTTCTCCAGCCTGGTGCATACTTGCTACCGCTGACTTATTGTTTGACCTATCGATAAAGACAGCACCCGACATCATCACTGTAGTAGAAGCGGTTAAGAGCGACACGAAGCAGGCAAGGAGAAAACATACTAAACCATCCAAGACCTGGTATTAATTTAATTGAATTTTTGGCCATGATGGCTGCATGTTTGGGGAATATTCTACCTAAATAGAGAATGTCGACAAAACTGACCAGCACAGTTAGTTATGATGAAACCGATGGAAGAAGACCAACCTCTGGTGATTGCCTACCATAACCATACTCCTTCCACCCTCAGCCGCCTTGCCACCATTGTCTGGCAGTTCCCAAAGGTGCTCTTCGCCTTCCACATGAAATTTCCAACCTATGGCGGGCCCAACAATGTGCCAGAAAGTGCGGGCAACATAGTAATTTGTGTTGAGCCTATGACCTGTGAGTGTGCATAAGAGGGCAATGAATACGGCGAGAAAAGAGACGGAGAGTAGGAGAATGGAATAAAGGATAAGACGGAGGGTGTAGACAATTTGAGGCATTGTATATGTAAAAAGAAAAAGAGAACTGAATTTCATGAATTGAATATAAAAAAGGACCAAGTAATTTTCCGCTTAATTACCAATTAAGTACTCAATTCGTAAAGTTATAAACACAAAAATCTGAATAATCTCTGTTTTTTATCTTCATTTCAACATGATCAAGACTAAACAATAGCAACTTGGACTTGTTCATGCATGTAGAGGCTCTGTTAAGCATCATACTTGGACTCTACATAAAGGCAACTTGAGCTTAGAGCCGTATATACTTTGAGACTTCCATGTTGACTTGTATGAATGGTGGGCATGATCTGCGACCACCAAAGTAATTAATATTGGTTATGTGATGGGAATAGCAGAACATAGAGGTGATTGACATGTAGTCGTTTGAGAAGACGATTCGTACTTAATGCTTTGAACTATGTTTTAGTTTATGCTCTGCTCACAACTCTTGGCTGAAAAAATGTGAATCCGAAGGTGTTTTGGATTGTATTACCAACGTTTTGATGTAAAAGGAGAAGGAGATTCATTGAGGCGAAGGAGTTGGTAGAGTACTCATAAACTGAAAATGGTCATGGTGACTCTGTACGGTGACAAAAAGGCATTTTGTATCGTCTCGAGCACTTGTATTCTATAAGCATTTGGAATATATACCTCGCAAACGTATTACTCGGCGTCTCTGAAAATCTGGATATGAATATGTGAAGAGGGCATTGGTTGGCAATCATAGAGTTCATTGTGAGAGCTCAAACCTTTCAGTCGTTTGAATCGCTTTGATGCCAGTGGGTTTCATTGAAGCTACGGTCACCCGGATGTTTGGGAGTTTCTTTGTCAGCACGGAAAACATGATAGCACGTGGTCGGTGGCCTAATCACTTGTTTATTGACAAGAGCTCAGTATGACGCTATAGTTGGCATGAAATATGGAGGGTCGTAGATTGAAATATATTTGTAGTAGCGTCGGATTCTCGAGACTTAAATAATATTGGATTGTGCCATGCGGCGTCTGGATATCCAAGCTAGAAAGAATAGCGCCGAGTTCCGAAACTGATTCATTAGGTCAAAGAGTTGGATTATAGATTACAAAGTAATACCAAAGCGGATGAAGCGCTTTGGGTATCTGATGACTAGGATGTCGATATAGACTAAGCTATCAATTGTATATTGGAAGAGGTAGTATCTTGTCTGACTGTATTCTCCTCAGTTTTGACTTAAACATATCATGAAACTTACGTTGAATAGGAAGTTGTTGGCAATGTCTTCGCCTTCTAAAAATTTAGTTGGATATATTACTACAAGCATTAACGAGTTTTTTCTCAATCCCTGTCATAAACCAAAAGGCTCACCTAGGTGTCCTCGAACCTCATCTAGCAGCATCTCCAACTTGTCCTTCTCCCCTTCGAGCGTGTAACCACTGGGTGAACCTAACCCTTTACCCTCTTGAGCCTCCAGTTCACTTTTTTCAGCTTTTAAAAGTCTCTCGCTGCTCTCTTCGCCATGTGAAGGAGATCGACCCAATGGGTTTTTGATGATATTTGATACGAACCCATTCTTGTCTGGCTCCCCTTCTAATGTTATATCATTTTGACCACTATTAGTCCGACCTCCCATCGCGTCTTGAGTGTTTGTTGCCAATGGAATTCCGGTAGATTCCTTGCATGTTAATTGAGTGGCTTTCTCAGATCCATTACTCAACTTATCAGCATAGCTTGCGAAAGCCTTGTACTGAGCCCAAGAGGTGACAAGATCATCTGGCTATGATATGGTAAGTTTCAATGATTCTAAAATTGTGTTCCAGATAAGACGATTTACAATACAGCGAAAGACTTTTCGGAAAAGCTCAGTCTGATGAATCATTATTTAGCTCCATTACAATTTCACATATGGTATTTACGTACATTGCGGATGGCCGTGGCTATCCATATATCATTCCAGAACTCCTTTTCCAGCGGATCGTTAAACAAGTCAAGTTTAAAGCTTGAGGAAGAGGGAAGAGTACTTTCAGATGTGACCTGAGCCTCTATTCCAGGATTGTTTACTGCACCCTTTCCACTATCGCTCCTCTCTTCCTGCATTACCTTTGCTGACTCTTCAACATATCTTCGCATTCCATGGGTGGACACCCATTCACCTGGATCATCATCGTCTGTCAAAGGTTTCTGAGACATGACAGGATCCTCGTCAAGCTTATCGACATCAACGCCTACATGCTCTTGCATGAGACGAACTCTGAGAGAGTGGGCTAGACGCCCAACCTTGAATGGATGGCCAGCCATAGTGCTAGAAACATGAATCAACTTTTGAGCTTTCCCTGAGGCCCTTTTCGACTCGCCTGTCAATCATGTCGATGTCACGAACGACAGCTAGTATTTCAGAGTCTCTATCGCCCCGTTGACTACGTTCATTGATGTTCGCTGAACCACAAAGTATCAATCCTGTCTCTCAATTAGTCTATGCATTCGGATGAGTTTCTTGACTCACGATCATCCACAATCATGGTTTTCCCATGGATATAGATCTGCTCTGTAGTCAAGTGACCTAATTTGAATTTGGCCCATCCTCGTAAGGAGAAGAATGAGATGTAATCGTCAGGCTACGGCATGTCATTCAATTCTTAAGTCCTTAACCAGTGATATTCATATCTCACCTCAATGCCTTTCTCCTTTAATCTGGAGAAAATCGAATTTACCCCGCGAGAAATTGTCTTGTTTTGGAATTCGAGGATCAGCCTTACCGAGCTTGCTTCATTCGAATCAATGGGATAAGAATAGCCGGGTAAAAGCGGAATGATGATGCAAGCTCGCCATGCCGTTTTTTCCTTGTGTGCGCGTATGATACGCTCGACTAAGGCATCACCAATTCGGTTCTCGATAACGATTCCATCGACAATAGTGGAGGTGATGAAAAATTGGTTTTCAATGTAGACAAAGTGCTTAGATGTTTGTATAGCTATTTATACAATTATGAAGTGACACAAAATGATTAAAGATAAGATTGATACTTGCAATTGCAGTAAGCTTCTTGAATTGAGCACTCAACTTTAGTGAAGGTACCCATCGACCAAGGACCTGTAGATCTACAAATTTGCACCTCGCAAGACCCTTGCAATTTTAGCTCTTGTAACTGTCTATTGGTAAATTCGGGAGGAGGAAGCAGAAAGGGCATATGTCTTTTGTGATTTTTGGTTCGAATGAGAAGGTTCCATCGTTGTACGAAGTGACGGCAAAGGTCTCGAGCAGGCTGGCCAACAAATTGCAGACCTACATCGTGCCTAACAATGAATGAATTTGAAACCATCTATCTGTTGAAAAGTTTTAAGGACGTACCAGGGCATTCGAGGAATTTTTGATCTATCAATCATGTCTTCAAATGGCTTATCCAGATTTGAGTATTCCATGACCCGCTCGTTTGCATAGTCCTTGCCTCGCCAGACAGGACCATTGGGACCATCAGGAGCAGTATTTTCATCATCGACAAGGATATGCTGTGAAGTATCCCAGCGACCAAAGCACCTGGGAATGAATTGGAGTTGGCATCGAAGAAAACTATGATTTTGAACGTACAAGTCAAGGCCACCTAAAAAAGCAATTGTTTCATCGACTAAACATAATTTTTCGTGCTATTATGTCAACTCAATCTCAGACATATCCACTCACATGAGACCAATATAGAGTACCGGTTTGGAGATGTGAGGGCGAACGTTGAACCATGATGTTTTTATGGAGATTCATTAGAGATTTTTTGGTGTAAATACTATCCACAGGGGTAGCTTTGTCCGAAACTTCATTACTAAGGGCAAATTAGCAGGTGTTATGATACAACTTTATTGATGAGAACAAAAGTAAAAAGATAAGTTCACCAGATGAGATGACTGACTAGATGATAATAAATATCTTTACTCCGCTTTCTGCCTTACGCTTTAACAGGTTATCAAGCCTGTACCGTTCATCACCAGGGCGGCGGAGATAAATCTCTGGG
Source organism: Cryptococcus depauperatus CBS 7841 (assembly GCF_001720195.1). Classification (NCBI taxonomy): domain Eukaryota; kingdom Fungi; phylum Basidiomycota; class Tremellomycetes; order Tremellales; family Cryptococcaceae; genus Cryptococcus; species Cryptococcus depauperatus. The sequence goes on along the minus strand of NC_089471.1, from coordinate 1,620,119 downwards.
GAGATCCACCAGTCGTGAATGTATATCCGATCTTTTGCCATGTTGATTGCTCGACTCAGGTTCCAAAAATAGTCTCGCTTTCGTCAATGATTAGTGCGTAAACTACATCAAGGCCAACAAGTACTGACGCCATCCACCAACCACTGAGCAGCTACATTGACACGGGCAGGAGCAAAAGAGTTGAACCTGTGATGTTTCGTCCAAATGCACTGTGCCGCGATTTTTTCCATTGAAACGATAAACTGATACATATGTCTCTGCTCATGTTAGTTTTAACAATTTTTGATGCTGTTTCTGCTACCTACAGCGTTCTTGGCAACTAATTTTAATTTTCGCCCAGAATTCATGATATAGAAAGTATGTTGACTTGCTTGAAGCTCCTTCTCATAATTCATGTTTTGTAACTTGCTTCCCTCCTCGTTACCAAATCTCGTTGCTCTATCGTTGTTTTCTTCAGCATCAATCCATGGAAGAGATTCATGGTTCTGTGAAACACCATCACTGTCGATTTTGATAGTTTTTGTGGCCTTATGTCCCGAAAGAATAAGTGCACCTTGGCGATAATACCTTGTTGGGCGGATAATCGTGAAATCAGAGTCAAAAAGAAAGACGTCGTATACATCGGTCTACCAACAATAAGCACTGTATTCACTCGACCACCATTGTGAGTTCTTAAGCCTACCGTCTCAGGTCCAGTGGTAGCAACACAATAAGTGTCTCTGACTATGAACCATTTAGGCTCTTTGCCCAATCTCCAGCTGCTGGGCATTATCCCTGGCCTGTTAGCTCGCCGAGACGCATTGGAGCCTGAAATCCTCAGAAAGCCTGCTTTACCTTGAAACCCACCAAGAGGAGCAAGGTAAAGGGTTAATGCGGAAAGCTCAAGAAATATACAAAGACGATTGGACTCTGGTCGAAAAATCTAGTACACAGTCAGGAATCCTTTCCCTAATATGAAATAGATATCGCTCACGACTGCACAGATGAGCTGGACCAAGTAATGTTGCAGCGCCGCTCTACACTCCTTGGCGTAGTCTAACTTTCCGTCAAATTTGGACTTTCGTTCTCCCAATGACTTTTCAAATTTGTTCAGATAAGGGATGCTCATCTTTGGAAAGTCGGGTATCTCAACTTTACGAGTAGAGCGAAGGCCTGCAACAGAAGTACCAATGTTGGCTGCTTTGTAGTGAGCATGAAGTGATAAAAAGTCTCGAAGTTCTCGGTAGACCACCTTTGTCAACTCAGGATAGCACTGAATAACTGAATAGTGAAAACATACCCATTTCACAGCCCCATCGCCATATTCGCATTCTATCTTATACATCTCTTTGCTGGGATGTTCCTCTGGTAGAAATCCTATGCTATCATCGATTTTGATTTTCAGATTGCTTAATAGCACTGGCACAGCCTTTCTCCCATATTCATCACGATCTAACCACGTTTTGAGAATCATTACGGGCAACTGTCCTGCAAAAAGCGCTGATGTAACAGGCAAAGAACTGTTTGTTATTGACGCTCGAGTCAAATTTGGATTTAGTGCGCCAATGGACAAGGGAGTGACGCGACTCCTTAGTGTAGACCATTTACTAAGAGTTGCGTCCTCTGCCACTTGCTTTGGCTCCTCGTCTTCAAACTTTGACCCTCTCTCATCTACGTTCACTGAGTTTATGTGTTCCTTCATCTTCAAAGGCTGCCATGGAGGCTTTGACCTTTGAGTTTCTATGAGAACCGGGGCCTCACGCTGCTAATAATATGACAGGATATGGTCAGCATAGGCGGCGAGTAGTTTACCACAGATCAAGTTGAGTCATCCACCCTATAACCAAATTGGCAAGCGGCAAGGATGATCAAGCAATGATGCTCACGCTCAAGTTTACTTACGCGAAGAGGTGACTCGTGTTTCTGCTCCATCTTTGATTCGTGACTTGCGCTCGTCGCTAGTTCAGACATATTATTACAGTCCTGTTCCAGCCTACTTATAGGCTCAGGCTTTGCAGAAGGTTGCGAAAGCAAGGAGCTTGATGTATTAGGTACTACTCTTCTTGCTTCGCTCGCCGGGTCCATAGGCATAGCTTTTTGAAAAATTCAAAAAGTCGGCTCTTGATAAAATGAAAAGATGTCCAAAAGCAAGTATATCATTAATTACAAGATAATTAAATGGTCATCTGGATTTTGATTCCGTCCATCGCAACCAAACATTTACTTATTTTAAAATACAACTTGGGCTTCAAAAGGTCAACTTTTCTTTTGTTCTTATATAACAACCCATGAGGATCCTTCAAGCCAAACGTATCAACCAAGATCATGAAGACAGAGCATCCTAGCAGCATAATTTACATTGAATTTTAAAGAGGCCATTGGATTTCTTCGTATTCATTAGTATCAACCAGGCGTGGTACTCCAAGAAGATGATCATATCGTTGGTAAGTAATGTATTAGACGCTCTTGAATTAGCTGATACATTGCTTGGTAGCGTTTGTTATTATAATAACATTATCGTTCTATTCCAAAACTCAAGCGGTTTGGTAGTCACTATACACAACAAGACGGAACCAAATAATCCACCTCCACCAGGCATTCACAAAGTATCAGATGGACGGAATCTTGCTGAGTTTGCAATTGATTTGCTTCCTCTATTTGTTAATAGCAAGCAGCAAAAAATACCTCCTCGTCCTACCAGCGCGTCATTAACCCTCTCCTTTGCCATGCTGCCGCTCCCCAATGCCACACGGAGAGGTCATGCAAGCGACGCATCTTCCCATATCCTAAATACTCTAAGAGCTCGAACAAGGCTTACAAACCTTGCGGTAGTTTTCTTAATCCTTGCGCTTATGGTGTCGTTGATTTTGAACTTCAACGTCGTTTTCAAAACATCCCAAAAGCCGTCTTACTCATCGTGGCTAAACTCTGCTACTCCGGAACAGCTGCACTCACCTATCCCTCTCAGCCTTCACACTACGATTGAAAGAGACCCTCGTTATGCCTACATTGACCACCTTATTATGGTCCCAGGACATGCTATCTGGCTGGGCCATGATGATGACAGAGTAGAGCAGGATGAGGATTGGATACTAGAGCCTATGCAAAAAGGAGGTAGCATTCAGACCTTTGTAAAACACATACGAAGAGGAGTACAAGCGCTGGAGGAAGACCCACACTCTCTCTTGGTATTCTCAGGGTATGTGTTATATTGTCAACAATCTTTGAATGTGGTATGAAAGAGTCATTGATCGTGGTTCCTCAGAGGCGCCACCCGAAGTCCTCCGTCCTTACCTACTTCTGAGTCTCTGTCATATTATCGACTTGCAGTTGCTCTGTCTCTGATTCCTCAAACCCCTTTATCTAAGGTACCTAAGTCATCGCCCTTACCTCTAAATCTGCGAACAGCTACGGAAGAGTATGCCCTTGATAGCTATCAAAACCTGTTGTTTTCTATCGCCCGATTCAAGGAGGTTACAGGGACATATCCAAAAAAGATCACAGTTGTGGGCTATGGTATGAAGCAAAGGCGGTGAATATGGCTTTCATATCCTCTGATGTTTTCAAGGTTAGCTGCTGATCGTATTTTTGTTTTTTGTTTTGCGTAATCTCATCCAGATTTGAAAAGCTCCATCGCGTAGCCCTCCGCTTTCCTTCCAAAAATTTTCATTACATTGGTATCGATGATCAAGGCGATACAACTTCGCATTACATTGGCGAGTTAAGGCATGGTTACCTGCCATTTCTCGCTTCTCCTTCAGGCTGCCACCCGCCATTGTCAATTAAACGTCTAATCAGAAATCCCTATGCGCGATTTCATCCATACTTTACCAGCTGTCCTGAACTGTCGAAGCTCTTGGAGTGGTGTCCGCCAGTGCAAAAGTACAATGATAGCCTCACTTGGGACCGAGAAGAAGAAGAGGAAGGTGCCAGATTTCCTTACCAACTACCGTGGGATCTCAAAAATGTTGCATGGAGCAAAGAATGGAGTTAGGATTCATACTTTTGATGCAATGAATTAGTTCATATAAATAGTCACGTTCAATCAATCTGTTTTTAGATCTTCTAGGATGTACCGCAATGCACCACGATCTCACTGATAGAGCTGCATAACTATCAATGAAGGCTTTTCAAGTTTTCGAAATCCCTGCTCTATAAACAATCATACAAAAACAGTACAGGTGAATACAAAATCCAAACGACACGCTGACGGTCCAGGATCCTATCGCTAGGCTCTCCCTACCTCTTCTCGACAAATTCCATGCAATATTGAGTGCCGCTGTGATATAAAACAGGAATATTCGCAGAGATACAATCTTTGAAAGACGTCCTCATGAACAAAAGCGGACAAGCTGGAATGGAATCGCAAAGAGGGGGATCGCGGGATGGATGAGGCGGCCAGACACGTGAAGTCATACTAACAACAAATACAGGAAGAACGGTTAGGCGATTAGACGCAATTCTACGTGTGAATATGATGAGGGGGATGAAGGAGATAATAAAAAATTAAAAAAAACTTGAGGCGATAATAACTAGAGTGATGATGCCGACTATCATTGAGAGTATACCCAACGTTTATACCTACTCGAAGAGCAAGCTCCTAACATTTTTCGTTGACACCAATATCGTCATCCACAATGTGACTTTTGTCGCTCTCTTGAAACAATAGCTCGCTAAATGTACGCCACTTCAGTGGCGGCGCTGCATTTTGGATTCGGTAGGCAAGAGCAGACAGTGGATATGATAGGAGATGGTGCGATAGCATGAAAGGGAAAAACTCGGTATAGCCTCAAAAGAAGCAGTAGAGCCGGAGAGAAAAAAGGCTTGGTAATTGAAACGATGATGGAGAAGATTTGCGACAGATAATATGTGGGAGCGCGAGAAGCAGCTCCTATTCAATAATGGTGCCGAACAAGAAGCTAAATGAGGCTTCCTAGTTTAGCTCGCTCTTGCAATCTACTCTGAGCACGAGCGATGGCAGGCGATATTCCTTGTCGCTTAGCATCAACTAGAGGACCGTCGGAATGAACGCCCTGTCGATGGCGCTCCAGATCATGGAGGCGAGAGAAGCTGCGCTTACATGTGGGATGGGGACATGTGTATGGTTTGGGACGAAGAGGATTATGCGTTTGAATATGAGACTACACTAAAGTCAGTATAAACACTGATAAGTAACAAGAGTATATACTCACTTTGAGATTAAACGCCCTCACAAAACCACGACCACACACTGAACACTTGTGCTTCTTCTTTGGATCATCTGGTGTCAACCCAGGGACATAACCACGACCACCACCATTCACATTGGTGACTGGGACTATAGGCATAGTGGCCTTAATATTTGTTTGATCGAAAACTTCTATGTCCTTGTGATCTCCATCATGCGAGGAGCAATCGGTGGATTCCGGTACAGAGGTGGCATCGTCAGAAACACGTTGCGTCGAAGAGGCGGTTGAAGAATTCGTCCAAGTGGAAGTGATAGAATCAACTTGCCGAGAAAGAGATGGAATATCCACGGCTGCGGGCTCAAAGGACGGCTGGAAAAATGACGGTAACATTGGGTGGTTTGGCATTGCCAAACGGTTTTGCTTCATCTGAAGAAGCACAGGATCCTGCTCATTTGGAAGGGCTAAGCTTGGCAACAAACCATTATGGTAGGATGCACCAAAAGTTTGTGGCCAACTGCCATAGAGCTGATGGATGCCATGGCCGAAAGGAGCCGAGGGATCAAGGTCATGACTATCACTTGAAACTGGGTAATGGTTGGGCCGGTCAGACATCGAAAAGGTGGCAGCACTATCACCGTCCGAAAGAAAAGCCTTTTGCAACTCTTGGGAATGCAGAGGGGCCTCAAGCTGGTATTCCGTAAATGCGAGGTCTTTCTCTACGCAGGCAGCCAGTGCTCTGTAGTGAAGGTAGCGCTGAAGATAATAGTTACCAAGAGATTCTGCTGAAGTCTCAAAACCGCCCGTGGTGGAGCTCGATGGAGGCAAAGGCTGGATCTGAGAAACATCCACTATGGAGGACCTGGGAGACACGAGTTCAGTGTTTGGGGATAGCGCTGAAGGAAAAGAGGTAACCGAGGGCGAATTTAAATCACAAATGTTTGGAGAGCAATATACAGAGTCAAAGTCAAACTCTGGAGTGTACCGGTCTGACGAAACAGAAGGAGGAGGCGAGGGAAATATCGAATGAGGGATGGTGTCGACCAGGTTAGACTTTGGCTCAGGAATGGAGAAGGTCGATGCGAAAGACATGGGTGTAGAAAGCAGCTGGGGTCACTGTGGACAACGAAACGTATGACTAATCGATAAAGAAAGGATAAAAGATGAGGATGAAAATAGAAATGAAGAAGAAAAGAAGAGGTAATGATTATGAAACAAAAAGGAGGCGGTGCGCGTATTAAAAGACGGAGATTGTCGGCTTGAAAACTGGGTTTTCTCGGATGACATCATAGGATTTATACAGCTAGAATTCTTGATTTGGTGAAATTTCGCGATCGCTATAAGATTTCTTACGTAACATTTTGCAGCCCATTTTGGCTCAGTTACGGCACCAACCATTTGTCAGTATCCTTACAAGGCTATAGGAGGATATTCAAAAATTGGGCCACAAGTCCGCATAAAATCCCAAAATTTTCACTCGGAATCGTCAGATTAGTACAATGTCCCAGTATTGTAACTTTTACTTTCCAAGGAAATTTTGTTGTCAAAACTTTATCGACACCAGACTAAATGGCATTTTGGGCAAAAATACCCAAAATGTATACCTACTCAACAAAACACTTGTTCCAGATTCTTCATCATTAGACCACTTTCAGAAAACAACTACTTGAAAGAAAAAACCTTTACTATTATTCGGATGCTGCATGACATTAGGCGCGCGAGAATGGCAACGCGCCTTTGAGCAACCTCTATTTAAGCATTCTTTGTATGCAACGCCCTCAAAGAAAACCAATGAGTAGAGCCAACTGAGAGGACTCCCATGGTACGTTTACGGAAGCTATATGTGAAAGAATGGCCAAATTGTATGAATTCGAGGAAGCGGGAAGAGTAAAGAAGGTGATGCACCAGTCTATATATTCAGCCATCAACGTTTTCATTCTCTTTTCTTTCTTCTCTTTCTGCGACCGCTATTTTGCGCCTACTCGCCATGCCGAGACTGCGAGTATTACGTTCGACTCTTCTCCTCGCCGTTCTCGTGGTCCTCATCACCTACTCTTACTTTCACTATCCATCAAGCGGAGATGAGGACATTGATTTTGACAAGGACTACAAGACATGGGCTACAGGGCATCTGCCAGGCTTATCACATACAGTGAGGTCGCCTCATAGGGCATGGGTACAGTGGTGGTCATCATCCTTGGATAACAAGCCGTTAACTGGATTGGAATTCACAGAAGATGGTTTAGTAAGAGGCTGGGACGATATCTACAACAGGGCCAAGGAAACGTCCAAGGGAAGAGAGAAGAAAAAACTGCAAAAGCTGCTGGAGAGACATCCCATTCTGGACTTGATGAAAAGGGGACAGGAGAAATGGGAGGATCTGCTGAATAGGTAAGTGATTTATCTGTGGCCTATCTTTATTTTTCCATTTCCTACTATTCCTCTCGTCACTGTGGTGGCCACTGCTACAGTCAAAAGGTACAGAGCTGAGGTCAACAATAGACAATCAAGTACACTTCCCCAAGCAGTAATAGAATATAAAAGAAGATACAACCGAGCACCTCCAAGAGGTTTCGAACAGTGGTGGCAGTTTTGCAAGCGAAACAAGGTGAAGATTGTCGACGATGTGAGCGGGTTCCCGATGCCATTGGCTGTACTAACACTTCAAAAGTATGACCAAATCTTTCGCGATGTAGAGCCCTACTTTGCTCTCTCACCAACACTCTTCAGAAAACGCGTTGATGAATTGGGCCAAACGCCTCATACTTCTCAAATCACACTCTCTCCGACAGGTGCGTCTACATTGTATGGAGAACGGGCACACTCTGCTCGACCTCGACTTTTGTTTCAGCTTTTGGAACCTATCGCACAGCTATTGCCTGCTGAAATTTCATTCTCTCTCTCAGATCATGACCTGGGTTCTTGGCTTCTGGGTGATGATCAAAAACAAGCAGCTTTAATAGCCATCAAGGAGGGCCGATTCTTGACAGAGGAAGAGCTAAAAGGTTATGAAAAGCGTGAAGGTCGAATGCCGGTTAAAGGTTTAGTCTCTGTATGCCCGCCAGGAAGCCCAGGATGGCAGCATGGTGTTGCTATACGTGATGGCGTACAAGTAGAGCAGCTACTTCATGAGACATCATTTATCTACGACCCTTTCCTCACTTTTGATTTTTGTTACAATCCGGATCTTCTCCATAATCACGGTGCACTGTCCTGGAATTTTGTCCGTGAAACCATGCTTCGACCGATCTTTCAGCTCTCAAAGTTCTCCCGTAACCCAGAATTTTTAACCACTCCTCTTGAAGCTTATGAAAACTTTATTTCTGTTTCGGCACAGAAGAAATACTCACCATGGAACGAAAAGACTATCAATAAACTGTTTTGGCGTGGAAGCTCAACTGGTGATTCATATAGTAAACGATCAAACACAAATTACACCTGGCGCGAATCCCACCGTCCTCGTCTTGCTCTCAAGACGCAAGCTCAGACGGGTGAAGAAAATGTTTGGGTGAGACGAGGATACGCTTGGGAAAAAGAGTCTTGGCCTCTTGCCAAGCTGAATGAAGCCTACATGGACGTAGGCTTGACTGGCGGACCACACCAATGTAAAAAAGAAGACGGTACTTGCGCGGAAATGGAGAAGGAGATCATTTTCAAAGGCCGAGTATCTCCTGAACAATCGGCCAAGTATAAATGTAAGTTGACCCATTGGAAAATGCTACACAGGTAGCATACTAAGAAGCCTCAGACGTCTTTGATATTGACGGAAATGGCTGGTCGTCCAGATTTCATCGGTTATTAATGTCTGGGAGTGTGGTGATCAAGGCCACCATCTATCCAGAGTGGATCTCAGATTGGCTAATCCCTTGGGTCCATTATATCCCGTGTAAGATTGATTACTCGGATCTGTACGACATAATGTCATTTTTCATTGGTTCGCCAGACGGAACATCGAATGGACATGACAATCTAGCGAAATCGATAGCAGACCAGGCGAAGAAATTTGGTGAAGAACATTGGAGATGGGAAGACATGCAAGCGTATATGTTTAGATTGTTGCTTGAGTAAGTGTACACCATTTTGTAAGGCATGGCTGATGAAGATTAGATATTCAAGGCTGTTTTCTGATGATCGAGAGGAGTGGAGCTATAAAAAATCTTACTTATGAATCTATTAGACATTATTTTGGTATGCATTTTGCTGTCGACTTGGTGTTATCCGTGTTGTCTCGCATATTTATGATGTACTCGAGACCTAGTCGTTTTTGCAGACTCTATCCTGCTTTTCATAACCTTGTTCTTCCTCTTCCCCTTTCCTGGCCCCATAGCTATCTTTTACTAATCCATCGAACCCACAAAGTCCGCTCATCTGCAATCTATTGACAGTAAGTGAGCGTTCAATGGAGGCCAGTAAAGAGCATAGTCAATCGTTTCTATCTGTTTGAGTGTAATCAACAAATGTGTTAGAAAGCAGCATAGCGATAAGGAGCAAAAAAGATGACCTTTTCGTCCACATAATATTCAAGATCATTGTGATATAAAGTTAGCGTGTTTCGACATGGTTTTCTTGAGAAAAAGACAGACCGATATACTAGACGGATTTGTAGAAAGTAACGCAAGATGTATATAGTCAAATTTATGAATATTTGTCCCATGGCAGCAAAATATCTAGAAAAAGCCTATACATCCCATCCCAGCTCTTTTTGTCTCTGGTGCTCCTTTTCTGCTTTCGCCGGTCTTATTTGTCCTTTTTTTATACTTTCTTTGGGAGGCACGCCGTTATCCCATGTATAAGGGCGTTTGGCGTTGGACCAAATTTGAAGGAGACGAGAGTGCTGTTCTTGTATCCAGTCATCCAGTTTACACCAATCTGTCGCCATATTAGGTTTGCCTGGATTCTAATGTACAGCTAACTTACGTAAAGCAACAGTCTCAACCCCGACATCGAGCTGGTTCCAATCTCCCATGGTCCATCCCATATCTCTTCGTTCTATCGGATCCGTTAAAGGGTCTAGATGACGGAGCCATTGGCCTGTTCTGGCGTCCTCAATTTTGGTAACATGGGCAAAAGTCATGTTAGCTGATCCAATCCATGATACCTATACGTATTCAGTTTAACCTAAGAGGAGTATACAGCTGCAAACTTACAAGTGGCCAGCTCATGGCATACGCTAGTCCGCGGAAATAATCTCCAAAGTAATGAGACCGTCCAGCAGAAGTCCCCCAATAGATGTTTCGTGAGCAGTCAGTCTTCAAGAACGCTGATATGAGGTTGGGCATGGCAAATATGGTCTAGACGTGTCATTAGCGACTTTCGCATACTCAAGGCAGTAAATACATCATCATCCGCCTTCACAACAAATCTCGGCCTTCCTTCGACTCTTCCTTCACCCGCAAAAGTATGCGCAATCCATTTAAAATACTCATGCGTCTTTCCCAGATCAATATTGTCAATCACCTATCTTGTGGTGAGCAATCCTCGCTTATCCTCAGAGCCTAGTTATGCCGGCAGCTAAGCCACACAACGCACAGGAAGTATCACAATGTCGCCATATTCTTCTATCTCTCTTTCCAGGTTATGCATAAGTCGCGAACCATCATAGTTCGCTGGACCCGTACTCTTTGTATGCAACGATGGAGCACCGAGTATAAACTTGATGGTGACCAAGTCTGGAGGAAAGTCGGGGAATATCACTTCGCGATATCTATAATCTCGCATCAGTCTATGAAACCTAAGACCGAAAAACAGACAGACAAATCCCTCCTACTCTTTTTCTCAGCTGCGGAAAAGATTCCCAGGAATACCAAGACGCCATGGCCTAATCCTTGTAATGGAACATCACATCCAATTTCGTGCGGTTGCTGGTCACTGAGCAGGGCAAAGTCGGGCTCCTCGAAACTCCGTTGGATAGCCCCATCCACTAGATGAGCGTCTTTGCCTTGGGCTATATCCTTGCCTTCGCCCGAGTCTGCCAACGAGTCTGAGGCCGGCACCTTGGCGATTTCCAAAACAGGACGAGCAGGCGTTGAAGTGGCTGCATTGAGTGCGAGGATGAGGATGGCGAGAATAAAGAGGATGAGTGTGCCTAAAACGGTCTTTAGTCGCAGAGAAGGGCGAAAGACGTAGTGAGCGAGTCTAGGATAACGGCTGACCGTCGACCGAAAGGGATGTGCTTTTGTTTGAGGAGAAGAAACCATTACAAGTGGAGAGAAGAAGCTAAAATTGGGCAGTGTTACTAACCTTGGATAAAGTCAAATGTAGCGGCGAGGGCCGCCTTGCTCCTGATGTAAGCGTATTTTCTTCCATCAAGTATGTAGCTTGTATAAACACAAATGCATAGAGTAGAATCTGTTACGCTGCAGCAAGAATGCTGTTTGTGTATTGTATGCAAAGCGGTTGCCTGGTAGTCGTATAATGGTCACGTATTAGAATACTATACCTGCGAGGGTTACTAGCACAACAGTTTTACTGTACAAGGGTAATAGATTGTAAACATCTCCTAAGCAGTTGGCTGTCACATATAACTGAGTTCTTGAGTCATGCTATAGTACATCGAGGTGGGTTTGAGTATACAAGTGCGCTTCTTGCCTTTTGTGGCTTGCTGCTATGAGATGGTAGGAAAATTATTCCAAGGTAATTAGAAAATATTCTCAGTATTAGTAATGATTATGATTTGATTAGAATAAAATTGAAATAAGCCATGACAAAAGGTTATAAAACTAGTGGAGAAAATAATCCATTCAGAAATCGGACCGGTGCTCCCGTCATCCCTGGGAACTAGGATCAATTCCAAGAAAAGCCAAATTAAACTCCCAAAAAAATCCTTAGATTTGAGGTTTTCCTGATCAATACCAACATATTTTCAGCATAAAATCGCACTTTAATGTTTCAAACCCAAAATATTCCTCCTGCCACACTACCACCCGCCACTTTTCCCGCAATTCCGTCACTTTCTTCACGCCCACCGAAGTTATTACAACCATTTCAATTTCTCATTTATCTTTCTTTCAACAATATATTCTTAGTTATGAGCGCTATAAACAAAACGGATCTTACCTCTGTCAAGTAATTTTTCTCGTCTTTGCAGCTCATAAGGGTCGCGACGCACCATCTATTTGACTTGACTGACTTTTCATAGTACTATCCGTGCTCTTGCTGCTGATGTTGTTGCAAAGGTTGGCATCATTTGAGTGGCAAAACTTTGGTGGCATGCTAAACCACATCTAGGCCAACTCGGGACATCCCGGAGCACCCATGGTCAGTGATCAACGGTTAACGTCGGGTCAAACTCATATGTAATCTTAGGGTATGGCTCCCATCTCCCATATTCTTTTCACTCGATTCATGAGATTCAACCCCAAAAACCCGAAATGGATCAATCGAGATCGATTTGTCTTGTCCAACGGCCATGCGTGGGATTCCATTCTACTTGCGTTGGGATTATGTTGATGAGAACATTCAGATGTGCCCTTCAGTATATTTTGCTCCATCTAGCTGGGTACGACGTATCCATGGATGACCTTAAACAGTTCCGTCAGGTTAATTCTATTACCCCTGGCCACCCCGAACTTGGTGTAACTCCAGGCATAGAGGTTACCACTGGTCCTCTTGGACAAGGTAATTCATTTCTTGTATTCATGTCTAGTTTTAACTGTATTTTGTAGGTATCTCAAATGCTGTCGGTCTTGCAATCGGTCAAGCTCACATGGGAGCCATCTTCAACAAGGAAGGGTTTCCTTTAATTGACAACTACACCTATGTCTTTGTTGGTGATGGGTGTTTGCAAGAGGGTGTTGCCTCCGAGGCATGCTCTTTGGCAGGCCACTTGAAGTTGGGCAACTTGATCGCCATTTATGATGATAACAGTAAGCTCAGACTGACAAGACAAGCAAACTGACAGCTCTCCAGAGATCACCATTGATGGCGACACTGCCGTTTCTTTTACTGAAAATGTTGAAATGAGATTCAAGTCTTATGGCTGGAATGTCTTGCACGTCGAGAAAGGAGATGAGTTCGTGCTCATCATGCTCATGCGTCAAATTTTCGCTGATGAATGGCTAGCGATTTGGCTGCGATAGAGAACGCAGTTAATGAGGCCAGGAAGAACACTGACGCTCCCACCATCATCAACCTCAAGACAACTATTGGCTTTGGATCTCTCAAGGCTGGCGGCCACGATGTCCATGGCGCTCGTAGGTTGCCATGCATCCATACTCTTATCCCATTATGGCTGAATAGAGACGTTCATAGCTCTCAAGAAGGACGATATTGTTCAACTCAAAAAGAAGTTTGGCTTCAGCCCTGATGAGACCTTTGCTGTCCCCCAGGAGACTTATGATGTTTATCGACAAGCGGCTGAACGTGGCACTCAAAAAGAGAACGAGTGGCACTCTCTTTTCAAATCATATGCGGAGAAATACCCTCATGAGGCATCAGAGTTCCAACGTCGAATCGATGGTCGTCTTCCTGATGGATGGGAAAAAGCACTTCCTACCTACACGAGCGCAGATGCCGCGGTTGGCAGTCGAAAACTTTCCGAGACCACTATCACTAAACTTGTCGAGGTCTTGCCCGAATTAGTTGGTGGATCTGCTGATTTGACCGGCTCCAACTTGACGAGATGGAAGAATGCTGAGGACTTCCAGCACCCCTCAACTGGTCTCGGTAGTTACAAGGGTCGATACTTTAGATTTGGCGTTCGAGAGCATGGTATGACTGCGATTTGTAACGGTATTGCTGCCTACGGCGGTCTCATTCCTTTCGGCGCCACTTTCCTTAACTTTGTTTCTTATGCTGCTGGAGCTGTCCGACTTTCTGCTCTGTCTCATCTTCGTGTTATTCAAGTGGCTACTCATGATTCTATCGGGCTTGGAGAAGATGGACCTACCCACCAACCTGTTGAAACTGCGGCTTGGCTGCGAGCCATCCCCAACCTCGCATTCTGGAGACCAGCGGATGGTAATGAAACGTCTGCGTCCTACCTTGTGGCCCTTTTGTCTCAACACACTCCTTCTGTTTTGGCTTTCTCTAGACAGAATGTGAGTTTGTTGGTACTACAAATATACAAATTTTAATTTCTACAGCTACCACAACTTGCCAACTCAAGCATTGAAAAAGCTGCCAAGGGAGGATACGTGTTGGAAGAAGTTGAAAATGGTAGGTAATTTTTTGTTCAATCTTCTAGTGCTAACTCTTTCTAGCGGATGTGACTCTTGTCTCTACAGGCTCTGAGGTAGCACTCTGTCTCCAAGCGCTTGAACAGCTCAAGTCCAAAAATATCAAGGCTCGATTAGTTTCTTTGCCCTGCTTTGAAGCCTTTGTGTGTACAACGGTTCAGCGTGTAAATCATCGTTACTGACCTTAGTTAGAATGCTCAACCAAAAGAATACAAGCTCAGCGTTCTCCCCTCTGGAGCCCCTATTCTTTCCGTTGAAGCCTACTCTACATTTGGATGGGGTGCATACAGTCATGATCACTTTGGTCTTCAGGCTTGGGGTGCTTCTGGACCTTTTGCGCAAGTATATGAGAAGGTATGTGGAAGCTTTACTCATTATATTGGCCGCTTATAAACTAAACTCCTCAGTTTGATATGACTCCTGACGGTATTGCAAAGCGAGCTGAGAAGGTTGTCTCTTTTTACAAGAAGCGGGGTCAACCAGTCTTCTCTCCGCTTATCTCTGCTCTCGACGAGATCACCGAGTAACAAAGTTACATGACAGACCAATTGATAAAGCTTGCGAATTAAATTAAAATGCAACTTATAAGTGTATTGTGTTTTGGGCTTTTGCTACCATGTCTTTTTACATTAACTCACATTTACATTTTTTACTCTTTGTCTATGTCTAGCACTAATACATAAAAACAAATAAGAAACGCAGTATTTCCGGCAGGGTTCAAACGGTGTCTCTTTTTTGATCATTCGGCCGTTTAACTGCTCTACTGACTTGGTTCTGCTTGTCACTCGCGAAAGATCAGTGTACTGACAACAATTAACGATAACAAAACATTTATTTCTCAAATGGTGAGACGCTGGAAAATGGTGTAAAATGGCCTCAAAGAATGCATGCAAAGGTATACAAAAAATCAACTATTGAGCACAATGATTGTACATGATAAGAAGTTGTAACATTCCTTTAGAGAAAAGAGAGATTCACCCTGTGATATTGAAGATACCTGAAGGTAACCAAATCGTGATCTGGAAACCATCCAATGGGTTAGTGGGGTTCTGGCATAACAGACGAGGCAGAAACTGGGTCGGAATAACTCCCGCTTGTATTATATGTAGCATAGCACAATTTGCAGCTTCCTATTTGAAAGTGAGTAAAGCGTTCTCAAAATTTTCCAGCACATCTACCTCGTACTGTAGTGCCCACATTCTGATTACTGAAACCGAGAGGATCCATGACGATTTCCGTATTTCTTGGATTTCAATCTTTCGATCAATCCTTTGAATTGTCCATTCTGCTCCTTATTCACAGACAAGTCATCTTCATCATGACTCGGATCTTCATCACTTGCAAGTGGTTGCCTATCGCCAGCATTGTCGTCATTATTGATCTGTCGATTTGTGATTATTCCATCGTTTTCGGACAAGTTCACAAACTGTGAATCTTCGTTGTCCCCTTCACGTATTATGCGAGAATTTGTTTGTGTGCTTTCACTTTTATCAAGCGGATGGTGCGCTCTTTGAAGTGTGTGGTGAGTACCTGATGGCGCAACCAATGATTTGGACTGAGGAATTTTGCCTTTGTGACCCCTTTCTGACATGGTTACGACTGAAGCAGCGTGTTTGAGCCGGTCTTTGGGACGAAAGATGCTAGTTTTTTTGAAGAGTTGAGAGATAATGTCTCCAGATTGAGACCAAGCTGAGCTCTTTACATCTATCGTCAAGAACAGTTTGTGTCAGCCTAAGAATAGATTATAGTGAGAAAAGAGTATATACCTCGTTTAATATGCTCAAAAATATCCTCCATGCTCCAAACTTTATTCGTGTATACCATTTCTGGCGTTCGAAACCTGAAATCAACACAATCAGGCATGCTGAAAGTACCGTGCTTTCTTGTCTCGTCGCTCTGTGGATTTGGTCAATACGGGATTCTTGAACACTAGCTACGAGGACTCACTTTGAAACTGAGATTGAGTGCCAACCCATGTAAACGTATAGTACCAAACATCTTATTTGTAGAGGCTCTCAATCTCATTTCCTGGGTATCTTCGCTTCTCTTCAAAAAGGCGACGTTTCGATCGTTTTGAGATGCCAAAGATAATTGTGACGGCAGTCGCGATAAAGCGAAGGATTTATTAAAAGGCAAAGTAATTTGTTGATCACTTAAATTCTCTATTTCCGTCATTTCACTACCTTCAAGTATAGTTGAATTAGGAGTAGAAGATTCAGTTGTACCAGTAGTCATAGGCTTGACTATTGTGCTTGAGATCTGTCGGCGGCGAAGACGGTCAGTGAAGAAATAGTCCATCACCTCTAGACCAAGTTTTTCTTCCAATTTAAAACGAATATCAACGAACTCGATATTAAATTCAGAGAAGATAGCGATACCTCCAATGGACGGGGATGTAGACCAACAGATTGCAGCAAATGGTTTTTTCTATATTGAGATATCAGTAGCAAGTAACAAGTGTTTCTACACACCGTTTTTTTCTTATTTGACTCATCTCGAACAATTACTTCAGGATAAAGAGCATTCGCCTTGCCATTCAAAGCCTTAAGGTCACCAATCGCCATTGCATTATCCATGGTCCCATTTTTGTTGTTAAG
Organism: Cryptococcus depauperatus CBS 7841; assembly: GCF_001720195.1. Taxonomy (NCBI): domain Eukaryota; kingdom Fungi; phylum Basidiomycota; class Tremellomycetes; order Tremellales; family Cryptococcaceae; genus Cryptococcus; species Cryptococcus depauperatus. Next base: position 1,603,202 of record NC_089471.1, on the reverse strand, counting down.
CATTGAAAACATAACGCCGTTGATGTCCGCTTTTGCCATAATCTCTAGTCGTGCATCTCTCAACATATGCCAATTTACGGCCCCAACTCTAACGTCCAATTTAGATGCTGTTTTCATAGCAGCTCGGGCATCATCTTTCGCTAGCGTGGCGCGAATTAGGGCGTTGACGGTGTACATATTTTCATATCCCATTTGGAGTTCTGATCGAATTTTGAAGAGCTCTTCTTTTCCTGTGTCGTCTAATATTTCAAAATTTGCTTCATAGCCTTGTTGCAAATCCAGCAGACCTCGCATATGAACTTGCAGGGAGTTGACATCTGAGACCAGACGACCCACGTCTCGATCCGCAGCATCAAACGTCCTGGTAAAGTCATCTACTGTCTCAGACCGTCCTTTATGGCCAGGATCCTGGTATAGGAGAAGATCAGTGACAATGACATACAAAGCTTCAAAATTGCGTGAGTCTGCGGTGACCGTTAATCTTGGAGCAATGACTGATGTGAGATCCTGTTGTATATATCAGTAAGCCTGAAGCATTCATTTGATGAACACGAACTTGATGGATTTTGAGATGTTTGATAGGCTCGCCATATTCATCCACGGCATTCTCTGGCCATTCTAAACCTTGAGGCATTCGAATATGATTAAATTTATCAATGGCAATGAATATGTTTGATTTTTGAAGTACTCGATCGTAATCTGTAGCTTCGCTTTTGACATCCAAGAATATTTCAAGAGGAATAAAATCAAAACCCCTAAGAATACCTGCTTGGGTTTTTTCTCTTCTTAAAGCCTCGGCGCTAGGGTAGAATGCTTGTAGCCCTTGCAGTCTGATGTAATTTCTGGAGCGGTGATGAGCAAAAATCCTCACATCAATACAGAATTATGTATCTCTGAGTGGATCCGACATACCTGTTAAGGACATCAGCCATGACATCGTCTAGAGCGTTTTTGTCCACAACCCTGAATTGCTTGAAGGAAGCTTCCTCAACTGAGAGCAGCACGATAGCATCAATATCAGATTCACTCCGTAGAGCAATCTGAGGTTTGAAAATTGATACATGAGTTTTCGGCTTCACGTCGCAGGTTCTAGGCAAGCCAAGGTGAGGCTGAGGAGTAATTTGTTCAACAGCATCATCAAAATAGTGAAGACCCTGTGATGGCTGTCTCTCAATGAGCCAATGGAGAAGACCATTGAGCATCTGGGGCGCAGACTCTTCATCTACAGTTATATCATCCTTGTCTATTCCATGTTGCCTTCGATATATACGCTGTTGGAAACTATTCAACATACTCCGCAGATAACTAGGTAATTATTAACATAATTAAATCCCAATTTTGCTTATACTTACGCGTTTGACATGAAATACTCTTCTTTCTTGCGATCAGCCATCATGTACAAATACTTAAAGCCGATGTTTCTCGAACTGTTTGTCAAGAAAAGACGAGGATTGTGAATATGAATTATGTCTTCAAAAGATGATTGAGAATCAGGATCGTCCCTCAATACTGAATTGGAGTTGGAATGGTCCGAAGTATCGTTGCTCACTCGACGAGTCTCGCCTTCTAATTCACGAATATGATTTTCCAGCAATAATTTGACTCTGAGTAATTTGCTGTATTCACCCTGTTATAAATGTCATTTCTTTCTTCTTACTAGTGAACATCACAGAGAAATACCTTCACAAACCCAGTTCTCGGGTAACTTTGGATTGCCTTACGTATCTCGTCAATTCTCTTAAATGCCAAAGACTGCTGTACATCTTTGACCCCTTTCGCCATGCCTAGATAACAATGGTGAGTAGGTTCATAACCAAACTTGCTCCTTTCAATTCCAAGGGCAACGTTTGTATTAATGTTGGATTCAACTAGATGAGCAGCTCGCGTCTTAACTCGCTTGGAGTAGTACAAATGAGGGCTATCACCAAAATCAACAAACTCTATAAGCGGGTCTTTGTCGGCAGGTTTTTGATCGACGTCAACGTGGTCTAGGTAGTTATACCAGTCTTTCAAGCTTGAAGGTAAGCTTGACACTTGCGAAAATCTATCCGAGCTGATAGTAGCACTTCTTGCCTTCTCAAAAAAGTGTGCACGTAAGCCTTTGATTATAAGATCATCTCCAAGGATGTCTGCGGCGTAAAAAGGTTTGTGTATAACGACTGTAGATCTTCCAAGCTTCTCGTGACGTTCAATCTTTTCTTGAGCGCGCTGATGTGCGTCCGCTCTAAAGCAACCGACTTGGGCCTTGATTCCAAGTGACTCTAATTTACCATTGGCGATATGGTTTCGATCGACTTGACAATATGTGTGAGAGATGTAAACAGGTTTGATATTAAAACGATACTATGAACTATCAGTAAATGGGCTGACTTAATGACTTTTGCAAACAGAGGCTACCTTTATGGTACCAAGACTGCGACCGAATTTTTTAGAAGGTTGAGGAGAGTTAGGAAAGAGTTTGCCAAGGCGAATAGGAAGTGACATCTGATGGTCAAACAGCCTGAAAGCATTTGAATCTTGTTGCCTTTAAGTCAAAACGTCAAACAGCTTACCTCCACCATTTCAAGAAGTGATGAGAAGCTTTTGGGGCAAAATGAAGACTGCTGACCTTTTCAAGGGCCTCTTCAATTGATGGGAGTTGTTCGCCTGCAACCAGCGATACAGAGAAGTGAATGAAGTCACTGCGGAATCCTTCATAAGAATCGGGTGTCTGAGCGAGTATTCAATCAGCAAAAACACTGATGGAGCATTGATTACTATAAGAAACTATGAGAGCTTACTCTACCAAGGAAATTTTCCAACTTTCTCAACGCTTCAGGTGATTTTAATGCCACGTTTTGATGTGGCACAAAGTCAAACAATCGGCAACGTCTGTGAAACAAATTATTGGTATTTCCACATCCACCCACGCATGTCCACGGTCGACAAGTCCTTTCAAAGATAAATCCAAATCCAACCTTCACGCCGTTAACAAATCTTGCGCAGATTTTAGTGTATCGCTGTTCAGATAACACTCTATCAACCAGGAAAGGCATCTCTTCATCATTTAGGTGGCTTTTGAAGGAATGCCTATGGTTACGAGAACCACCTATTGCAGCTCCATCATGAAAGGAGCTCAAGCTACAATGTTAGTCAACATTATAACGAAAGTACTCACTCCGGTATAGCAACAATAAGCTCGTCAGCCATGATCTGAATTGTTTCTCTATCACTATTTGGCAGATTGATAAGAAGCTTTGTATTGCCTTCCCACGTGAAACAGAAACCGGAGCCGTTGCCGGAGACAGAATAAGGATCAAATGAACCTATCAATTACAAACTGTGCATTAGATGTCTATATTATCTTATCAACAACCTTCACTCACCTTTGAGATACAAATCACATGGTCCGCTAAAATGGACAGTTGTCTTCCAATGAAGGACCAATCTAAATTTATCCCAAAATCCTAGTTTTGAAGAAGGATCAATTGGTGGATGAGTCAAGGACTCAAACACTTTCGTCAAATCCTGAATAGCTGGTTGATACGAATTGCCCCATGCAAGTCCTGTACTGTCTGTGGAATTGATTGTAATACGAGGTTCGGCGTAAGTTTTGACTGGCATGATAGTCTTGTAGATCTGCAAAAGCAAGGGAGCTGCATCCTTGTGACCACATCCTCCAGGAATAGCTTCGATGGGAATATACACAATAGAATCCTCACCTGCCAGCTCCTCCGCTATGATCAAAGTAGTTTTGATATCAAACGTTGGCTTTTGCTTGCTGTCCTCCACATGTTGGACTCTAACCAAGGGAACAGGATAATCTCGCAGCATACATTTTACTGCAGACATTGTCCATTCAATTTTTAGAGGAATCATAAGAGAGAACCTGATATCGTGATTGAAGGGCTCAGAAATTGTTCCCATATAATTGATGATTTCGGCTCTGCTCATAGAAGGATCAGTAATCATCATATGCAAGTCATGCAATGTCGCGCGAAACAATGGCGTTGTGCCACTATAGCTGGTCAATCTGATAGGCAATTTGATGTTTATGCCACTGCCACCTAATCGCTTGAGGATCAGTGTTTCTTTCCTAGCTTGCTCATGCTTTGCTGCACGTATGCGTCTGGCCCATGACTGAGACATAACTAGATCCAGAGCCCACCTTGCTTTTTCTGGACCGATGGTGTGTGTTTTGGTTAGAGATGGTACTTTTGTTCCATCGACTATATTCTCTTCGCGAAATCCAGGGGAGCCTTCTGGAACACTTATAAGTTGCAGTTTTTTTGCAAAGTTATCTTCAAGGGCATTCCGTTTAGCTTGCTCTGCCATACCCACCCTCCATATAAGATTCAAGCTGGTCTCAATCGGATCATCCTTCGCCTCGAGCGACACATATCCTACATTGAAGATTAATGAGGGAACGCATTTTGGCTCTTCAGCAAGGAGCTTCAGTATAGTACTGTAGGGAATGTTGCCCAGGATATTCTTGGAAAGCAACTTGAGAGATTTAATCGTAACATTTGTATTGAGTACAAGACTGCTAAATTTGTATGAGAAAGGAATGCTGATGCGTATGGATTTGATGCGAGTTGATAGTACAAGAGGAGTGTGAGGATCAGATAAAGCGACAGTAAACTGTCGAATTTGGCAGAGCTCCTCCCACTGTCCTGCCATTTTCGGGCTTGGCACATAAAAGAGAGTTTTATCGCCAACGATTACAAGTCCTTTGGGTGAATGCTTGAAGATGGTGACACCTGACGCACATATAAAAATCTGATCGCAAAGAGGGAAAACCCAATGGATTGTAATGTTAGATAAGTTGACATTGATATCGTATAATTGATCGTGCAGGCTGGGTGGGCAACCCTTTGCGCCATCGCTCTCTTTCCAAGCATCCACTAATCCCTTGATGGAAAGGCTGACTAATAGAATGCAATAAGAATAAGATAAATCTGTGATAATCGCTGGCGAATTCATTTTCATAGCAATTTTGTATACAGTACCATCAATTCCTTCTTTGGGTTGATGAATGATAACGGATGTGCTGAAGACTGGTATCTTCACTGAAGGTCTCGCTGCAAAATTTGAATTAGCTACATGGAGGTATGAAGTATGAACAAATGGCGTTTCGATTGCTGTTGACTGATGCAGATTTGCTTCTTGAGAGTCCTGGCTTACAGAATTCTCATCGAGTTCGCTTTTCTTGATAGCATTGGAGAGCACATCTCTCTTATAGCATTTGCTCCTAGCAAATCTTTCTCGATTATGAGCGGGTCGAGAACAAATCTCTTCAGTGTTGATAGCCACCAAGGCGGCCAAGTTTTCAGCTGAGGTGTCTGTAGAAACCAGAGCGAGAGCACGTGTTTCGACATCATCTGGAAGACACAATTTGCCTCTTCTCGGTGCAGTGACATCGTGCCTCCAAGGAATTGCTTGATATTTGTCTTTGTAATAGGCGTACTCCATATTCATAACTGCTTGGAGCCATAATCCTCTGATTAATTTTAAATAGCATTCCGGATTAGGATCCTTGACACCCAAAAGAACGTTGATAAGACCCAATGAAAAGTGTACTGATAGCCCAGAAGGCAGTAATCCAAAAATTGAACGCCTCTTATCTTTTAAAATGCTATCTTTGGCGTTAGATGACCTGCGAGCATCTCCTAGAGCGATGAGCGTTTCAAGGATTTTTGGTTGCCACAGGTCGAAAACAATGCCGTGCTGGATATCAGCGTTGATCCTGCTAAACGCAGAGTTCCACAAGAGCGACGCAGTCTCTTGTCCTGATGCCTTGATGGTATGTTTGCCGAGGATGTTGCAAACGGCAGTAGTATGAAATTTGCCTACTTCAACCATATCGTGAATCGTACATCCAGGGAGCGTCATTCTGACTCTGATGGGCTCAACGCTCAGCACAACTTCCCCGTTCATTGACAGGGACAGTCCATCTCTCAATGCCGCTTTCTTGGTAATCAAGTTCCTCGAACACAATTTTGAGAGTTTTGGATCATTTATTACATTAAGTGCGATGTCGACTTTCTGACTCATTATTCGTTCCTGTTCCTCTTGAAATGCTGCTTTTGATTCTGCTTTGTTTCGATGCCTAGCAATTATATCGCTGAACGCAGCACGACAGTTTAGACGAAAGCCATCTAAGTTCATGTCCAGAGTGATAGGGTCTGGCAGGATACGATTGATCAAGGTTATTGTGATAGGGCCATTCTCGAGTGATAAACAGATTTGTGGTGGTAACCAGGTCAAAGAAGTTTCAACACGTGCCTCTGGAGGGCTTCTTATTTCTTCCTGGTAAGGATTTGCAGACTTCCAAGCAGCTGCTAGATTTTGCAATAACTGTGTGTCCCCTGTAAGGTTCATGTTTGCTATGCGTGATTCACCGATCACCAATGCCAAATTTGGATCACTAGCGAACAAAGATTCTCGACGACTCCATTCAGGACGCCAAGAGGAAAAACCTGCCAATTCGGTTGAGTTAACAGTGAGTAGTCGAAATTGATCTTGCTCCTCATGTGCAGTGGCACACTGCATGACGATTCTGGCCACAGCAAGCTCGAAAGCTGTTCCCCGAACAGAGGACAAGGGACAAGGATTTTTGCCGAAAACAGTGCGAGCAAAGTCGTTGTTTGAGGAACTTGTAGCCTTCAGGACACAACTTATCTCAGACAACCCGAGAGTAACAACGTAGTCCCCATTAGTTGAATACGATGAGAGATCAGAATAATGATTATCCGCAGAGGGAAAATCATTGGTCGGAGGAGTTATCATGGGTTTAGTCAAATGATGTAGCAAGGTCAAGCCTTGGAAAGACAGCTTCACAGACCCCATTATTTTGGAGGCAAACTGAGCAATTTTTAGCATCCGAGGAGTATGACCCGTGAATTACTCACTCTAGCATTGCTGAAAGTGAATCCCCCAAAAGTTGGCTCGTGTTGAACCTCTATCTCTTTAGAGCTCCCTCTGATTGTTTTCAACAACTTGTTAAATTGACGAAGGGCTCCGATATCTATCATGATTTTGCTCATTTCAAACACTGTGCCTAATGTGTTTTGACTTAACAATGCTTTCCTAGGGCCAAAGGCAACACTCAGAGTTGAGTTCGATCTCTCATCGAGCGCCACAAGCACTTGAGACTGATTTTCGTAGACAGACGAAGTTTCGCGTGCCAGAGTCTTGTGTATCGACATTTTCGATATCTCTTGATCTGAAGCCTCAGACTTCAATGAGGACGATGCCGCATTTGTATCTATAACACATTTGACTGTATCCAGATAGGCGCGAAAACAGATAGATCCGCATGTTTGGCCAGATGCCCTCATCCAAATTTTGTGAGTGCTCGCGTATACTCTAGATTGTGATAGCGATATTTGTTTTTGAATCCTTGAAAGAAACCGAGATATTTTTTGGTGCAACCTGGACGGTTCAATATGTGTGTCTGAAGGTGATTCGGAAAGGCAGCTAGTGGTCTCGGCAAGAGTAGATCTAGTCAAAGGTGTCGGCATATCTTGCCTGGAGGCCATAAACAGCATATCGTTTTTTGGTTTCCTATTATCATGCAGTGTTTCATTACCAATACCGTATGGAGGCGAGATGGCCGCTATGCCATTCATATCATCATCTTCAAAATCAACTTCGGCCCTGAGACCCAACTCTTTGGCGGTAATACTAAAACCATCAAGCTCGTCAAAGAATATTTGACAGTCGGTGACTTGGATGGAAAAGATGCAGATGAACCATGTATAGTGGTTTATCAACATCGTGAGGAATGAGGAGACATAGTGGTTTTGACAAGATGATAGAACGTCAAAAGACTATACAAAATAAGCCGTTCCATGTAACAAAACATATTATACGTAAAAAATAACTTACCTGCTTGTGCTTCTCTTCAAGTGCATTTCCAGCGACTCGTAATGTCCCCTTCTTAACCCTGATGTGTACTCCTCCAATTTTTAATATGATCAAGCCAGCTAAGCCTCCGTCAAGCCCAGCCCATGCCCACTGAGCACTCTCAATTCTCAAGGTTGATGTTGCGTCTCCCTTTTTTATCCCAGGTCTCCACTCAAACCCTCTCAAAGAGAGAAAGCTTAGGCCCTCAATTTTTACCGGAGTGAACATCTGGAGAATAAGAGGCAGAATGCGCCAAGCGGATATCACAGACATGGCAAGAATGAATGCTGCCACCGCGATAGTAGAAAATGAATTAATGAAGAAACTCATTTTGACCGTTTTTGGCCGTTGGTAAGTGAAACTGATTCAATCTCCACGTGTGGGGGACAGAGCGCTGAAAGTACTGAGCAACGGAAGCCCATTAAACCTGCAGCGCTGAGTTGGGTTTGGGATACTCAAGTCATAAGTTTTGTTGTTGAAATCAATCACTATCTTTTGAAAATGAGACAACAACAAAATACAGACATATGCCGGAATCAAAAGTCGACGAGTGCCGCCGGAGGATATTTCTAACATCATTTCTCAATTCACCGAGTTTATTACAATTGATGGTTTCTTTTCTTCGTGATATATGATAATTCTACAAAGGTGACTTGTGTCAAGAACTTCGAAAACTGTATAATACCTTGAGATAACCCAGCCGGTCCAATAGAATTAATATCGGTGCTGAGTCAAAGCATTCGCCACCGTTGCGAGCTTGATTTTCGCCTCTTTTACAGCGCTGTTTGATTTATGGCTCACAACGAGAGCTGTGCTTTCTAGAAGAGGAAGAAGATATTTTTGAACCTTTAGAAATGGCAAAAACATGGCTAGATCGGCGAACCCAAGCGATGTAGAGGTGATTGAGACGGCTGAACTTGAAGGGTATGTTTCTGTTTTGATCGTTTTTGAGGTCACAATTTTTTAATTGAATGTTAGTTGTGAGAACGAAATAGCTCTAAACAGGCCACAAACACCTCTCAGCAAACAATCTAACATTACAAAACAGAACCACGTGTGTGTCAAAAGCTTCTTCCTCGTTTGTATACTGACCTAGCATGAAGGAATAAAAGAAATGTTGTTTTAACAAGAGAAAAGGAAGACCGATTCATGGTCTATCGCCCTGTAGCCGTTTAAGGGATAGGTCTGGAGGTCCGTCAAACATAGGTTCCGCCAGCTCGTCAAAACGCTCTCCTCACATCGTACACGACTCGAGCAGGACTCAGCGGTTGCTTCAATCATCCCAGCAATTCGACAAGCTGTTTCGATTCAGAAGCTAGCAATCATACGGCCCTTGATAAAAAAAAAGCAAAACTCGAAGTATCTAGGCTGGATGAGGGCGCAGAGCCAACCCCAAAGGTCTAGCACATGCAGTTTGATGGGTGTGGGATTGCTAAATTGCTGTCAACTCAAATTATGAAGCGTTATCCATTGACCATGTTTGCTTCGCCCAAAGGTGCAGATAAAACGTAAAATGTTGATTCTTCCTTCCGGTGCCATGATGTTGGCGACCAAAATGATGAGTCAAGTAGCAACACGGATGCGTTTGGTTTGAGATAGATGGGAAATGCAAATAGAAACATCTCCAACGACAGAAAAATAGATGGGAGCCATCAAATTAGAACTTGTCGAAAGAAGTCTAATGTTTTTCGTGACGAATATAACCTCTTTTTCAAGAAACAAAGTCAAACGGCCATTACAAGATAAAAACGGAATCATTGCTGGTCAAGTTAGCTATATCAAGAGAAACAGGTACCTAGTGGACTAGTAACATAGAGATTAGAGAGCTTATTTAGAAGCAAGTACGAAGGAAACCGCCTGCATGGGTTTCGCTCCCAAGTCTTCAATGTCAAAAATGTTTGGCTTTCGTCTGACCACTTCTCGGACGTATCTTTCTTCAGCCTCACTTGATATGCACTGAGTCTCATCTAAGGAGTAGTCATAAACCTTGGAAGATGGAATTTGAACGATTATCAAACATTGAAGTAAGTTTCTCATACAGTCGCCTAAAAGGATTAACTGAAGAGCGTAGTTCTGGTTGAACATCAAACACCCCTTCCTGAAGTTTGACATTGAAATCAATACTAACCAAGATGGAGAGGACAAGGTTCTCTTCCATGCTCTGACGGAAAGTAATGAAAAATATTAATTCAAGCCCATAACATACTATGTTAATCCCGAAAAGGTTGACATCTATACTGTTATGAAACTGTGTTTATCGCTGCAAGTCCAACCAGCCAGATTCAACAAGCGCTTGAGACGTTGTTGAGATACTTGCGAGTAATTTCGGGGTGTCCTGAGGAACAGCAAGGCATAGAGTATGTTTTGTGTTTCATTAACCATTGACAACGGCAAGTTGACATCGGCTAAGTTCCGATGTATATGCTTCTTACATGGAGCGATGTAAATCCGCAAGACTGGAGAGTCTTGATAATCTCATTGAAGCAGAAAAAGAAACAGAGAATGTTGCTTCTGATGAAAACACTCGAAAGTTCCATTCATCAGCGACTGCTTCGAGATTGCAATTGTTGGAAGAAGAAAGAATGATCCAATTGGATATCACATACGTAAACGTGGAAACTAAGTAGGATTGTCAAGGACCTGACACTGTTTATATAGATAGCATGTATAAGAGAATATATAAAAACGATAATGGGAATTTCTCCAAAACTAAACTACGAGCTATACAATTAGGTGTGCCAGTCATCCGCAGGTTTATTGAAAGCACAAGGTGCCACACTGTGTTTGGTGTTGGTATAATGTATATCTAGTTAATATACCAACGGGTGTTCCTAATACAGCAAATGTAGCACTGGTGATACATGGAAATAACTGTCTAAAGAAAAGATAAACTATAATATTCCTCCTTATATATCCTCTGCTACAGCTCAGAGAACGCTTGTGTTCCGGGTTGAATAATATAATGCAGAGCCAAACCTGTAGCAAGCTACACAACATAGCGGAGGTCGCCGCAGCGCCTCCATAAGCGTGATATAGGGTGATGCACTTACACCTATCCGCATTGTGATCCGCGCCTATTCATTTAATCATTCCTCAATTAAGAATCGTTGACACATTAGTGTCACGTGACTAGGATAGCTTTACTCGCGTTTACTTGGTAGCTTTCATATGATGTTTTCATTGCTTTTATATATGCAAACCATAACTCAACAACAACGTCTACCCAAGAGTCAACGCGATGAGGCTCAAGAGTCACCTAAAGGAGTAAGAAACGGACGAGGGAACCAACAAAATGCTCGTCAGAGTGCATCCAAAATGTAAATGAATGAAGAATATCCATATCGTTGACTTGAAGTAGCATTTCAGAACCAGTATCACCATTTAACAATATGCGGCAACCTAATCGGCAAACCAAACTAACTGTTAATTTGAACCATTCGCGCCGAGTGTGTATCGACTCTTCTGATGATGACAATTGTGAAGCAACGTTTGATTCAAGTCAAGAAGGGGTCAATAAACAAAACCTTTATTTTTCGTATCCCTTGCTTGGGCGACCAAGGATTAGTATCACGAAAGGTGACGCCCGTAGACTCGAAAGCGGGGATTTCTTGAACGACACATTATTGGAGTTTGGACTTCAGTAAAGATCCTTTATTGTAGTTGATTCGGATTAAGCTGACAGTATACAGACGTATTTTCGATCAAGTCAATGAGCAAATACGTGATGCAACTTCTATCTTCAACTCTTTCTTCTACAGCAAGCTTGCCAATACACCAAAGACGTAGTTGCCGTCTGTCTGCCCCAAGAGACTGTTGCTGATTAGCAAGTAGTAACAAATCTTCAAGCAACGGTTGGCCCGGATATACATCAGTGAAAAGGTGGACGAAAGATGTTAACATCTTCAATAAACGTTTTATCATTATCCCAATCAATGAGCAGTCAGTAGTCTTTCATTCCATCTAATAATCTATCATTAATTAAGATACCATCAGCAACCATTGGTACTTGGCCATCATCATCAACTCCCGTGGTATCTTAAAGCAAAGTACTTTAGAGGCGGTTTCATCACCTAGCGTCGCGATATCCTCCACGATTTCCAAGAGTCCCCAGTCGTCGTTACCATTAGCGGCAGATCAAAACCATTTGCCAGATGATCAGACACCTGAACTGGTATTGAATCACCAATGCCATACTTATGGAAGTCTGAATTTCAGCAATGTTGATAGTGAAGAACGTGCAGATTTGTCCTCAACGTCTCTCAGTTCGGCTTCTGTAAAGTCTGATGATCTGCTAGATATCAGTGATGATTCTGATGATAAAATGGACGTTGATGATAAAGAAACTGCTCAGAACTCTGACAGGGCAGTAAGTACATTTTGGACATAACATCAATTAACCTACTGATCATGTACATCGAAGTCGAACTTCATCGAAGAAGGCCTGAACAACAAATTGAATGAACACCGTAAGGAGGGTCACGGAGACATGAAGATGTTTATCCCAAGTGACGTGGAAGGCAATCGGCCTATTATTAGGTACGGAGGAAACAAACATAAACGGGAAATTATCACCATCATGGACAACGGCGACAAAGCGGTAGAGTTTGGAGAACGAGCGGGCAAGAGGATAAAGGCCCATCAAAACAACAACGAAGAGAGAAGCACAATAGACTGGGAGGTTGATCTTCATGATGGACGGTAAATGTCTTTCCCCTCTCATACTTATCCTCCGTTTTATTGACTTGGGGGCAAAAAGAGCGTATATTGTGACGTTCGATTCTTTGGGAGGTGCACACAAAGCTGTTGGGTCCAATCTTTCTCTTTGGCTGAAATATGAAGCCAAGGACAAGCTGGGGATTGACTACGATCCTGTGGACGCTGTGTATCGAGTTGGACACGTATGTCTCTTATCTGTCTTGTTTATTTATTTATTTATTAGAAGCTAAAAACTGAATTAGGCTCCACAACAACCAAATTTTGTAGATTGTGGCCTGTATGTCCTGCATTATACTCATCAATTTCTGCAACATACCGATGAGATACTTCGTTTTCTTCAGGTATGCCATCTATTTTTGTTGCTCCCAATTCTGTTCTAACTGATCTGGACCAGCGTAAACGTCCAAGACGAACCACTCCTGCCTTTCCCGACTGGAAAGCTGAGATGACAGCCTCTTGGCGTGCAACAGACACCAAAAATATCCGCAATATTTGGATACGGGACATGAAGAATCTGTCCCGGGAATGGGCAAGATTGAACACAGGATTCGGAAAACCCAATTTGGCTGACAAACAATATTCAAAAAAAGTTGGGAACAAGAACCAGAATACTGACTTCCAGCCAAACCTTAACGGACATTCACGAAAGACATCTACTACAAATCAATCACCACGGACATCAAAATACCACCTTTAATATTTGCATATGCGCTAACAAAGCTCATGCAAATCCAGTCTCTTTTCGACTAGGGCCAAGTCAAAGATTCTTTGGTACAGATTGACCATAAGGTGCTCTAAGAAGGCAAAGTGGCAGCTATTGAGAGTGGCAATGATGCAAACATGAAGACAATAAAACAACGGTGATTTTCCTGTTAATTCTTTGAACGAAAATGCTCTAGATTCGTTCATTATGTCTACTACAAGACACCTTGGTTGACTTTAGCCGCCCCCACGACAATGCCATTACACTTCAAGTGGCCATCTGTATTAATGAGTTCTTTCCATCAGGGCTCAAAGTGCCACGAGTTCTTGGACTCAAATATGCTACGAAGATGTTTCAGCTTTCAAAAGCTATACAATACTGCAGAAAGGGCGCTTTTCGGATAAGAATGAGTAGGAATGAGGGGCCGATTTGCTTTCGGGATGGGGCGTGCTAAATGCTGTCAACTTGATACTGTTAAATTGGGAGCATAGTACATTACATTCAAACAACACGTCGTACGATATTGTGATGTAGTCAATTGTTAATTTCCCGTCAGAAATTAATTTTGAGAAAAGTGAACGGACTGTATTCGAATCATGTGCGAGTAATTAATTCACCCACACATTTATTCTTCTCATACAATCTGATTAATTCAATATAATGGAGCTTTTTTCAATTTTATGTGAGCTGGCGGAACATAAAACACCATTCTTGTATACGCGTATAGCTACAAGGAAGATAAAATCGAGAATAAGGCTAATATCAGGAGCAACAGGGGCAGCAACAAGGATCACACCATTGACTCGTGACAAGGGACATCATCAATCGTGAGAATTCAGCGTAAATGTCATTCATAAACGATGCGTTTGGGTAGCTACATATATATGATATTATTGGAAAAAGCTGAGATCCAATGGCATGAATTGGACCCACATGAAACGAGCCCTTCAAAGTACTTGTCTATTCCATATAGTTACATCTGACATACTATAGCGTAGATCTGTTGATGCTTAACAATCTTCTGAGGGTTCAGGTATGAGTACAAAGATCCTAGAACAAGTAAGCATCCAAAGATGACTAATCCTCTGCGAAAACATCATATTTTTACGCCCTGTCCTTCTAAAAACCTTATCATATCAGACAACAATTCAAGCTGTTCCGCTTGTGTCAGAGAGGTCACCACTAATTGCATGATGGAACCTGGGGTAGCACGTTGAACCTAATAGTTGATCAGCCAGTGTAAAAATGTTACAATGGTTATTACACCTACACGAATGAGTGAACTGTAGTAGACATAGGCGAAGAGACCCATCATGAACCTGATAGACGATGAGGCCAGTTTTCCACATTATCAAAAATTCAACTCACTGGCAATCCATTCGATCGGTCATACCGCCGTGTCCTGGAATAGAGTGTCCAAAATCTTTAATGTTGAATGCACGTTTGAATCCGGATGCAAAAAATCCACCAAAAGGCGCCACCAGAGAAGCAAACGAAGCCATTATAAGTACGTGAATTTGGAAGGGGGCATAAGAAATAGTAGGCAGGGGTTTATCAAACTGTTGACTGTGGTTAGAGCATACGCAAGAATTATAAACCCACGTACAACTAATTGGAGAACCTTTTGAGTTGCGCCGGTGAATTCAAATTCACGCCATGTAAAAACAGGATTGGGTTGGCAAACAACATTGGAAAACACGTTTGTGCCGAGATCTCGGGCAGGACAGATCATGTAGGGGAATTGCATCCAGAAGGTACCCCACTTTTGGCTGATCTTAGCAAAAAATTTCGGATACAGAGTAACACCTACGGCTATACCAAATAGAAGAGTGCACAGGAATGCTCCAACAAAACCCTCCACAGTCTTTTTTGGACTTAATTTGATCAATGGCGTCTTACCAAAGAGCTTGCCTGGTATGGCGTTACCCTACAGACGTCTAGCTAAGGAATGAACTTACCACAAATATAAGCCATAACATCGTTACAGATGACAAGAGAAGCCGGAACGAAGAACCATATTAGTCCTTCAAGGACATTGTTAACGACGAAGTGACTGAGCGTCAATTATAAGCTACATCAACCAATGAGGTTAAAGAGGTCAATGGGCAAACTAACCTTGAGACGACAACCAGGAGAAGGGTAATGTGGACCCAACAAAAGAGGGCGAATTGCTGACGAAGGTATTGGCGTTGAAGGTTGCCTACAAATCCGACAAACCCTAATAAAACGCATTAAGTGATTCGAAGATCCAGCTCCACCATCTAACGTACCAATCACATAAAGCATAAAGCTGATAAAACGATGATTACGAGCAAAATGAATAAAGTAGGCATCCACAAATACAATGTGTTTGAAGTAGTATACGATGGACTCGCCGTAAAGAAAGTAGTTGGCGACAACAAAGAAATACCTGTCTACAGCGTCAATTACGTTTTAACTCTATGCAAACATAACCTACCAGTTGAGTGTCTTACTCCAGCGATCTGTCTTATCTCTTAATGGGCCATCCTCACAAGCTTCTCCGTCTAGAAAGCAAATGGGAACAAAAGTAAGAATCGTGCAGCAATAGCTTAATCAACAACTTACGGTCACGCAGGTCAAAAAGAGCAGTGATTTCCTTGTAGACTAGTGTCTGACATAGTATCACAAGGAGTATAACATAAGGATGACCCATACACAGAAGAGCTAGAAAAAATCAATACGAATTCGATATTCAAGAAAAAGGTCCAACTCACTGATAAACGCTCCAATCATGATAAAAGTCCAGATTGTCCTCACAATCACATTGTGGTCTTTTTTTGCCAGTGTGGTGGTCATCTTGTCATCCTTGTTTTGGGGCGCAACCTTACCCGAAGGATTCCCGCCAGTCTTTGGCGAGAGTTTGATATTTGTTGCAGGTGAGTTGGTATCATCATGCACTTCTAAATGCGGCTTCAATGCAGAATCTGATACGCTTTCCTTCGCTTCGGTCATTGTGGCAAGATCTATCTCTACCGGACGGTTGGTGGCAGTTACAGTGAAACGTATGCGATGGCGTCGACCTGTTCGAGCTCGTCGAACAACGAGCAATCACAAACAAGAAGCAGAGTTTTTTTTAGGCCTTCCAAAGCCTGACTGCGAGCAAATTTCCGCAAGCAGCGAGTTGTAGAGAATTAGTTGTAAAGCAAAAAGTAAAAAGAGTTGAAAATACAAACTAATGCTTCTCATGAATTGTCCCCGACATTTGGTTCCGTTCAGATACTTTTGAGTTTTGAAGATTTCACAAGTATATAACCATTTTTCCTTTTGATTCAATCCGCCAAAAAGTCTTTCAAGCATCCACAGTGAGACACTTTCAGAGGACCGGCACGAGAGCAAGTCTACTCATCAGCAAGAAGATGGACTGTTTACCTTTGTTGTGGACAAAGCCGTAAGGCCGCTGAGTATTGGTGCTCATTTATACGCAATGTGTGAATGTCTTTCCCAAGCATAAGCCCGAGACTTGTCGGCTTTCATGCGCAGGGCAAATACCGCTACATGACTAGGCATAAATGGGCATCTTAACATTGTGGGAGACCAACAATGATCCATCTAGGTCAAACGTTGTGCTTGTCAGTATCCTTGGAACTATCACTACGCCTTTCCTCTATTATGCATTATATCATATGCTGGTGCTCAGAATGACAATCTCAAGTATTTGTAGATATTCGTCCTTGAATCTCGGCAGTACATATTACCATTACAACCTAGAGGATTTGAATCTAGCCATCTTTACAAAAGATGCCATTTAGACAACTTATATTTGATTCCGCTCTGCCCATTTCATTTGTTGAAATATTATTTATCTTTGAAAACAATCATTGCATCTCTTTTCGCGACCCATTATTTGAGTCATGTCTTCGTTCTATAGATACACTGTGAGTGAATGGATCAATGAAGAACGACACCCTCTAATCGCTGTCTTTCACGCACTCTCTTAGCAACGTCTCCATCATGAATCTCCAGTCATCTTTTGGTCTCTTTTACTAGGATTTGCTGGTTGGTGAAAACCATTGCAGTCTCGCTAGTTAAAATGACTAACCTCATCTCAGGCCCCGTTATGGTCATGACGGTTCCACCAATACGACGAAGATGGTTCGGATACAAAACGCCTGAACCAATTCCTAGTACATATCCGGGTACGAGACGGCTTTCTATTCATGAATCCATAGGATTCTGAGTTACAGAGGATGCATGCTGACTTGCGCTGGCTATAGTACCCGACCGGCCCCGACGGAAAGTGACTGGCTACGAAGACTCTTGAAATATGTTTCTACTACAATGACAATGAGCAAGGTTGATTTTGCTCCAGTGTCAACATCAATATGCAATTACGTACATCAAGGATAAACCTCCAAAGCAAACGGATACGCGCATACATCCACCATGAGCTTTTCCGGTCTTGCACTTTAGCAAGTATACTAGAACTGATCACGAAAAATGGTTATATTGGGCTAAGGCGGGCCCGAACCCATGTGCATCTCTGAGATGGCCAGAAAGATCATCTTGCTGAGCAGAATGCGGAATGGTATGGCCATTTCCTTGCCCATTTTGCTCTTTTCTTTAAACAGTGTCCCTCTCTTATACAGTCATCTCTTTCCGCGGCATCAAATATCCGATCTATATGAATTGCAAACTCGTATCATGTTTTATTTAAATTTTACTTTTTCACTTTTGAATTCCTCTATTACATTTATTCATTCGCATTAAGATTAACTATAAAACTTTGAGGAACAGAAAATTTTATGTTTTTGCGACATCCACCATGCCAAGCTCGGTAGACAGCATTGGCATTGTGCTTACGATCATCCTTCCTCCTTTATTCTTTTTCCGCCATTCACTTCTTGGGTTTCTGAAATCACAGAATAGCAGCTCAACTAAAGTATCTTCTTCAAGCACTCCTGCTGCCAGTGATCATGGTTCTCGAAACTTTATCCATAAAATGACAGAAACGGTAAGTCTTTTTTCAAGAACTGTCTTGTGAATCGGGTTATTAATGGTAATAGAGCAAGCGATGTGTTGTTTTTTATGGCTCACAAACCGGTACTGCAGAAGAGTACGCTGTCCGCCTGGCCAAGGAAGCAAAGGCGCGATTTGGAATATCATCTCTTGTTTGCGACCCCGAAGAATACGACATGGAATTTCTAGACCAAATTCAAAATAATTCATGCGTCATCTTTATCATGGCAACTTACGGCGAGGGCGAGCCAACTGATAATGCGAATGCGATGATGGAACTCTTATCGGAACCTAGTCCCGAATTTTCTCAAGGGGGCAGCAGTCTCGAAAACCTCAACTATGTCATTTTTGGCCTTGGCAATAAGACTTACGAGCACTATAATGAGGTTGCTAGGAAGCTTGACGCGAGGTTAACTGCGCTCGGTGCCAACAGAATTGGCGAACGTGGCGAAGGCGACGATGACAAGAATTTGGAGGAGGACTACCTCGCTTGGAAAGACGACATGTGGGCTGCTTTTTCGGAGCGCATGGGGGTTGAAGAAGGCAATGCTGGCGATGTCGCCGACTTTGTCGTACAGGAACTGAACGATTATAATTCTGACAAAGTCTACCATGGAGAACTTTCTGCTCGAGCTTTACTGGCATCAACTGGCAGCGATAACATGCCATTCAAAGTCTACAGTCTCAAGAACCCTTACCCAGCTCCAATTTCATCTTGTAAAGAGCTTTTTAGTGTCGACAGTGACAGAAATTGCATTCATATCGAATTTGATATCACGAACTCTGGTTTGACTTATCAACATGGCGATCACGTTGGCATATGGCCGTCTAATCCTGATATCGAGATTGATCGTATAATGACCACTCTCGGCTTAGCAGCTCCCGAACGGCGTCAAGCTGTTGTGAATATCGAATCGCTTGATCCTGCTCTAGCAAAGGTGCCTTTTCCCACTCCCACTACATATGAGGCTATTTTCCGCCATTATCTGGACATCTCTGCTGTTGCATCCCGCCAAGCTATTGCTTCGTTTGCTCGTTTTGCTCCTTCAGAAACGGCAGCTCAAAAGTTGACCAGATGGGGATCCAACAAGGATGTCTACATTAACGAAATCTATAACCCGGCTCTGAAACTGGCTGAGGTTTTTCAACTAGCTACTGACGATTCCCGTAACCCTCCCTTTAACAGTCAAACTGTGTGGAACATTCCATTTGATCGACTTGTCTCTACTGTTCCACGCCTACAGCCACGGTATTACTCAATCTCGTCTTCTCCGAAACTCCATCCCAATACCATACATGCTACAGCCGTGGTGCTCAAGTACCAAGCCTCGAACTCACTCCACCATCATGAGCCGCGGTGGGTTTTTGGCTTATCGACCAATTTCATATTGAATGTGAAAATGGCTCACCATCACAATGAGAGGGTTCTAAAAGGTGAAACCAAGTCAACCTTTGTCATGCAAGATATTCCTTCCTACAACTTATCAGGCCCCCGTGGAGCTTATGCAGCGGGCAATCTTTACAGGATACCTATACACGTGAGAAGGAGTACCTTCAGATTACCCACATCTCCAAAAGTGCCAGTCATCATGGTTGGTCCCGGCACGGTAAGCTGCTCGCATTTCCAAAAACACTTCGAATGACTCAAATGACTGATATATCTGTAGGGCGTTGCTCCATTTCGAGGCTTTGTCCAAGAACGAGTTGCCCTTGGACGCAAAGCTATAGAGAAGAATGGCCCTAATGCTCTCAAAGATTGGGCCCCCGTATACCTTTTCTATGGCTGTCGACGGTCTGACGAAGATTTCTTGTACCGCGACGAATGGGCTCAGTATACTGAAGAACTCAAAGCCATCTTCAAATTATCAGTGGCTTTTTCGCGTGAAATGAAAAAACCGGATGGAAGTATGTGTTCAATTTAATTATGATTTGGGTAAGACCAATAACTCATCACTTTCTGTCTCAGGCAAGGTGTATGTTCAGGATCTTATTCATGATTTGAGATCCGAACTAGCACCGCTTATCCTCAACAAGCGTGCTTATATCTATATTTGTGGAGATGCCAAGAATATGTGCAAAGCTGTGGAAGAGACGCTCATGGATATACTGGGTTCAGAGAAGGGGGGCAGCGCAGAAGTGGAGGGCGCCAGAGAGCTAAAGATTTTGAAAGAACGAAACGTATGTTTCATCTTGTTATTCTGTCACTGCTCTTTTGTACTGACTTCACCCTCAGAGGCTGATGACCGACGTTTGGAGTTGATCTGACGAGCTTGTCTTGTTACTGCATAGCATAAGTACAGGGGAACTATCATAGTTGAGCCTTTCCATTTAATGCTCATCATCGTAAACCTCCTCTTCCTCATGGCTCTAGCTTCCAGCCTTGTTTTCTTATGTATAGTTTTGGCGGCGATCTCCGCCTTTTTGAGAGTTCAATTATAAAGGTACAGCGAGCAAAATAATATTTTCTTGACTTTATCCATGTTCAACCAATCATTTTTAACCACTAGTTGAGTCAAGATTGTGGTATTTTTTCTTTATTTAATTTTACTGTTTTTCATATATCTTCCATCCATATCTTTTCCAACTTTGCCTTCTCAGGTGTCAATTCACGCATAGTCGATGCTGTGGACCGAACGAATTTCTGACGAGTATGTGCTCTTGATTAATTTAATCCTGATCACCACATGTTGGTGATCCAAGGTTGTCTGTAAAAAATTTGAGCTGATGAGGGTTGCTATTTTATCCATCATAGCTATATCTCTGAACAAATCTTTACTCTTCTAAACCAATAGATTTGCTCTTCATAAAGAACAGATCTCGTAAAATGTTTTTTCACCGATTCACCGGTCTTCGGGCTGTACCTCGATCAACATGCCACAATGTTGCCAGACGGTTTTTGGCCACTCCTGCTGAACCACTGCTTTCGTCGGCACTTCCTGCCAAGAAGCCTGCAGTGTTGCATTTGAAGACAGGGCAAAGTTACTATGGTCAGAGTTTTGGAAGTGAAAATTCTAGGTTTGGTGAAACTGTTTTTTCAACTAGCATCACTTCTTGTCAGTTGGAATCTCATGACGGATTGAACCAAACTGACGGAGAAACTTTTTGGCAGACACCGATTCTATGACTGACCCGTCTTATCTTGGTCAGATTCTCGTTTTCACCTCCCCTATGATTGGAAATTACGGTGTGCCGTCCAATACTCCTACTTCTCAATACCCAGGCATTTCATACCTCGAGTCAGATAGGATACAGTGTGCTGGCGTTGTGGTGTCTGACGTCGCTTTCAAATACAGTCACTATCAAGCTATTGAAAGTTTGCACGAGTGGTGCAAGCGATATGATGTACCAGGTATCACTGGTGTTGATACTAGGGCAATTACCTCGTTGTTGAGGGATCAAGGCACTACCCTTGGTCGGCTGGCCATTGGTGACGAAGCTAGCGAACCTGCGCCCCAAACAAATGAATACTGGGATCCTTCTCAAGACAATCTGGTTGCACAAGCATCTACCAAGCAACCGTATGTACTCAACCATGATGGCCGTGGCCCTCGAATCGCTGTTCTTGACTTTGGCGTCAAATCAAATATATTGCGTTCATTAGTTCGTCGCGATGCTGTCGTCACTGTATTTCCATGGAACTATGATTTCAACACTGTCAGGGATCAATTTGATGGGCTCTTTCTATCAAATGGTCCAGGAGATCCCAAGATGATTATGGACACTGTTGTACGTGTGAGGAGGACAATTGACGAATGGGACAAGCCTATCTTTGGTATTTGCATGGGCCACCAGGTGTTGGGATTAGCTGCAGGGTTGGAAGCATATCGAATGACTTTTGGTAACCGTGGGCATAATCAACCGGTTTTGGCGTTGGCCACTTCAGGAGGCATTAAGGCTGGTCGTGTCTATGTTACGGTAAGTAACCGTTTCAACTCAATGATATTGCCGAACATCATCTCATTTACTTTTAGTCCCAAAATCACCAGTATGCCCTTCAACTTACAGACGACTTCCCCCAGGGCTGGGCTCCCTTCTTTATCAACTGTAATGACTCCTCCGTCGAAGGAATACTTACAACTCCCGAGAGCGGTAAAAGAGTTTGGGGAGTACAGTTTCACCCAGAATCGGCTGGGGGTCCGCTTGATACCATAGATGTGAGTCTCAAAATGCAAAACTAAAATGGGTGTAGTATATTAACAGCACTTAGATGTTTACCGAGTTTGTCAACGTGTGTACTACTGCCAGCTGAATGGATTAAAGATGAGCTAGAGTAATGATGACAGGGTTTGTGCTCGAATGTGATGCAATACGTTATGATATACAGTCTCTCTGTGAAAAGAGTGGTCATTCGTTTATAAACTGATAAAGTGATGAAACTATCCTAAATCAAACAAACATTTGACATTCAACGTTCGAAGGCTCCATGTTCCCACCGCAAATACCGTGTTGGTCCACAAACATAAAGCGGGAACAAATGACCGACTTGAGAAATACATGAACCCCCAATCTGGCTCTTTGCATGGACATTTGGATTCAACGTTCTCGTAGTATGCATCCAACAGAACATGAAGAAGCTCTTCAGCGGTACGGCAAGCAAACGATTAAAACATAGAAAAGAGAATCCTGTAACAGTGTTGATTCAAGAAGTGACTATGGCCAAATAAGAATTATCATTCTCATTGCAGTTAACGGCTCGAAAACCCAGCCGCAGCAGACCATTCATTGCATACAACCGCCAGGTTTCATATCAACAGAACTCCATCCAAGGTTTTGTTTCAATTCTTCGGGTAGCCGTCAAATCTTAATAGCCAATCCCTCAACCGTGCCTGCTTGTACGCTTACTTTAAATGGTATTCTGAACAGTCAAAGCCTCAACATTGCACTTTCGAATGTTAATCAGGGTCTGCAGACACATTTACAAAAGTAGGCATCTCCTAGGAATGCATCCTAATATCAGAGAAATCATTAATCCTAACGTAAGCAGCGACCGCTGAATACACGCATCGTTTCAAACAATCCATCATAAATGGCGTGACACTCAGCTTTATTCACGATGATACACATCCTTGGGGCTGACGCCGTCTGCACCTCGCTTGATACTAATGTAGACGTTAGTTGGATAAGCCTAAATAATGATTACTTACTTGGCACGAGCCCATGCCTTGATCCTGATACTGGAAATCTCAATGAATCCGCTTGTAGCTGTGGGTTCAAATCCTCCCATCTCGTCCATGCTCGTGAATTTGGCATCATAGAGTCCTTCGTCGGCATCTCGTCCCTCGACAATGACATTGCCCTTATAAAGTTTGAGACGGACAAGCCCATTGACAGACTTTTGAGAAGCAGGGATAGCTGCTGTGATGAACTCACGTTCAGGAGAGAAGAAGAAGCCGTTGTACAATATCTGGGACAAATTGGTGGTGATAAACTGATCCCGCATGGCGCGAACATTTCGATCCAGGGTAAGGCCCTCAAGATCCATGTGAGCAGCACGCAGAATGGTAGCGGCAGGCGACTCATAACAGCCTCGAGATTTGACACCAATGAATCGATTTTCTACAATGTCGATACGACCAACACCGTGTCGTCGAGCGAGCTGATTCAGCGTGACAAACACATCGACCGAATCGGTAACACTCTTGCCGTCGAGAGGTGTGGTAACTTTGACTGGAAGACCCTTCGCAAACTCAATTTCAACCTTTTCGGGTGTTTCTGGGGCCTTTTCGGGAGAAACGGTCAATTTCCACATGTCATCCGGGGGGGTCTGGTTTGGGTCTTCGAGAATACCTGCTTCATAGGAAATGTGGAAAAGGTTTTCATCTAGCCACAATCAGCAAAACGGCGTCAGTGATGCAGACATACCGGTAGACCAAGGCTTAGCAGCCGTCTGTACGACGGGTATCCCATTCTTCGCAGCATATTCGAGCAAAGCAGATCGACCGTTGAACCTTTCGTAGAATTCAGGCAACCTCCAGGGAGCGATGACCTTGATGTTGGGCGCAAGACCATAGAATGCAAGCTCAAATCGTACCTGGTCATTACCTTTACCGGTACATCCATGAGAAACAAAGTCGCAACCCTCTTTCAGAGCAACTTCAATCATCCCTCGAGCAATAACAGGTCGTGCCAGCGAAGTACCGAGCAGGTATACATTCTCATAAATCGCATTGCACTGTACAGCCGCTACCTATCAGCCATGTCCTTCATCAATCCCACTCACGATAGATGAGCTCCTCCACAAACTCTCGCTTTAAATCGGCCAGATGGAATCCAACCGCCCCGCATTGCAAAGCCTTTGCCCGAGCAGCTTCAAAATCTTCCTCTTGGCCAACATCGGCCATGTAAGCGACGACGTCGTAACCCTGCTCTATAAGCCATAACAGGATACAAGAAGTGTCTATCAAACGCGTCAGCATGGGATCCATTGCAAGCATGTTACGACTCACCCAAACCTCCAGAGTACGCAAGGATAACCTTGCCTTTTTTGTCACTTGAAGCGGTCATCATTCAACACTAGAAATAGAGCTGTCTATGGGTCAGCGTGTCTCTTTCAACATCCCCGCACAGCGTCAGGAGTGATACCACCCTTGGCAAGCCTGTCCATGCCGTCGCCTCACAATGGACACCCAGTTCCTACTCACCGCAACTTGAAACCACCGCACGCTAGAATATTTTAAAAAAGCTTTGAAACAAGATAAATTTTCAAAATATAAATCAACCTCATCGCGACTCAATTACATTACCCGGCTTATCTCCGACAGACTCGACAGTTGTGGCGATTGACCTCCATATATCATCACAGGACCTGGACTTGGCCATTACAAGATCTAATTCCATATAACGGTTGATTATAATACTTTGTTTTTTTATTTAGAAAAGACAACATTTGGGGTAGTCCATTCTAAAACTGTTCAATTATACGTTGTACGTCAGAATTGACTACCTCAACTTTCACATATTATAAGAAAAAACATCATCTCTCTTTTACTCTTCTTTCTGCATTTTTCATCTATTTGTACGTTGAAGCCTCCACGCTACATTGTATCCAATGCAAAAAGCTGTCTTGTACGTATGAATCAAGATGTAGATCACCCTTGCCAGCCCAGTCCTCTTTTTAGCCAGACGCAGGCTTGTCGCTGACTACGCTCAAAATCGTCTGCATCCCACGACGACGCTGATGCTCCCAAACGACTGACAGTGTTGTTAGTGTAACACTGGATCCATTCTTTTGACAGTGAGTGTCCTTGAAATCTGTAGATTGACTTTCTCCTTGACTAGCCTTGGACACGTGAGAGCTTGACAAGGGTTGCATCCGTTGTGGATAAAGAGTTGAAAGGGAGCAGCGTTTTGATACTAATGCTGGCAGGAGGATGAAAGGTACATGATCATTGAGGCTCCCGTTTGACAGGACATTTCTGCGTATAAAGCGCAGCTCGTTCACAATACTCTGCTAGTTTTTGAACAAAATCGGAACAAGATGGTACAGTTTACGATACTTGCTGCTATGGTGGGAATGCCTATGCTGGGTGAGCCAAACGTCTTTCCCGTACAAGTGTCGTGGTTGACAGATCGTCCAAGTCTTGGCAAGCCCTCTCACAAAAACGTTAGCGGGGTCACCGCTGGCGCAAAGAACTGTCAAAACGAGTGGTCCACTCTATGACTTTGGCAATACACCGACTTGCCTCGGTATCCAAACGAATGACCACACCGGCTGGTTTACCACGACTCTCTGCGCGCTTTTAAGACTCAACCCTAGTTATATCGAAAACAGTATTAAACCCAACAAGGGGACTGTAGACAATGCGGAGAGTGCCAGCTTCAAGGTCTACTACTTGGATCCGAAGGATTCAACGAATAAGAAGGATCAGTCTGATCCAATGGTAAACGAGGTTTCTGTCGATTACAAAGCCGCCGCAGGCCCAATTCACGATAACGCGGGCGCCTCTTGGTAGGTTAATCTGTCGGGTTGTATATGCTGAGTGTGGGTAGGTTTGCCGGTGGTTTTAGGCAAGCAATTCTATCCACAGGCGGAAGTGGCGTCGCGAACGATCACCTCCTGTTCGACAGCGAGCAAAGCACGGATGACAACTTAGTGGTAAATGCCGGTAGATGGGGTTTCAAGTATCTTACCGGTCTGGACGCAGAGAAGATAGACATCACCGAGGCCACCATGGCCAGCAAGGACTGGGGTATGTCTTCAAGCCAGGGGAGAATAGAGGCTAATAAGAGCGTAGACGCCTTGATGGACAAGAGCGCAAGCAATCCCATCACTATCTTGACCAACAAAACACCTGTCAACGGTATAGAGCGCAACCAGTACTATACTGTCTGTTCGAAGAGTGGGGACAAGTAGGTCGTTTGAATCGCAAGTCAGTCACTGACAGTTTATTCCAGCCACATCACGGTCTGGAAATCCACCATCCTGGAACCGTCGATAAATGCCTTTTCCGAAGTTACCTCGGAAGACCTGAGAAAAAGTACTCGGTCCTTGTATCACTTGAAGGATTGGGCCCACCTTTGATAGAGGTGTGGGAGTTAGTATATTCCTTGTATAAGAATGGCTACAAAAACTTTCATGGTATGGTCAGTATGGTGGATGCTGATGCTCTTCGTCGATCTTTTACAGAAAGAGCTGGAGAGATGGGAGAGGAAGTACCTTAAGCTTATGAATATATTGATGAATCAGAGTAGTCGTATTGACAACTTTGAATTCAAGTTTGCTTTTATCTCTTAATAATTGGGCTAGTCCATTCTAAATCTGTTCAATTGTACGCTGTACGTGTCAAGGAGTTGACTCCGTTTATATATATATAGCATATGTGATAAAGCAAAAGAGAAAGTAACAAAATTTCTAATGGGGCTAGACCTCGAATGTAAGTACGTTAGCACTTTACACTGCCACTGGTAAAGACCGAAGATAAGTCCGTCAACGGAGAACACGAGGATAAGGAAATAGATATATATAGATCAACTGTAGAATACTTTTACTTTAGATACTTCATTTCATGCATATCCAGCGCTAGATTTGCTGTATTAGAACGCCGTTCATACTTACTATTCACATAGTTATCATCAACAATTCAGTGAGGCACTCCTGTGCCTACAGGTGCATACTCGTACACACATTCCAGGTGCTATTGTCTATCATCTTGATTGTTCTCTATTGTCTTGTGCGTCATGCACATGTGCTATTGTGAGGTTGATGAACCCGCACTACTGTCTGAAACGGTACACAACGCTCTCGTACGCCACCGACAATACCTGGACAACGGTATATAATACGGCCCAGCAGCATTCACTCCACGTTGACAACACAACCAATGCGACACCTTGAGTACCCAGCTTGGAATTTCATCGCCCTCGTCCTAGTTATCCTGCCCGCTCCATGGCACTGGAGGGCGCGCAACATTGCAACGATGTCGCTGGTGTTTTGGCTGACGCTCGCCAACTCATTTGGATTCATCAACGTAATACTCTGGTCTGGGAACGTCGAGGATAGGAATGGGGTATGGTGCGACATCAGTGAGTCGGGCAAGTGTGACATGGACTGATGCTGTAGGCAGCCGGATCCCCCTGTTGGTGAGTTATGCAGTGCCGCTCTGCTCGCTGTCGCAGATGCAAAAGTTGGAATCGCTCGCATCGACTCGTCAGACTCGCGTCTCTATAGATGTGGCGAGACGGCGGCTATGGCAGGAAGTCGTGGTCTGTGGGGTGCTGCCAGTGGCCTTGACAGCGTTGCAGTATATCGTCCAAGGTCACCGGTATGATATCATTGAAGGCATTGGGTGTAGCAATCCCACTTTCAAGTCTGTTCCGGGGATGATCATTCGTTTTGCCATTCCCATGGCGGCCTCGGTTGCCTCGTTGATCTTTGCGGGTAAGTTGCTGGGTGTTGAGCTTGGCTAACGGTGGTAGCGCTCGCTGTGAGATGGTTCCTCATCCGTCGTCTCCAGTTTCGCAATATATTGCAGACGGCAGAGACCAGGCTGTCGGTCAGTCGATACCTTCGGCTCATTGCGTTGGCAGTGACAGACAGTCTGACAGTGCTCGTCGTTGTCGCCTATGCCTTGACCAACGCTCTGTTGGATGGATCTTCGCCAATGCGCCATTATGACAGTTGGGCTCAGGTGCATGCAAACTTCTCGCAGATATCTCAATTTCCGGAAGAACTCTTTGGGTCCTCTTGGCCTGCCGTTGTGACGAGTGTGTTCGCCCCGGTCATCTATTCGATTCTTTTCTTCATCTTTTTTGGGTTTGGAGAAGAAGCGGTATCAGAGTATCTCGCAATGGGGGAAAGGGCGTGGTTGTTGTTGCGACGTTTGGGGCGAAAGAGCCGAGCAGTAGACAGCGAGGCTGGACTGGCAGGGAATAAATGTGAGACGGCAAGAGATTGTGTTAATTTGGGCTCAAAAGCGGTGCCCATTGTAACGGATTCGGATGGCCAGGAGGAGTTGGCTTCGGTTGACACGTTGGACAAGGGACGGAGTTTTGCTTTCGAGGCGCACTCTTTTCCCATCTCGCAGGGAGATTTAGACATTGTGGTCAAAGTTGAGAGGTCTGTTGTATGAACTGCTGGATTTTTGAGGATAGGGCAGGAGAGTGTTTATGTTATGTATTTTCGATTGGTTGCTCTTTCTGTCGCCCAAGAGTCAGACCTGGAAGTCAGCGAATAGGCAAAGCGTCAACGTCGTATGAGGCTTGGGAGTGGTTCATATATTCAAACCGTAGGTTTTGTATGCAAGCAGAGATCTATTTGGGAACAATCGTAGAGATTGCCGTAAACACTCCAGTTCTTTGTAGGTTAGATTCCAATTTAGTCACTCGTTGCCGAATAATAGCAGATAGAAAGATAAATCAAGATAGGATAGAGGAATGCAAAAAGAACAGAGCAACGCGCGTCCTTGAATTTGATTCCGTGCTCTTCTGAGGTGCAAGATAATGAGCAATTGTGGATTAATCAGAAGCTGTTTATACTATTCATTTGCGTTTCTATCATGTCACGATCATATGATAGAGGTGAGCATTCCGGTCTGTTTTCAGTAGCAAGAGATTATTCCTTGCTACATGATGTTCACAGAAAAATGTCGAAACTGATATACTATAGCTCTCACTGTTTTCTCTCCTGATGGTCATGTAAGTTAACCCTGTTGTACACTCAGCTAAACATACTTTGTTAGCTCTTTCAAGTCGAGTACGCTCTCGAAGCTGTCAAGCGAGGAACATGCGCTGTTAGTCATTCCGTATTGCCAAAACTACGCAGTCAAGTGCTTAAAGAAGTGTCTGACGACAGGTTGGCGTTCGTGGCAAGTCGTGTATTGTTCTTGGCGTAGAGAAAAAGTCAGCCCTTCAATTGCAAGACCCAAGAACCGTTCGAAAAGTCGCTGTACTTGACAATCACGTCTGTGTCGCATTTGCAGGTAAGACATAGACGACGGCAAATATCACGGCTGACCACGTTAGGTTTGACGGCTGACGGGCGTATCCTAATTGACAAGGCGAGGACCGAGTGCCAATCTCATCGATTAACTGTAGAAGATCCTGTCAGCGTGGAGTACATTACTAAATATATTTCTAGTATTCAACAAGTTGGTGATTGATCCGTATCATGCTATTTTTGCTAACATCTTTTAGAGATATACCCAGTCCGGTGGTGTCAGACCTTTTGGTATTTCTGCTCTTGTCGTTGGCTTCGACCATAACGACACTACTCCCCGGTTGTATTCGACCGAGCCCAGTGGTATCTACTCAGCTTGGAAGGCTTGTTCCATTGGAAGAGCATCCAAGACTGTCCGAGAGTTTCTTGAGAAGAATTTCGTTGAAGATCTTGAGAGTGATGCAGCCATTAAGCTGACTGTCAAAAGCTTGTTGGAGGTTGTACAGACAGGTGCGAAAAATATTGAAATCACAGTCATCGAGTCCCACGGTGTCGTCAAGGTGCATTTATTGCTCAAAATTTATTCCATCACTGATGTTGTGTGGTAGAATCTTGACCAATCCGTCGTAGAACGTATTGTAGGCGAAATTGACGTCGAAAAGGAGGAAGAAGTGGAACGCAAACGCAAACGGCTTGTTGCCACACAAGCAGGACAAGCATCTATAGCGATGAGTTCTGACAGCAAATAAAACATCCCACAATATTTTATCCATCTGTCCCTCGTCTATATGATACCAGTAAAGTATGATAAGAAAGAAGCAGATTGGTTTGGAAGTGCCAACCTTGTAGACGTGTGTCTATTGTTGCAGCGACATGTAAGGAACGTTGAGGGAAATTGATGCAGCTATGTGCAGGCTTAGTGATATTTGCAGTTAAAACATTTGAGTAGATGCGGTCTTTTCTTCTGACGTCTCTGTACTGTATCAACCAATGCGTGTAAACGACCTGACATGAGATAATCTAAATTAGTTGAGGATCTAAAGGCGACTTGTATCGTTTATTTTCTATTCGGCTCTTATCAATGAAATTTGGGTACTTATATAAAAGACTCATGTCTCTTGATTTCAATCGCTATCTTGTAAACGTCTAATCAACGACTGCCAAAAGTCAATTGATGTGAATAATGGTCATAGCATTTGAAAAGAGCTGTAGTCCATACATTTCCATATCTTGTATCACATACCCTCTACTGAGTTTCTCAAGTTGTATGACGAATCCCATATTTTACGTATAGAAGAATAAGTGACGAGACCATCTCTCAAATAGCGTCAAAAAGCAAAAGATGATTTATTTATACTGTCAATGAACTCCATGCTCATTTTATCAACTATGATTCCAATCCTGCCGAGCAGTTAATCCGCGTGTTCATTGGCCTCAAGGCAATAGGTGGCAGCCAAAGTATGTTTTAAAGCTAAACCTGCCAGTTTGCAAACACTTTCAATATTCTCCAATCACCCTATGCTGTGAGAAGATAGAGAGAAGTGTCAATTCTGCTAACCATCCAGAGATAGAGCTTTTGATGATGAGACATGTGTCAATTTAAAGCGAGGAAAAGACCTGATATGATGTGAAACAGCCATTACAATGTCTGCAATGCAAGGATATCATGTATTGTTTCCAATCACTGCAATTTCTCTCTTTGTCAAGTGATTTGAATAACACCTCTCCTCTCTGGGAGAATATCAAAGCGCTCACTCCCATTTTGACGCTTGAAGAGGCAAATTTTGTATCATATTTTGAAAGATGCTGTGAATTCATCAAATGGCATAAAAAGGATACTCCTCCAATCCTTACAACTAACACAACTCGCTAGTCACGACATCAAGCTGTTGTAACTCTGCCCCTAGAATGGTCGCGGTTTGTCAGTGGCAAGAGTAATGATACTTGCACTGGGGTCGGACGCGAGGACCATATCTGAGTAAAGTTTACTGCCTTGGTTAGCTTTTGATGTGTAACTGCATAAAAGAGTTCAACACACCTAGATCTGACAGGGTTGATGAGCTCTTGTTTAGCCGAGCTCGCTCGTTTTATAACCATTCCTTTTGCCTCAGAACCTTCCAGTCTCTGTTTGAGAGGATTTATAAGCGACAACTTGAGAACTTTACCGTCAGCAACGACGCCATTGTATTGTTTAATAAGTTCCTCAGCAGCTTGGCGATTTGCAACTTGTAGGTCGATAGTCACAGGGCCTTCTTTAACAAAGCTTGATAGAACTGCATCAACAATAGGCAGTGTCGAAAATGCAGACTGGTTGGGTCAGTTTGTACGTGTCAACTTGTGAGAGTACTCACAACAACATCTTCTGTGGTAGTTCCTTCTGCCAGATTTTCCACTCTAACCCAAGCAGATACTTCAACGGTTGTGTTTGGCGATTGCGCTCCTGCCAATTGATTTGTTCCTCTTTTAAGTCGCATGCCCAAAGTATTTATCGGTGGCTCCTTTTCCTTTCTAGTTACGTTCCACCCCCTAATCGGTCCACTACCAACATTTCTGGTAGACCCGCGCCCCGACGAAAGCGTATCAGAAGGAAACAGCTCAATTCCCGCCTGATTGCCATTATTTGCTAGAGATATTCGAGCTCCAATTTTAGACTGCGGTTCAATTATTCCTGCAATCCTATCTTTGATATTCTTGTGCTTGGAGGTGCTCGATTGGGCGCGGCCGCCTGATTGTGATTGATGCAGATCGTGTTTCCACTGGTCGTCATTCGAGGGCCGCTGCAAGAGGTTAACTTGGCGCACCAAACGACGTGTGCTCTACACGTACGTTATATGGTTTGTTTGGCCTGGGCATTGTACCAAAAGATCAAGGAGTTTAGAGGGTTTATCAGCGTTTGAGATGCTTTCACAAAGGTTTGACAAAAAAAAATATATTTTACAGTAAAAGAAAAGAGTTGGATTGAAGAATGAATAAGTCTGCGCAAGACCGCGATATGAATGACGCGTAAACTTTGATCCCGTTTTGGGATGAGATTACTTTTTTGGGATGCTTGGCTCACTTTTACACTAATTTGGTAGAATTTTTTTTAATTGATATAGCGGCGAATGCCGCCTGGTTATACAGACCCAGAACAGAACACCATGACATTCAGTAGTTACTAAACTTACGTAACTCAATTTACAGATATACTCCCAGGTATGAGAAGTCAAATCGTAATCACTCTTAGAATTCAATTAGAAATAATCCAAGATATCTGGCTACTCGAGGATTCAATGTCTGTATATGATGGTTCTCAAAAAGAAGAGTCCAACTGTAGGATGAACGATTTTTTTTGGCCCATTTTTCGAGATTTATTAGGAGAGAAAACCCAAAACTTATCAAAAAGAGGCTTAAGTTTTACGTAATTGCGAGTTATACAAAAGCTACAGTGCAAGAATTCTCCACAAAAAAACTACCATCGCAACGAGGTTTGCTGAAATTTTCGAAAAAAATTATTACGGTTAGTTTTTACTCGTATATTTCCAACGACTAAAATTTTTACTTACGTAATAAAACTCAAAGCCAACATGCCAAAAGTCTTCACGTCATCATATAATTATTTCGGTTTTGTCAAATCGTTATATTTCTCTTTAAACATCCATTTGGAGCAAAATAAGATAGATAGGTAAGCAATCAACAGTAATCATGGGCGATTAATCCTCACAACATAAGTTTAGAGCAAAGCAAGGTTATCTAGACTGATCTCATTTGCTGGCCAATACACAGCCATGGGCGCCAGTGACCATCACCATCGCTCTACTCTCAAACAGGTGTGTTTTGTTGATGAAGCTACAGCCCAGCTTATCGTCGATAGGTCAACAAGAAATCTAGCCACAAGCATGCTTCAAAAGGTTCCGTAAAAGCCGCTGCAAAAGGCAAGTCTATTAGTAAATTTTGCTAGGATTTGGTTGATGGAATAGCAGGCAAAATATCAAAAGAAGGTGTATCGCATGCAAAAAAGACAGCAAACTCTTTGTCAAAAGGAGACAGACTCAATGCGGCTGCACAAAAAAGACGTTTGCAGCACAAATCTGGAACCGAAGACGCCAAACTCTTCTCGGTTGCTAGAAGCGGAGGTAATTCTTTGAGCAGCTGTTTTGCATCGTTATAGCTCATCACAAATAAGGCCATGTTCCACGAATTGTTACCCTCGTCCCGCTTGCCTCAAGCCTGCTACCGACAATCTTCTTGTCAAGACTTTTGTTGTCATTTGGATTATCTGACTTAGATTATGACGAAGCTTGCTCATCTCTTTCTGATTGTGGCACCTATCTCTTTCAAGTACCGCGATATCAGACATCTCTGCAAGTAAACATCTTGCCTTACAAATCCTTATATTCAACGTTGGATGCGGTTCTAGTCAGTGACTACGTTATACCGTTGATGAGTAGTGTCGACGAAGTTGATAATGAGGGTGAAACTGTTCTCAGATGCTTGCAGGGCCAAATTGGGAACGCTGCAGTAGTTGCATGTGTACAAGTAAGAATGGTATCTGAGAGGTAGCGTTCATTCTAATGACTAATCTCTACAGTCTCCCCAATCAGACTCAAATCAAAAAAAATCTCTTCATCCTATTCGCAAATCACTACTTTCATTCATTAAATATTTTTTCCCCTCGGTGAACAAAGTCTATTGTTCTGACACTCCGAATGATTCTATCCTGCTTGCCCGTGCTTTATGTGAAGCTGTTCCACGGCATAATAAAGGCATCGATTCGCATGCGTACTTGGTTGCGGAGACACATAACATGGTAACATGGACAAGTGAGGAAGGCGACAAGGAAGACGCAAAAGGGTTACTGGAAGTCGTTGGGACTATAAGGGGTGGAGGAAGATTCAGCGCCGATCGGCTTGTTCACATTCCAGGAAGCGGAGACTATCAGTTAGATGCTGTAGGTTATGTGTTGTCTCAGCAGGATTGCTAGGCTTTTCTTCGTCTAATGCGGAACTCCTTAGATTCTGCCCGCACTGCGTACATCTAATGATGCTGCCCTACTTGAAGGAAGTAGCCCCCTTTCTCTGCCGACTGATAATGCCGATGACCTTACAGCCACTCAGACAGGTTCCAAAACTTTTGTCAATAAGCAAGTCATGCAAGTCGACAACTTAATGTCTGATTCAATATCGAAGCGTGGTGTGATGGTTGAATCTGATGAGAACGACATTGCATTGGATTCATCAAATAGCCATAGCGACTCAAGCGATCTTGATCACGAAGAATTGGATCACGAACACGTAGATGATACCCAATTGCAGGACAACACATTAGGAGTTAGTGAAGAAAAAGAGAATCAAATGTGAGTGTAACGTTCTAGTGCAGATGTCTGTGTACTGATATAGCAACAAATTATAGTTCAGACGTCAAGCCTTGCAATGAAGATGCTGTAGAACAGTATACTCTCTTCCCTGATGAGGTTGATACGCCTCAACATATACCCGCCAGAACTCGTTTCCAACGGTACAGAGGGCTTAAGAGCTTCCGAACTAGTCCCTGGGATCCATATGATGATTTGCCTACAGATTATGCTCGGATCTTCCGATTTGAAAATTACCTTGCTACCAAAAAAGAAGTTGAGCATGAGGCATTATACGATGGCGTCGAGGTATGTTTTTGGACTTCTACGCAATCGTACACTCTTGTTGATAGTTCTATCAGAGTGGCACCAGAGTCAAATTAGTAATTCGCAATGTGCCTCGCGCAGTGGCACGTCTCAGAGACGCGCATCTTCCTCTCATTGTCCATAGTCTATTACGCCATGAACATAAGCAATCGGTCCTTCATTTCGTTGTTCAGCGGAATACAGAGTACAGTAATCCAGTGATGGCAAAAGTTCGTGTCCTCCGTCAATGGCGTCTTGCATCGCTCATTGTTTCCTGTAGAAACAACTGATTCTTTGCGTTGGACCAAGACGGTTCTCAGTCAATCCTCTCTACTCTCAGCATGTGGGGGGACAAGTCAAGGGTGCAAACGATGTGCATAAATCAGAAAAGTTCCTGAAACCATCTACTGCCGCAGTTTTGACTACATTTGCACCCATCTGGTTTGGAAAGAAATCTTGTTTGGTTTTGAAGGATGGAGGAACAAGTAGCGGTATGTCGGAGATTTGCACCAAGAAAAGTACTAATTCATATTTTAGTGCCCTCACTGGTGGCAACCGGTAGCTTTTTGTCACCCGATCCTTCTCGCATCATTGCCAAAAGAATTGTATTGACAGGGCATCCAGTACAAATCCATAAGAAAACGGCTACAATACGAAACATGTTTTTCAACTGCGAAGACATTGAGTATTTCAAATCAATTGAGCTTTACACAAAGTACGGAAGAACTGGGCATATTCAAGAATCCCTCGGAACACATGGCCATTACAAAGCTCACTTTGATGGGCCTCTGCAACAAATGGATACCATTTGTATGAGTTTGTACAAAAGACAATTCCCAAAAGTAAGCGATTGTTTGAGTACTACTAGTATTATTTTGTGCTAAACCGCTCCAAAGTGGGCTAGCTATTACCAATCATTATCCACATCAGAAGAGAACGAACAGTCGCAGGGAATGATGATTGATGACTCAGACTAAGATGCTGTTCAAAAATGTCAAATGCATATTGAGTAAGCGGTCATTCAGAGTGACGGCTTGGTGGTTTTCTATGAAATTGAGTGCTCATTTAGCTAGTGTGAATAAATTGCTAGGGGCTTCCTAATGACTCTTGCTTAAGAAAACGTTATGGCAAGTGAACAGTGTTGAACTGATAAAGGATAGAAGTGCGTTACTCTGAAGTCTTTTAAAGGTATAAGAAGTAAAGGGATGAAAGTAAAAAAACTGATGTACTAATATAATGAAGTTTATGAAAAGTATCAGTGTCTGAAAATAGTATTCGAATGTCCCAGCACGCTATGAATTTTCTTAATCAAATATTTAATTTTAATTTTAAACATTCATTTCGCTAATTTGCATGATTATATCACTGACTAAACACATGCCAATCGACTTAGTCGCTCAACAAACTACCTCTGCGCTATACAGTTTGCTCAAGGGTTCTTAGTTTCTGCGCAAGGTTAACAAAGACTTTGATGGGCCCCATAACAACAGTCCATGGAATTATCGCTAGCGGGTTAGGAACAGCTGTATTACTAGGATCTTGGAAGCTTGGAAAATCTCTCATCCTCGACAACGGAGACCGAAGAGGATCAGACTGACACTAGGAAGATTTTGCTGCGGCCAGAGATAAGATATCAAACGAATCTGCGCTGGCCAATTCATAGCCTTACTGTTGGCTTCAAAATACGATTCATTCTTCCGGATCATCAAAAGAACAGCATCCATATTGCATTAGCAACTAGCAACATATTTCCCTTAGTTTGATTCAACCCTTCCAGGATTGGAGACGAATAACTCTTATTGACGAGAGCTCAGTCAAGCTTGAAAGTAGTAGGCATCGGCATGTTGTTTGTTCTGCAAGTCAAGCACTCAATCCTCTTCATGTCGAGCCGACGAATAATGGCAAGAAGAAGCGTTTGACAGTTCGAGATACGATTTCAAGCGCCCATTGTTGTATTTTGAAGCTGAACAGCCCCGTAACAGAAAAGCGCCATCAAATCTCCGGCCAAAGTTGATTCTCAGTTGTATGCAGAGGAAATATCAGCCAGGAGAATGAGCTTATGTGTTGGAGGCCCCCAAAGAGGCCGTG
Organism: Cryptococcus depauperatus CBS 7841; assembly: GCF_001720195.1. Taxonomy (NCBI): domain Eukaryota; kingdom Fungi; phylum Basidiomycota; class Tremellomycetes; order Tremellales; family Cryptococcaceae; genus Cryptococcus; species Cryptococcus depauperatus. The sequence goes on along the minus strand of NC_089471.1, from coordinate 1,565,819 downwards.
AAGTTAATGCTGTAGGAACTAACCCGTCATACCATCATAGTGAAGTCTGTATCCAATTGAGGGGTATTGGTGGATTTCATAGTTAAACCATTGACCATTTTTCCTCGACCTTGACCCTATCGTAGTCGCCAGGGATGTGTCCGATGGAGATCTTGGTAATTCAGGAGAGGATGAATGTGGTTGAGCAGTCATGGCGGCAGACACAGGGAGCATGAGATAAGATGGAGCAGGAGATCTTTGATAGATGGCAAGAGCGATGTCTCAGCGAAGAGAAGCAGTCGTGGCTGCCAGTCGCATACACACCTCATTACAGGATTAGGACCTGGCTTGTCAGAATGCTTCATGCATAGCATACCAGCATAAAGATTGTGGATGGTGATTGACGAAACAGCAAAAAAGAAGTATAACAATGAAATACAAAAGTGAGACTGGGTGATTAATTACTTTATTCAAGGGCTAGGGAATCAACATTATCAGCTTATCACTTTCAATTCTCTACAAATTGCCACGTTAGAAAAACACCTAATACTACAATAACAAATCAATAGGCAACTTTTTGTTTATATTCAATCATTTACATACGGCATGAACATTGCAGCTCTTGAGCAACTCAAAGAATCTCTTTTAGGAAACACCATAGCAAAAGCAAAGCTAGCCAAGGATCACGAAACGCTCGCTGCAGTCACGCAAGAGCTTTCTCCCAATAGCCGCAACCAAGCTGTTACTGAGGCTGCTATCATCGTCGCCTCTCTTGCCAATGGTATCTTGACCTGTGGACCTTGCATTGACAATGGTAACGTTTGGTAACAGCTGGGCCGTTTGCACTCCAGCCACTGATCCACAGTGACACTCCGTTTCGCCTCCTCCATCTAATACATCATCTCACACAAGTGAAAAGACCAGATAGCCCTCTTCCGTATCTTTTACGGGCCTTGCGGAATATTCTCGTATCAACGGCCGACATTTTATGGGGTCACACATGGGCATCGAATACAGACAAGCAAATGGTCGGAACGGGTTTGGTAGAAGAAGACATAGTGAGAGAAGTCAATCGTATCAGGCAAATTGAAAGCCAGTGGAAGGCGAATGCCTCCAAGAGTTTGGAACTGATCTTCCAGGTAGGCGGCAGCGGCTCCATTTGTGGTCCCCTACTTCTGATCACTGAACTTTTGGGTTCTGTAGCCTCCACATCTTTTCACGCTACTTTCTCTCCTCGTGTCAACAGATATCCAGACTATTCTTCCCATTTATCAGCTTTACGCTCGTCTTGTGGCTTTCGGAGGACATTGCGAAGCCCTTGTTATGTGGTGCCCTCCTATTACTATCAATTCTTCTTGCGTTACCTCTGGCAGTAGAACAGATGATGTTTACGATTCGGTATCACATACGACGTCTTGGATTGTTGAACATCTCATTTCCCATATTAGCGATCTCGATGAAAAGGGTATTGCTCGTGCAAGAATTGCCAAAGTAACTATAGCACAACTCGATTTGCTTTCTGCGATAGTGAAAAGGTGTCGGACTGTAACCCTTTGGACCCATGATTGTCTTCCTTCATCTCCTACAAATCCACTTGACAACGTTCATGACAAACTGTTGTCGTTTTTAGAGTTTTTGTCACATTTGATTTGCAAATCTCGCCCTTCCATGAGCTTGGCCGCACTTGAATGGTTTGTATACTGTGAATCTTCTTTATGTCAATGAGCTAATATTGTATAGCGCAACAAGCATTGTGAAAGCCCGAAAACTTGATGGCTCGTTAAGTATCGCTGAGAGCTCGCGAATAAATTCCATTGCCAAGCAATTGCTCACTTACATCGCTCACTTGTTACAGTTGAGAAATCTGGAAAATCAAGTCAAAATCAAACTCATCTTAGGTTAGTGGGCTACTTATGAGATGTATGTTACATGAAGCGCTGAAGTTGTAACAGCATCCCTCGTTTCTGATGATCCTTTTCTACAGCAATCCGCGATGGAGCTTTCAATACCACAGGGTCTTCTTCAAAATTTATCTCATCTTTTCCCCCCTTCCTCAGCCATTGCGACTAACTCATATGTTCGTTCACTTGAATCGACACTGCTTGCCCTTGCATCTCTTGCAATGAGCAGCGACTCTGTAAGAGTACTCATATCTAAATATCCGGATTTGCCCCATTCCGTTTCGGATAACTCTAAAGCTGGCACTCAGATTTTCAAAGTTCTCAAAAACTCACTTTGCCACGAAAACTATGGTGTTAGGGCAGCATCTTGTCAACTCAGTCGGGCTCTTAGCCGTACTATTTCAGTTGTGCGCACAGGGATGGTTGATGAAGGAGTGGGAGAAGAAGTGATTAAGCTTTTGATAAGAGAAACTCAACACAAGAGAGCGAAGGGGTTGGACGAAAGCATGCTAGGAGAGGCCGTCTGGACAATTGAGGTTGCTGCTACCGCAACAATATGTAATTTGATCGTCGATTTTTCCCCTTTCAAAAGGGTATGTTTCGTTGTTGTAATTACCAGACTGACGAGAAACTATGTAGATTATGTTATACGAAAGCAATTTGCAAACTATCATTTGTTTGACTCATTCGTCACACACACCCCTTGCACTAAATGCTCTATGGATTATCAAAAACTTCCTCTTCAACTCAGATTTACAAACAAAACAGTTTGTTATGAAATCTTTCACCTATCGTTGGTTAGGAGATCTAGTCTCTCCCTCAGTTCCCGATCAGCTGAAGGTACAAGGGTTACAAATCATACAAAACCTGATAGCGAAAGAGCATATGGCAGATATAAGTAGGATAGCTGACAACATTGGTGAAAATTCCAGCAACCATCTTACAAAGAGTGATGGATCAGAGGGCCTCTTGGAGCTATTGGCTGAAATACTGAACAAGACTAAGTACAATGTCAATCCTGAAGTTGAAATAGCGGTAAGCTAATTTGTATTGCGATCTTACGACTAATCATGGCCACCACAGAGTCTTTATGTATTATCCAATCTAGCTTTGGGCAACGAGAAGCTCAGGGCAGCCATTGTCTCTCATACGGCGATTGTCAGGATTCTTTCGGATGCTATTGTGAATGTCATCGTTACCAGGTCTTTACCAAAGCTTATGTTTATTGTAGAATGCGGATTTAGTAGACTCTCAGATTCCTGCCATACTCGCTTTTCACCATCTTATCTTGTCATCTACAAAAATGCGTCGCTCACATCAATCAACTCTTGATACTTTATTGCCTTGCATTCCAAAGACCAGATTGAAAGATTTGGCAAATAATAGAACAAATTTGGAAGCGGCACAGAAATCAATGGATCTACTGGAAGAAATCGACAGGCAATGATAAGATAACAATGTGAAACTTGATGATCTCATTGTGATACCCCTCAGCTTACAATAGTAAATAGCCGCGCCGTACTTTCTCTGTCATCTATATGATTTGCCCTTGTCATGCATTGCATCATTTTCGGCTAGTTTTCTACCAAACGTCTAAAAACAACTGTGGCCAGGCGGAAGAGGTATGAATACTGGCTGTGAAATACAGAGTACATGTCGATTTGTAGAATGACATAGTCCCCCAGTCTGCTGTAAAAGGTTTTCAATGGCATCAAAAAGCGCATAATAATGATAATACTTTTAAGTAGCTGGTCAAGCATCATTTTTATGCCATAAACATGACATTTTTCGATATTCTGTCTGTAGCTTCTCTGCCTTTTGTATATTTTACAATGCACCTGACAGGGAAAGCATTCTTCACACCTTTTCATCAATTATGCTTGACCGTCTCAATTGCATCCAATACTTAAACAGTACATGGTAAAAGAACAGCTTGATCCCAGACTCAAATGCATCCGACAAAATAGCCTGACGTATTATACCTAGAATTGATTGACGCTGCTGAACGCCAGTTTTTCGCTATCCAACCTACTCTGGGTCGACAACCTCGGACAATGTTCCGCCACTCCTGACTTTACCCCATCCAATCAGTCTCCAGTGCTTGTCAATTCTCCTACTTAAAGCAATCTTTTCCCCTTTTTCACAACATGCCGGTGTGGTGAGCGCGATAGTCACGTCACCGCCTTTGACAGCAGATATTCTTCCTCCCGTCTGACTTGCGCCAATGTTGAAAAACAATGTTTCACCTACTACCAGCTTGCTAACTTTGGCTTTTTTCGAGTCGTCTGTTTTCACACCAAGTAATCGACGAAGGAGGAAAACTTCCGCCCTAATCTCTACATAGATGGAAGGGCCCTTGCCCACAGACGACATGACCATACCCAACAGCCTGTCCGCACGACAAAGAGCAGGGTCAACCAGCGTGCCAACGCCAATTAAACCCCCTGGAACGGCAAATTGAAGATGATTTTGTTCGGCATGTAGAGAGACCACCCGGGATTTCAGAGGACGACATGTGCAATTTCCAGAAGCATCCCGGGTAATGAGACCTGGTCTGATCTCAACTTCTTGTCCAATTTTGAAGACACCTTGCAAGATACTTCCGCCAGCAACACCACCTTTTAACTCCTCGACACCAGCGCCCGGCTTGTTAACGTCAAATGAACGGATGATAACCATTCGAGGATCTGCGGCAAAGTCGTAATCAGGAGGAGAGATTTTGCAAATTGCTGCCACCACAGCGTCAATATTGAACCGGAGCTGAGCGGATACAGGAATGATGGGTGCAAGTCGAGCGGTGGTACCTGCGTCATGTCAGTGGTGCATGTAAGTCTAGCTCGTCTGAGTTATTCACCTTCGACAAATTTTTTGATGCTTTCAGAATGCTCAAGAGCCTCAGTTTCTCTGACAAGGTCCATCTTGTTTTGTAAAATGACAATATTCTTTGGATCAACACCAATGATTTCAAGAGCAGCCAAATGTTCTCCGGTTTGTGGCTGAGGACATGACTCATTTCCGGCTATGAGAAGAAGAGCGCCATTCATTACAGCTGTTCCTGTAAGCATTGTAGCCATCAAAATGTCGTGACCGGGAGTATCAACGAAGGAAACATGTCTGAAGAAACCAATCAGATTCAATGCAAGAGACGTATGGTGTACAATTTACATACCTTTGTAATTGCATACGTCCATCACAGCCAGGTCTTTCACATTTAGGATGCGCTTCTTTGTTGGAAGGGTAGGAACGATAGCAGCTGGGTGGTGGGCAAGCGGGGTTTTGGCATCGGTAAATCTGTCATGTAATGAGCATTTCTTGTCTTAGAATCCTGTTTGTCCTTGCCAGAACCTGGAAAACGAGGCAATGTCTTGTCCGTTTCTATTGCCCCTTTATGTTACCAGATGAAGCGAGGTCCGGCTTCGAGATACAAACTAATATTACTGACCTTTGCATTCGCATATCCCAACTTGATTGTGATATTTCTTTCTAGCTCGTTTTTGAACCTAACTGTTTGAACTCCAGAGATGGCCCTAACCGTAGAGGATTTCCCATGGGCGACATGTCCAATAGTACCAATATTGATCTACCATGAACGGTCAGCTCACTTTGCGGCTTATCTTTACCAGCTATGTGTGGCATAAAACACAAGGAGAACAGCAATAAGAGATCAGAAAGAAGGCGTACAGTAGCTTGCTTTGAAATGACTTCTGGACTCAAGGCAGTCAGTTTTGTGACATCCACTTGTACTTTCTCGACAGTCTCAGGCAGCTTGGAGTACGCAGCGGACATGGGGTCGTTGATATTCGCCATTGCTGAGAAATGGAAAAAGTATAAAAGAGATGAAAAATGCTCTGAATGGCCAAAAGTGTTACATTCTATAAAAGATGTAGAAGAGATTTTGAGCCACTGTCGCCACTGGCTACCACGTGTCGGCATTTCGGCGTTAATTATTATAATCAGATACTTTATTCCATTGAATGAAATTTTTGTTTCCTTATCCTTCCAATTCAATAAAAAATGATGATCTACCCAGGCTGCAGCGTTCTGAACCTCGCTCCTGGTCTCCAAGAAGAGACTGGCTGACGCGACGGACGTGATTTCTGCCGTCTGGCAGCCAAAATCCTTGTTACCATAGGGACGGCTGTCTTTTGGTCTGACCCTATTTGGATATGGAAGAATGGTTTCGCTCGATAGTCAACATGCGTATCAGTAGTGGCAACATTGAAGCGGGGCTTGCGATATGCTATGCGCTCTTTGAGAGTTTATCCGGTATGCTTTACATTGAGCCTATGGCTGGTTGAAGCCCTTTCAGAATCCTATTATGTTCAACTTGAGTCGAACAATTCATCTGACCTGGTTTCGTCTTGTTGACAGAATGCTTTGCTGTCACTCAAATGGAAGAAAGCTGATTCGCATCAACAGTTGCCAAAGTAAAAAAATGAGACTAAATATATATCAGATGCCTTGGAACTGATAAGATTTCAGACAAAGCTACTAAATAAATGTCACAATGACGAGGCTGAGTTTCATACCTCTGCTATCTTGATTCGGCAGGCCAAATGTTGAAGTTTGTTGCTGTAACAATGAAGTCGAATTCAATGCGTCATAGGAATGCTGCTGGTACGTTCTAGGAATGTCGATGCATTAATGCAAGTGATGCTTACCACTGCATCTCGGTCGTTTTTGAGGGTTTGATGCCTTGAAAATCAAGTCATATTGGCTTTTGCAGCATAGCTTTCTTCTTTCCAATGCCTGGTTTTGCATTAATGAGGTTCACCATAGCATGGCTGCCACTACCAAACTCACAGATAAACTGAAAACTGGGTACAACGCCAGAAACGTGAATGTCTGTGACGTTTGGGCGTTTCTGTGAGCTTGGAAAGCAGCAAGACGATGAAAAGCGTAAAGAATGTCTTTGGCTAAATAAACAGTGCTCTGCAATGCAAATTTCAGGTCGCTTTTGTTGAGACGAAAAAATCATGTAGTAGACAAGAAAACATACAAAATAAAAATAAAAATAAGATGAGAAATATAAATCTATTATACTCGCCTCAATTTCCAGATGTACTAAGAAGTCTACCACATTTTATCACGCTTCGTCCGTTTCAGATCCCATTTGTTTTCACTTTCCGGCATTTTGTATTCTTCTTTTTCATTTACATTTTACATTTCTTTTAAAAGCCGTTGACCAACGCCTCGTATCTTGTATCACCTAATATCGCTTCACGGCAAACCGCCTGGAAGAGCATTATGGAAGACCCCGACCGAAGGGAGCTGAATGTGAGACCATTGATAGTCAAGGACAATCCGCCTATCACTCAGGTGTCTTCTAGCCAGAATCATCATAGTCGCGTATGTTTCGAAAGTGACCTCTAAAGCTAACATTATCTGATAATGGGTTATAGACTTCCCCGACGCCGACTTTTCGGTCGTCATCGCGTATCTCTCTTTCGGCTCTGATACATGAGAATTCCGTACCTCATGACGTTCCACCGCAGGTAAACATGCGGCCAGACTATGATCAACGCTATCATTCGGGAGCTGTCGATCACGATTCAACCGCAGATGGGCAGCATCAGCAATCCTATCATTCAGGACAACCCTTGTCGGGAGCTTCAACAGCCACTGAAATTTCGACAACTGGCTCAAACTCGAGGTACTCAAATGGGAGTCTTTCCGGCAACCTAGATGTGCCTGTGCATGAACGGAACAGATATGTCAACGAGAGTTACACTCCTTCCTATGCTGAGAGACATTCTCTCCACTTTCAGCCTGAAAAAACACATAAATCAAGACGGAGCCAGTACGGCTCGTCTTCTACAATCGACGCTAAACCTGCTTTTCCTTTACATCGTCATGATGACGTTTTTCCAGGAAATGGTTCTGTACGAAACTGGAACACAACGAGCAGAACTGCAAGTTATCAAGATTCATTCAGCAGTGGGTCCTTTGTAACTGATGACAATGGCTGATAGATTACATGTAGTATCTCGCCCGCCATACAAGAAACTCAGACCGAATAGTTGCATTGCTGGATGTGAAGACATATGGGAGAGAAATTTGGTACATTTTCAAAGTAAAAGAGAATTAGAGGCTAGGGTCATTGCTGATTTAGGAAATTCTCCTGTGAATCATTCAACATTCTTCCCTTGGTATATGGCTGACATAAAATAGCTGCTTGAGAGGAGTCATGGCGTCGATTTGGTCCAAATCCTTCCACAGACACAGAATGAAACTAAAGGAATTCGTCAACATCCTGGTGCTGATACCCACAAAAAACGCATACCCAACAAAGCTCTACTGCATCAAGAGAATGTTGAACCGGCATTAAGTTTCCGGGAGGCCTCCTCTGCCAAGCAACCTGCTTCTCATAGCTATATTAGACCTGCAAATTTGACATTGTCGTTGCCTGTCATCTCTCTCAAAGGTCAATCTGGCACAGGTAGTAGTAGTGATGTGGCTGGTTTGTCTTGGCCCAATATAGATATCCCCAATCCGGCTCTGAGTGATCTGCGACCACAAAAAGTCCAGACGGGGATGGGCGTTACAAAAACGTCAGTATTCAAGGACGGCAATCACTCCATCGAGAGAAAAACAAGACTCGAAAAGGGATGGAGCCTAGGAGGTGCAACTGAAAATTCCGAAACCTACTCAAGATATCAGAGTGAAAGCAGCATGATAATGGATCTGACTAGTAATGCGATAGAGACAGCCTCGATTTCAGAACCGGATAGCCCGTCTCAGGCACATTATACATTCGAAAGAGACAAGCAGTTCAAGCGTCGTACGCTTCAAGGCGATAATGTCGAATTTTCTGAGTATGCTGATCTGGATAATCAAATTGGCAATTTCCGCCGCCCTTCCAACTCACCTTTGCGAGCAGATGGCAATGCTGAAGAAAGTGATGTTACGAACGTCGGTGCTCCGTATGACTTTCCCACACAACTTCTTAAGAAGAAAAGTAGTAAAACCAGAGAGCCTGGTGTAGGTAAAGGTCGATGGACTCGTCCAAAAAAGCCGGAAAAGGATCTTGTCAAAAAGGCCGAAGAGCTCGCCTCTCTCGTCAGCAAAGGTCCATTTTCAACCCCCAATCAATCTCTTCCGGAAGATTTCATGAGAGCTCATGAACAACCGCCATCCGTTGCAAGCGCTTTCCTTCCTCCACCCAATTCGCACGATCCTAGAGGTGTCTCAAAGCACGAAGCGGGAATTAGAGTTGGCTTGGTCGAGGACTTGCAATCACGAGCATGGAAAGATGTTGTACGGGATGTTCCTAGAGTAAGCATACCAAGTTATCATCTTGAGAAAGAGTTTTGGACACTTCTGATACTGAGCTAGGTTTATCGGGTGTTTCAAGGATATGAACAGGCTGCCAGACAAGTCGTCTATCGTAAAGCGCATGCCAGTGTTCGCAACGGTTTAGGTCAAAGGAGCTTTAAGTCAGCACAAAGGCCTGGAGGAAGAGCCGCCAAAGAAGGAGCCGCCAAGGCTAGAAGAGTTGTCAAAGAGGTCAGTTACCTATCGGCGATTAGAGTATGAAACTCATGTGAAGGAAAACTAGCTGGCGTCGTATTGGCGTAAGAATGAAAAAGATGAACTAGTTGCGCGCAAGAAAGCTGAAAGGGAAGCCCTCGAACGTGCCAAATTGGAAGAAGAGAAACGAGAGACGAAACGTCAATCACGTAAACTCAATTTCCTCTTGACACAGACCGAACTATACTCGCACTTTATTGAGAAGAAAATAAAAACAAGAGAAGCTGAGGCAATTGAAGGAGTAGAGACGGCAGAAATAGATCGGGAAGAGTGGAAAAATCTTGAAAATACAGAAGATGCCGAAGTTGCGTTTGATAAATCTGATATCGACTATGATGATGGTTAGTATACTTTTTGTTGCATCAGCTAATTTGACACCAGACGACGAGGAAACCCTTAGAAAACATGCTGCTAGAGGTGCTAAAGCTGCTGTCCAAGCGACTAAAGATAAAGCTAAAGCTTTTGATCAAGCCAACAAGAGTCAAGCGCGTTTAGAAGAGGCTCATAAAAGCAAGTTTTGATCTGGTCTGAATAACAAAATGCAACTGATCAGTTTTCTCTAGTCAATGGCGATCAGCTTACTTTCCATAACCCTTCTCTTGGTCAAAACAGTGTTATCATAAAACAGCCTGCAATGCTCATGGCTCAACTGAAGGAATACCAGCTCAAGGGCTTAACGTGGTTAGGTAATCTATATGAACAGGGCATCAACGGAATTCTGGCAGATGAAATGGGGTTGGGTAAAGTGAGTGGAAGAGATGAGTACTAATGGTGTGGCTCACACTTTATTTTAGACCATCCAATCGATATCTCTCCTCGCATATCTTGCCGAAGTCCATAATCTATGGGGGCCCTTTCTGGTCATTGCACCAGCGTCAACATTACACAATTGGCAACAGGAGCTTGCGCGTTTTGTTCCAGATCTCAAATCGCTCCCATACTGGGGAGCGCCCCGAGATAGGGAAGTCCTTAGGAAGATTTGGAATAGGAAAAACCAGACATTTGATAAGGAATCGCCCTTTCATATAGTTGTGACTTCATACCAACTTGTAAGTGCACATATACACAGACAACGAGAGACCATCGCCATGCGTTTAGGCTGAACAGAATCACAGGCCGTGCAAGATGAAAAATATCTCCAATCTTTAAAATGGCAATACATGATTTTAGACGAGGCCCAGGCCATCAAGTCTTCCTCCTCTGCTAGGTGGAAATCTCTATTGAGCCTTCGTTGCAGAAATAGACTTTTGTTGACTGGCACCCCAATACAAAATTCTATGCAAGGTGAGTGTCTTCTTTTGCAGCATTTCTTGAGACTATGGAAGCTAATGACTCACAAGAATTATGGGCCCTACTACACTTCATTATGCCTCAGTTGTTTGATTCTCATGAGGAGTTTGCCGAGTGGTTTTCTAAGGACATAGAAAGCTCATCTGGAGGCGTCACGGGCAGCCTGAAGCCAGAACAACTGAAAAGACTGCATATGATATTGAAACCTTTCATGTTGAGAAGGGTTAAAAAGCATGTTCAGAAGGAGTTAGGTGATAAGGTATCATATCTATCGTAAGAGAAGTTGTTCTATAGCTGATTCGTAATAGATTGAGATTGATCTGCTTGTTGACTTGAGTAACCGCCAACGCTCTATCTACAAGGCTCTTCGCCAATGTGTCTCCATATCAGATTTGCTTGCGACTAGTAACGACTCTCGAGACCAAAATGATCCTCCAAAAAGTATGCGATCTCTAGTCAACATTGTCATGCAGTTTCGAAAAGTCTGCAACCACCCCGATCTGTTTGAACGCGCCGACGCCATCTCATCTTACAGTTTCGGTAATTTCCTCCAGACCGATCACTTTACAAGAGAGGGCGATCAAATCTATCTACCTGATTCAGGAAGGAATCCCATAACTTTCACAATCCCCAAGACGCTCTGGGTAGCAAACAATGCTAAACTTGACATACGTAGGGAAACGCCAACTTCTGGAGCTGACACCAATATTTTGCGTCATCTTTTGAGTATATGGAGCCCTGAATGGATCAATGAGCGCATTAAACAAGATAACGCAGAGTTTGGATGGACCAAAATCCTTAACTTAAATGCAGGGGATCTTTCAAGAGAATTGAAAACTCCTCTGTTTTCCCGATGCTTTAAAATTGCAAAAAGACAAAGCATCAACAATTTTGAGCTCTCGTCAACTAAAGGAAATTTCAGAGTATTCAAGACAGAGTTTTCATTCCTCAAGCCAAGTCATCTAGCTTTCAATGATATAGCCATGCGGGAATGGACTTGCTCATTTCTCTCTCGGAGCAATGCTCATTGCATTGTCAAACGTGCTGTAGCTCCGCCAATCGTTCCTTACTCTGCGGTTCATGCCTCGGACAATGGACAAAAACAGCCTTTCGGGCAACTCCTAACACAATCCGTTTTAGACAACTTTGCCTGCAATTTTCATGCAGCTACGCCCTTTCCACAGCCAATCGCATCTATCTGTTCTACCAATATCCTGCCTTTATCTTCATCCTTCCAGCTGCCTGTGTCTACACTTCACATACCCCCCGCCAAACGTCTTGTTGTTGATTCGGGAAAACTTGCTCGCCTTGACACTCTTCTTCAGGAGCTCAAATCAGGGGGACATCGTGTTCTACTCTACTTCCAAATGACGAGGATGATGGACTTGATTGAGGAGTATCTGATATACAGACAGTACAAATACTTGAGGCTAGATGGTTCCTCCTCTATCGCAGAGCGAAGGGACATGGTGACGAGCTGGCAGACGAATCCCGACATTTTTGTGTTCTGCCTGAGTACACGAGCGGGCGGATTAGGTATAAACTTGACAGCTGCTGACACAGTCATCTTCTGTGAATATATCGATTCATAACACAGAGATCATTTAGCTAATATGCACACAGATGATCATGACTGGAATCCATCTAGTGATGCTCAAGCAATGGACCGAGCTCACCGTGTAGGTCAAACGAAGCAAGTCACAGTGTACCGTCTTATTGCGTAAGTTGCTTCTCGTTGATATCGCGCCATTTTTACTGACTATAATTCAGCCGCGGTACTATAGAAGAACGTATTCTACGCATGGCACGCGGCAAAAAAGACGTTCAGGATATCGTTGTCGGCTCCAAGTCCATGACTGATATTGCAAAACCTTCTGAGATCGTGTCCCTGTTCATGGACGACGAGGAACTTGCTGAGTCTGTAGCCAAACGTAAACAAGCTGAGGCGCATGGATTTGTGGCTCCTTCTGGCCCTCAAGATGGAAAAACACCAGGTTTTGAAGGCGCTCTGGGATTGGAAGAAACGGAAAGAGATGATGGCTTTTTTGATCCCGTTGTTCTTGCGCAAGCCGATGAAGTGGTGAAGGAAAAGAAAGAGGAAACAAGCGCTAAAGGAACAAGTAAAGGGAAGCCCAAAATAAAAGGTAAAGACAAAGTCCAGGGAGTGTAAGAAAGAGTTGCAGAAAGGGTTGTAGGGTGCAAGATTATACTGGCATGTCTAATCGAAAGATATTCAGGACAAAAGCTGGGCTGGCGGCATGCTTGCTTCTATACAGCCACCAGTTCCAAGCTCATCGTTCTGAAGAACGACTAGGAGTGTCGAACAAACCTTGTGGATAACAGGAGGATTTGATATAGACAAATTTCTGAAGCCTATTCATTTTTCTCTCAAAGTCAGCTTCATATGATTTAATGTACTGATATTTGAGCATTTGGAATTTACACTCTGTTCATATTGATATATAATATCTTGCTTCATCGTCAAAAAAATAAGATATACATAAAACTCAATTCAATCAAATCAGAAGCTGATTACCAAGCCTAGGATATCAAGTTCTCTTTAACACGCCTCACTTTTACTTTATTTCTTTTCAATTGTGCAGGTTCAAAATTTAAAGATAAGCAGATGAAAATTGGTTTCTTCACCCTTCTTGAAGCCCATCCTCCTGCAAACTCCAAGCTCACAGATTCAGTATTATGCTGTCTTCTTCAACTCACATTATCCTTCGGACGACTGCCTCGTGCGTGAGCTATCAGTTTTTGACTTTGTAGGTCGTGATACTGATCAAAAAGCATTTGGCGGGCTCTGAAAAGACTCGGAATATCCGTCGTAAACAGCCAACACCTATCTCATGGCATCTTTGAGAGTTTTGCCAAGATAGTGTCTCTTGGTGAGGCCATAGGATATTGTACCTAACCTTCTATCCAAGGAAGTGTCGTTCATGAAGGTAACTTCCTATCAAAATTCCATGTGACAGTTGGCTTGCCTCTAGACAACAGAGAGAGTGAGAGGAATGGCGTGGTTGTAGGATTAAAGGGCAAACTTTTGAAAAAGCGAAAAGCTGAAAAGATGAGTATATGTTTAAGAATGAAATGTAACACCTTTAACGTAGAGAACTGATGGAAGTGTTAACATTGACTCCGTCAGAAGGTCGTAATAACACGTCATGGCAGTTTGATAATTTTAAATACAAATAGTGTATGTGACGGATAAATTCATAATACAATTAGAAAATTAAAATATAATACCATTAGAAAACCAAAGTTATATTTCTTTTGCAACACAATCATTCATATCCAAGAACAAATCTCAAACTTACTCAACATGCCAGTAAAAGCTGATGACTCGGCGGGGACCCTTCGCCAACTCAAAATCAAAACAGGTGTTGTCAAGCGTCTTCACAAAGAAGAGTCAGTCTACCAACAGGAAGTCAAAGCTCAGGTAGCAATAGTTGAGAAGCTCAAGAGAGATGGCGCAGACGGAGCAGACATCAGAGCTGCTGTATGTTTGAATTGCTTCTTTCTGTATGAGATAATGGCATGTTGCCTCAGTCTGACGATAAAGATATGCTAGGAGAGAGTTTTAAAAGAATCGGAAAAGATGATTCCAATAACTAGAGATAGCTTGCAAGAAGCTCATCAAGTACTCAAAGATTTGGTTGTAGGTTTTGTTTTCCGTCGCAGAATGGAATCTGTTGCATATAGCGGTCAGTACTAATCATGTTTAAGAATGCTGTAAAAACAGACGAGGAAATTTCATGTAGTCAAGAATTTGGAGACGCTTTCAGTATACTCCAACAAGTTGAGGCAGATTGGAAGAATGGAGGGAATTAGATGACCAAAGTCATGTCGATATTCATCTTCTGGGTATGATCAGAGTCAAAGGAAACCAATGACCGTTCTCTAGATTAGAAAAAAAACGACTCTCTACCAATGACAAAAGCTTCTATGCATGTGGGATCAAAATGATTTTACATCTCATGTTCTACTTGTATGTATTTGTTCATAGACTTACCGCCAGATGACTGTTTTCAAGTATCCTGCTCAGCGCCCAAGTTAGCAAAGCTGAGCGGAGTAAAAGGATACCCTCCAGCCATGTAATGCTTCCCGTTCGCCTCTACCCAATGAAGCCTAAGTGCATGCAAGAATGCAGACAGCCCTTCCATCACACACAAAATACCGATTGTACCTCCAAACCATACCGCAAACATAACAAACAAAAACACGCTTCTTGTGATAATCCCTCCGTCATATTCAAAAGCAAGATCGAGAGTCATGGACCATAAAACTTCAGACAGTTGCGCATGGGCCAGTGAAAGAGCCCAAAGACGAAGATAAGAAGCAGTGTTGGAGATACAGCCAAGACAAAATTCGATGGTGTGGATGACTTGGTGTACAATGATATCTCCCATTTCAAAGGGCTGATCCAGTAACAATTTTCATCAGTACAATATGAAGAGTATGAAAGAAGAGAGACTCACGTGCTCCTCGTCAGAACTTTCGGCAACAGCCATGCCTACGTGCTCTTCTTCTTCCGCCTCAGTTTCAGTGCTGATGGAGTTTCTTCCATTCATATACTCTTGTCCTTGCAGTCCTTGGTAGCCCTGCGCAGTGATCCTTTGGTGTTCTTTCCAGAGCATATATGGCTTAAGTGCCAACATCCAAGGCACACAAACTAAGGCGATTAGCAAGAGCACAGTCTGGACAAAACCTTGGCCAGTGTAGAGCTGGGTGCCAGGCTCAATTGTGCCAGGCGAGAGAAACATGTAAATCAACATGTTTAGCAGGCCGGGAGGACCTGTAGAAGACTTGGTCCAGTCCACTGACCATTTGTAAATGATACAGACAACCAGATAGCCAAAAATAGAGTGAAAAAAGAGCATCTGAGGGATAAACTCAGCATAAATGTTGAGGGGTTTTTTGAAATGAATATGGTTGGGTACTTGGAGACAGATGGCGAAAGTCATCTTGACAAACATCAATTTTTTGTTTCTCGCGGACGACAATATGAAAACTCACATGGATAACACCAAGAATTATGGACATTTTCATCTTGTAAGAGTTATTAAAAATTAAGGCATTGTCGGCCCCATGCCAGTTTGGATCCATACCAAAAGGATAAATGGTACCGGTAGACACAGCCTCAATGACTCCGGGGCTATTGTGAGGCCAATCCCAGCCCGATTGCCAGATATGGAATGTCTTGGAAAAAATATCGTTGTACATGAACCCGGTGAAAATGGAGAAAACACCCATAAGAATAATCAGATATCGACCGCTGTACATTTGTCAGATTTTTGTAACGACGACAAGTTTGACATACAAAAAGAAAGTCTCGACATTCTCATTAACACCATTTTTTGCGATTTGCTTTTCCCAAAATACCATTGCGGCTGCTGTTAAGAACATCAAAATACCATGACCAATATCTCCAAACATGACCGCAAAAAGAAATGGGAAAGTGATGATGGCAAACAAGCCTGGGTTAACCTCTTGATAAGTCGCGACACCATATGAGTCAATGAGGGTTTGAAAGCCTTCGGTGAATTTATTAGTGCGGTGAAATGTGGGAGGAGCCTGGTGAGTACGAAGTTCAGAGAGGATAGCAGGAACAGAGGTGCCTGCGGTATCCACAGCACGACGAAGACCGAGTTGAATGGCAGTGATATCTCGAGTAGGGCACCATCCTTCAGCAACAAGGGTTTTACGACCTTGATCATAGCTTAGCAAGTTGAGGGTTTTGAATATTTCTTCTTCTCTCCTGATAGCGTCCGTCCAAACCTCGAGGACTTCGGCAATCTTGCTTAGCTCGACTCGACGAGATTGACCCATATTGTACAACACGGTTTCGACATCCTCAAGGCGAGCATTGGTTTCGCGTAGAGCGTCAGCACGCTTATCTTGAGCCGAATCAATGTTGAAGAGATTTCCGCCCAGAGACTCGGCGACTTTACGAATTTTAGCCAAGAGCTCTTGTCCGTGAGCAAAAATGATGAAAACATCTTTGTGGCTTTCTTTACCGGATACAGGGTCGACAAAAGACTCCTCGATTTCCGAGTAATTCATGTAAAGATTGCCCCGAAGAACCCTCCATAAAATGCGTTCAAGTGTGGGCATGCGGACGCGTTCAACAGTACCGGCGACAAACTCGAGGTCAAAGCCAGAAGGTTCACCTGGGAGAGTTCCATATTCAGCGGCATGCTCAAGAAGAGGCGCAGTGCCGTCTGCGTCATCGATAGATGCGCGGATTTCGGTGTGTCGATGACCAGCCTACGTCTAATAAGTAGAAGATAAAAAATCTCGCATATCACGACTTACCTCGTCAAAGAATCCAGCTGTTTCTCTGAGAACACACCTTTTCTCTACCAAATCGCTTTTTCTCTTGCCGAGCTCTTCCCAGCTCTTGTTCATTTCTGTCAGCCTTATTTCATGTTCCTTCAATTTTTCCTCCAGCTCATCGTAAGCATTCTGGGCGCGAGGACCAACTGTGGTAAAGGGGGAAGCAGATGAAAGAGGAGGAATACCAAGCGGAGGAGAGAGAGATGTGATTTGAGAGCGAAAGAGACGAAGACGACGTGTTGATTCAGCAAGACGGCGGAGGCGAGGGGTAAACGGACGTTGGAATGACGTGAGTGTAGGATTAAGCTACGATAGCGAGTAAACAGCAATACAACCACAGATCTACCTACATCTTTGAACTGGAAGTTGCCCATCTCTGCGAGCTCTGATATTGTGTCGTGGGCTACCTCTGAAGGAATGTAGAGCTGCACGAGGGACATTTCCTCCGAGCCTGACCAAAAGTCAGCAGAATAACAAAGAAAACAAGGCATAAAACTAACGAAAAAGAGAAGGGTAGTTGCTGGTCATCTTTTTTCAAACACGTATAGGAAGATGGGCAAGAAGAGGTTTGAAAAAGGTTGAAGAGAATGGGATCAGAACAAGGCAAACTTGCTTATGTAAGGTTCCTTTCAGAGTACTTATTACGTAACAAGTCCATAAAGCTTCTAATTCAGCATCTTTCTCAGCCAAAATGTATGAGAGGAGCTGGAATTAAGGAAGACATACTGGAATGCCGATAGTCTAATGAAAAATTTACTGTTGTCTTCCCCATAGATCTTCCCTTTTTTGGCAAACAAAGCATCAAATTACTATTATCGTAATCATTTCTTCGACTTGATATCTAAATCTCTCATCTCATCCAAATAAACGGAATCAATTATGGAAAATTTATTAACACGTGTATTTTTGGTCAACAATGATGATGTAACGATTTATCATGTTTGTATCAAGTTTCTTATTCTATAATAACTTTTCATGATACCATTCAAAGTGTTTGACACTTTCAGCGCTTACCCATAATATCATTGCATGGCTAGGACAGAAAGAGCCGGGCTGGTGGGAGCTAATCACTATCCAATGTCTGCAAATGGATCTCGAGTAGGTCATGATGCGGCGTCTGGCAAAGCAGGCCATGCTGTACCAAAACAGAATCCTCTGGCAGACCTTATAGATAGCGAAGTGGTTTATGTGGATCATTTAGAATTCATTGTCAGCGTAAGTAGCATGGCTCTTGGGCTTGATGATGTCGCCTATGTAGACGCTCACGTTTTTTGCAGGGCGCTGCCGGAGCATGGTCAAAATACAACCTACCACCGCCTAGGCTTGATGCGATGTTTAGATGTGTAAAAGCAATACAAGGGATCAACAAACTATTTGTGCAGGTTGGTTTGGAGGCTTCATTATGACATGTAAAAATACCAACACTTTCCCTCAGAAACTACAATCTATCGGTCCAGCTCCTTCTAATCCCAACACCCTTGGAGACCTTCTTATGCGTTGGGTAAGTTGTTAAACTTCTCAAAAATAGCCTTGGTTTTGAAAGCTTCTCAGGTTGGTGATCTCGACCCTGTTTATCACCGTTACTGCATCAGTTATTTTACACATTTCGACTCTAACGCGCATGTGTCAAAAAACAAAATCCTTTCTGCCCTTATTAATGAATACTCCAAGTCATGCCCACCGTCTCCACCATCAACCCAATGGACCCTTGATGAGTTGTTTCTTCTTCCATATCGCCGCCTCAAGTATTATAAGAAAATGTATATGCGCTTGTTGAAGAACAGCAAAGAAGGACAGAATGTTTATGATTTATTGACAAATGCCAATCAGAGGCTGGATTCTTTGCTCCGAGAAATAGAGGCAAGGCTGGGAATGGATGTCAATGATCAGGAGGAAGAGCAGATCTATGGAAATAAACTGGCAAGTTCAGAGAACTATGTAATGGCGATCGGAAAGTTCGTAAACATTAGTTTCACGGCGTGGACAATTACATTAACCTGCTACTACTCAGTGGTTATTCGCAAGATCGTCGAACGAGAGAAGTTGGTGTCTCCGTCCCAACTAACCCTTCGCAGCAGATCCCACATATAGCTGAAAACAATCTGGCAGTTTCACAAAAGCAGTCATTCTTGTACGACTTGGAGTACAGAGTTGATACTGAAAGGACCGTTGACCTTTTCACCATGCAACCAAAGGTAAGTTCAACAGAGAAAAGTTTTGATTTTTGCTCACGTTGGAGCTTGCTCTTCAGCAATGTAAACTCCAAATAAATCCCGAGAACTTATCTTTCACTCGATTTTTACGATCTTCACATGATGTGACTCTGCAGTTCACTCCATCTGCTACCCGTCAGCAAATTGTATCCAAGCGAGCCCATATCGTTATTCTCAGCGATCTACTTATCATTACTGAATGGATGACTGCAAATGACAGGGCAGCTAAAATTGAACAAATCGCGAGAGAACAGCCCGAAAGGGCGAGAAAAAACGAGCAGATGCCAGAATTGTGGCTCAAATTCCCGCCTCTGACAGGCAAGCATCTGGTCGTCAAAGGAGAGCAAGGTTTGTTCATAATGAAGCGGATTATCTCGCATACACGATTGAAGCTGATGTCATTGTAGACAAAGTGGCGATTGTGACTGTGCTACGTAAAGAGCTGTTTAATGTGCATGCAAGTTCAAAAGAGTCAAGAGATCAAATCATAAAGGATCTGAATGAATGTGCTCAATTTGTTAGCTCTGGTATGTTCTATTTGCGTATGACGTTCAACTCATCATCTTTCGGATGGTTTAGGTGGATCGTCAACAGATACGCAAGTGTCGACAATGCCTCTTGTAATGTCACACTTGTCTCTGTCGACATCACGACCCCCTCGGGTTCTATCAGCTGACAGGAACATTGCTGGTCACACTTCTCAAGCGAGCCTGGTGTCTAGAATGACGCTGCAGTCAGATGAAGTCAATCAACCTCTATCGGATTCAAGACCACCAGATGCTTCTCAACATGTTTCCACGTCAATGTCTACTTTACCTCCTCGCGGAACAAGTTTGAATAATTTACAGCCGTCTTCACAGCCTGTTGCTCGTTGGAGTAATTCACCAGATATGGAAGAACCGCAACGTCAAATGAAACCTACATCTTCAGGTGAAAGCTACGCACTCGGTGGACCTCTTGATTCATTCCCGTCTCAAGGCTTGTCACCGGATTGGGATTCTCGGAATCCTCGACATGAGGCACCTAACCCTTCTGGCGCCCAAATTTTGCCCAGGATGTCAAATAACCCCTACCCGACAACATTGACTAGGTGGCCTGAGGAGGCTTCTACACTTGTCAACGATCGCTCCTGGGATACAAAATCCACTGGTGGAAGTGTACATCGCGATTTATCATCTCCGTTACCTGATCAAGAACAAGAGGCCAAGATTGGGCCTGCAGTGATAACCGCTTCCATGAAATGCAAGGTGTTTCTAAAGCAATCTCACCAACAATGGAAGCCGCTTGGGGCGGGTAAGCTTACTTTATATTCGGAAACTGGCAGCAACGCGAAACAGTTAGTGGTCCAGTCTGGATCATCTGGCAAACAAGTGTTGCTTTCCACAGTCCTGTCGACCGATGGAGTAGAAAGAGTAGCAAAAACGGGGATCGCAATAGAAGTTTCAGATCGTGGAAGACGTACGGGTGTTGTGTACATGATTCAGTTGGGGAATGAAAAGTCTGCAGCAGGACTTTTTCATACACTGTTAGTGGGAAGCGATAGGGCTCTTTAATTATGGAGATTCCTTTCTAGCATGATACGTTTCTGTTGGCATTGATACGGTGTAATGATAGTTCTTGCCTCTCGTTGCTTATAATACCAGCCACTTGAGGCGATAATACTGTTCAGTTCAGGCGATTATATACTGATTTATATTTTCCCTAAACAAGTGTATGGTCTATAAGCTCAATCAAGACTTCACAAAAATGAAGCAGCCGCAACTTACAATCTACAAAACTCGAGTAACAAGACGTTCACAGTAAACTTTCTGTCCAATGATGATCTAGGAAGGATACAGCCAAGATTACATCGATGAGAGCTTTGTTTGCCTACAATGAATGGTCATCTTAAACACCTTAGGATCGTTGATTTGACTGGTTTCACCCCAATCGCAGAACGGCACTTTCTAATATCCTTGTGAAAAGTTCAAAGAGGCATTCTAGAGCAAATGGTCTTCCAATGAGGACCTTACAAACTGTATAAAACTTGCAAATTTGGACTAATCTAATTTCACAAATTAATATGACATGATGTTTCTGTTTTCAAGAACAAAAGTGGATCAAATCTGGCATAGGTGCGATATTGTTCTACATTATGAAGAAGCGCATGGAATAACTAGGCCCAGTCGTATTGAAAAATAGGCGATGAGATAGGATTTTGCATTTTCACTCCAATCAACCAATAGAGAAGATAAGGCGAGATAAGAAAACAATATAGAAGGACAAATTAGAGGGAGGAGCAATCGATGAAATTGTGTAATCGATTGGAAGACAGGGGGCGAAGGCAGCATTTTGGTTTAAATAGAGTGTATCATTATTTCAATAATTCCTTGATAGCCTAATATCCTATGTTAGCAGCTAGACACATAGCTTTTTAACAACAACGCACATGTTGAGCATAAGCAGCATTTGCCTTAGATTGCTTTGATGCAGTCCGAGTCCTTCCGGCAGTAATTGCTTCTTGGACCCAGGTCTGAGTGATTTGATCTCTGATATCAGCCTTAAAAGCACTAGCAAAGTCCCCAATAAGACCAAGAGAGGCAGCACAAAAGCCCTCGGACCGCTCTTTATCCGCCCAACAGGTTTCCAAGAAAGAAAGAATTCCAGGTACATAGTCACGAATGATGCTCGCTAGACAAATTAGCGATAGCATGATTACAGCACAAGCGACTTACTTTCTGAATCTCCAAGTCCGTTCATAATCCCAATAAACGCATCTACTATTGCTTCCCTCATCATCTGAACAAAGTCAATCATAGCTTCATCTCCAGGCGGTGCTGTAGTCGATCCAGCTTGTGAAAGAATTGACATGGTTGCTTCTAAATAAGGCTTGAAAGCTGGACCAACTGCGAGAGCCATCTCACCAATGGCTGAAATGGCACAAGGCTTGACATTACGATCTGCAACCGGTGATCGTAAGATCTCAATAAGGGAAGACATGATTGACTCGGCGTAAGGCTGTATAGCGTCATTCACTGATCGTGCAATGTCAGAAGTTACAAAGATGCCAGCCTGCGTGACTGAAGCATCCTCATGAGAAC